>NW_027314757.1:295000-595000 GCF_023375885.2 Dermacentor andersoni
GACGTTAGGTTAGGTTAGGTTAGGTTAGGTTAGGTCAGGTTAGGTTAGGTTGGGTTAAGTTAGGTTAGGTTAGGTTAGGTGAGGTGAGGTTAGGTTAGGTTAGGTTATATTAGGTTAGGTTAGGTTAGGTTAGGTTAGGTTAGATGTTAGATTATAATAAATGGGAAGTTAGATGTTCGATGTTAGACTAGATTAGACGTTAGGTTAGGTTAGGTTAGGTTAGGTTAGGATGAGATGTTAGGTTAGATGTTGGATGTTAGATTAGATTAGATGTTAGGTTAGGTTAGGTGAGGTGAGGTTAGGTTAGGTTAGGTTAGGTTAGGGTATGTTAGGTTAGGTTAGGTTAGATGTTAGATGTTAGATTATATTAGATGGGAAGTTAGATGTTCGATGTTAGACTAGATTAGACGTTAGGTTAGGTTAGGTTAGGTTAGGTTAGGTTAGGTTAGGTTATGTTAGGTTAGGTTAGGTTAGCTTAGGTTAGGTTAGGTTAGGTTAGGTTAGGTTAGGTTAGGTTAGGTTAGGTTAGGTTAGGTTAGGTTAGGTTAGGATTAGATGTTAGGTTAGATGTTAGATGTTAGATTAGATTAGATGTTAGGTTAGGTTAGGTTAGGTTAGGTGAGGTGGGTGAGGTTAGGTTAGGTTAGGTTAGGTTAGGTTAGATGTTAGATGTTAGATTATATTAGATGGGAAGTTAGATGTTCGATGTTAGACTAGGTTAGACGTTAGGTTAGGTTAGGTTAGGTTAGGTTAGGTTAGGTTAGTTTAGGTTAGGTTAGGTTAGGTTAGGTTAGGTTAGGTTAGGTTAGGTTAGGTTAGGTTATGTTAGGTTAGGTTTGGTTAGGTTAGGTTAGGTGTTAGACGCTAGATTAGATTAGATGTTAAGTTAGATGTTAGATGTTAGATTAGATTAGCTGTTAGGTTAGGTTAGGTTAGGTTAGTTTAGGATTAGATGTTACGTTAGATGTTAGATGTTAGATTAGATTAGATGTTAGGTTAGGTTAGGTTAGGTTAGGTTGGGTTAGGTTAGGTTAGGTTAGGTTAGGTTAGGTTAGGTTAGGTTAGGTCAGGTTAGGTTAGGTTAGGTTAGGTGTTAGATGTTAGATTAGATTAGATGTTAAGTTAGATGTTATATGTTAGAATAGATTAGATGTTAGGTTAGGTTAGTTTAGGATTAGATGTTACGTTAGATGTTAGATGTTAGATTAGATTAGATGTTAGGTTAGGTTAGGTTAGGTTAGGTTGGGTTAAGTTAGGTTAGGTTAGGTGAGGTGAGGTTAGGTTAGGTTAGGTTAGGTTATATTAGGTTAGGTTAGGTTAGGTTAGGTTAGGTTAGATGTTAGATGTTAGATTATAATAAATGGGAAGTTAGATGTTCCATGTTAGACTAGATTAGACGTTAGGTTAGGTTAGGTTAGGTTAGGTTAGATGTTAGATGTTGGATTATATTAGATGGGAAGTTAGATGTTCGATGTTAGACTAGATTAGACGTTAGGTTAGGTTAGGTTAGGTTATGTTAGGTTAGGTTAGCTTAGCTTAGGTTAGTTTAGGTTAGGTTAGGTTAGGTTAGGTCAGGTTAGGTTACGTTAGGTTAGGTTATGTTAGGTTAGGTTAGGTTAGGTTAGGTTAGGTTAGGTTAGGGTATGTTAGGTTAGCTTAGGTTAGGTTAGATGTTAGATGATAGATTATATTAGATGGGAAGTTAGATGTTCGATGTTAGGCTAGATTAGACGTTAGGTTAGGTTAGGTTAGGTTAGGTCAGGTTAGGTTAGGTTAGGTTAGGTTAGGTTAGGTTAGGTTAAGTTAGGTTAGGTTAGGTTAGTTTAGGTTAGGTTAGGTTAGGTTAGGTTAGGTTAGATTAGGTTAGGTTCGGTTAGGTTAGGTTAGGTTAGGTTAGGTTAGGTTAGTTAGGTTAGGTTAGGTTAGGTTAGGTGTTAGATGTTAGATTAGATTAGATGTTAAGTTAGATGTTAGATGTTAGAATAGATTAGATGTTAGGTTAGGTTAGGTTAGTTTAGGATTAGATGTTACGTTAGATGTTAGATTAGATTAGATGTTAGGTTAGGTTAGGTTAGGTTAGGTTGGGTTAGGTTAGGTTAGGTTAGGTTAGGTTAGGTTAGTTAGGTTAGGTTAGGTTAGGTTAGGTTAGGTTAGGTTAGGTGTTAGATGTTAGATTAGATTAGATGTCAAGTTAGATGTTAGATGTTAGAATAGATTAGATGTTAGGTTAGGTTAGGTTAGTTTAGGATTAGATGTTACGTTAGATGTTAGATTAGATTAGATGTTAGGTTAGGTTAGGTTAGGTTAGGTTGGGTTAAGTTAGGTTAGGTTAGGTTAGGTGAGGTGAGGTTAGGTTAGGTTAGGTTAGGTTAGGTTATGTTAGGTTAGGTTAGGTTAGGTTAGGTTAGGTTAGATGTTAGATGTTAGATTATAATAAATGGGAAGTTAGATGTTCGATGTTAGACAAGATTAGACGTTAGGTTAGGTTAGGTTAGGTTAGGTTAGGTTAGGGTAGGCTAGGCTAGGCTAGGCTAGGCAAGGCTAGGCTAGGCTAGGTTAGGTTAGGTTAGGTTAGGTTAGGTTAGGTTAGGTTAGGTTAGGTTAGGTTAGGTTAGGTTAGGTTAAGTTAGGTTAGGTTAGGTTAGGTTAGGTTAGGTTAGGTTAAGTTAGGTTAGGTTAGGTTAGGTGAGGTGAGGTTAGGTTAGGTTAGGTTAGGTTATGTTAGGTTAGGTTAGGTTAGGTTAGGTTAGGTTAGATGTTAGATGTTAGATTATATTAAATGGGAAGTTAGATGTTCTATGTTAGACTAGATTAGACATTAGGTTAGGTTAGGTTAGGTTAGGTTAGGTTAGGATGAGATGTTAGGTTAGACGTTAGATGTTAGATTAGATTAGATGTTAGGTTAGGTTAGGTCAGGTGAGGTTAGGTTAGGTTAGGTTAGGGTATGTTAGGTTAGGTTAGGTTAGGTTAGGTTAGGTTAGATGTTAGATGTTAGATTATATTAGACGTTAGGTTAGGTTAGGTTAGGTTAGGTTAGGTCAGGTTAGGTTAGGTTGGGTTAAGTTAGGTTAGGTTAGGTTAGGTGAGGTGAGGTTAGGTTAGGTTAGGTTATATTAGGTTAGGTTAGGTTAGGTTAGGTTAGGTTAGATGTTAGATTATAATAAATGGGAAGTTAGATGTTCGATGTTAGACTAGATTAGACGTTAGGTTAGGTTAGGTTAGGTTAGGTTAGGATGAGATGTTAGGTTAGATGTTGGATGTTAGATTAGATTAGATGTTAGGTTAGGTTAGGTGAGGTGAGGTTAGGTTAGGTTAGGTTAGGTTAGGGTATGTTAGGTTAGGTTAGGTTAGATGTTAGATGTTAGATTATATTAGATGGGAAGTTAGATGTTCGATGTTAGACTAGATTAGACGTTAGGTTAGGTTAGGTTAGGTTAGGTTAGGTTAGGTTAGGTTATGTTAGGTTAGGTTAGGTTAGCTTAGGTTAGGTTAGGTTAGGTTAGGTTAGGTTAGGTTAGGTTAGGTTAGGTTAGGTTAGGTTAGGTTAGGTTAGGATTAGATGTTAGGTTAGATGTTAGATGTTAGATTAGATTAGATGTTAGGTTAGGTTAGGTTAGGTTAGGTGAGGTGGGTGAGGTTAGGTTAGGTTAGGTTAGGTTAGGTTAGATGTTAGATGTTAGATTATATTAGATGGGAAGTTAGATGTTCGATGTTAGACTAGGTTAGACGTTAGGTTAGGTTAGGTTAGGTTAGGTTAGGTTAGGTTAGTTTAGGTTAGGTTAGGTTAGGTTAGGTTAGGTTAGGTTAGGTTAGGTTATGTTAGGTTAGGTTTGGTTAGGTTAGGTTAGGTGTTAGACGCTAGATTAGATTAGATGTTAAGTTAGATGTTAGATGTTAGATTAGATTAGATGTTAGGTTAGGTTAGGTTAGGTTAGTTTAGGATTAGATGTTACGTTAGATGTTAGATGTTAGATTAGATTAGATGTTAGGTTAGGTTAGGTTAGGTTAGGTTGGGTTAGGTTAGGTTAGGTTAGGTGAGGTGAGGTTAGGTTAGGTTAGGTTAGGTTATATTAGGTTAGGTTAGGTTAGGTTAGGTTAGATGTTAGATGTTAGATGTTAGATTATAATAAATGGGAAGTTAGATGTTCGATGTTAGACTAGATTAGACGTTAGGTTAGGTTAGGTTAGGTTAGGTTAGATGTTAGATGTTGGATTATATTAGATGGGAAGTTAGATGTTCGATGTTAGACTAGATTAGACGTTAGGTTAGGTTAGGTTAGGTTAGGTTATGTTAGGTTAGGTTAGCTTAGCTTAGGTTAGTTTAGGTTAGGTTAGGTTAGGTTAGGTCAGGTTAGGTTACGTTAGGTTAGGTTATGTTAGGTTAGGTTAGGTTAGGTTAGGTTAGGTTAGGGTATGTTAGGTTAGGTTAGGTTAGGTTAGGTTAGATGTTAGATGATAGATTATATTAGATGGGAAGTTAGATGTTCGATGTTAGACTAGATTAGACGTTAGGTTAGGTTAGGTTAGGTTAGGTCAGGTTAGGTTAGGTTAGGTTAGGTTAGGTTAGGTTAGGTTAGGTTAGGTTAGGTTAAGTTAGGTTAGGTTAGGTTAGTTTAGGTTAGGTTAGGTTAGGTTAGGTTAGGTTAGATTAGGTTAGGTTCGGTTAGGTTAGGTTAGGTTAGGTTAGGTTAGGTTAGTTAGGTTAGGTTAGGTTAGGTTAGGTGTTAGATGTTAGATTAGATTAGATGTTAAGTTAGATGTTAGATGTTAGAATAGATTAGATGTTAGGTTAGGTTAGGTTAGTTTAGGATTAGATGTTACGTTAGATGTTAGATTAGATTAGATGTTAGGTTAGGTTAGGTTAGGTTAGGTTGGGTTAAGTTAGGTTAGGTTAGGTTAGGTGAGGTGAGGTTAGGTTAGGTTAGGTTAGGTTAGGTTATGTTATGTTAGGTTAGGTTAGGTTAGGTTAGATGTTAGATGTTAGATTATAATAAATGGGAAGTTAGATGTTCGATGTTAGACTAGATTAGACGTTAGGTTAGGTTAGGTTAGGTTAGGTTAGGTTAGGGTAGGCTAGGCTAGGCTAGGCTAGGCAAGGCTAGGCTAGGCTAGGTTAGGTTAGGTTAGGTTAGGTTAGGTTAGGTTAGGTTAGGTTAGGTTAGGTTAGGTTAGGCTAGGTTAGGTTAGGTTAGGTTAGGTTTGGTTAGGTTAGGTTTGGTTAGGTTAGGTTAGGTTAGGTTAGGTTAGGTTAGGTTAAGTTAGGTTAGGTTAGGTTAGGTTAGGTTAGGTTAGGTGTTAGATGTTAGATTAGATTAGATGTTAAGTTAGATGTTAGATGTTAGAATAGATTAGATGTTAGGTTAGGTTAGGTTAGTTTAGGATTAGATGTTACGTTAGATGTTAGATGTTAGATTAGATTAGATGTTAGGTTAGGTTAGGTTAGGTTAGGTTGGGTTAAGTTAGGTTAGGTTAGGTGAGGTTAGGTTAGGTTAGGTTAGGTTATGTTAGGTTAGGTTAGGTTAGGTTTGGTTAGATGTTAGATGTTAGATTATATTAAATGGGAAGTTAGATGTTCTATGTTAGACTAGATTAGACATTAGGTTAGGTTAGGTTAGGTTAGGTTAGGATGAGATGTTAGGTTAGATGTTAGATGTTAGATTAGATTAGATGTTAGGTTAGGTTAGGTTAGGTTAGGTCAGGTGAGGTTAGGTTAGGTTAGGTTAGGGTATGTTAGGTTAGGTTAGGTTAGGTTAGGTTAGATGTTAGATGTTAGATTATATTAGATGGGAAGTTAGATGTTCGATGTTAGACTAGATTAGACGTTAGGTTAGGTTAGGTTAGGTTAGGTTAGGTTAGGTTAGGTTAGGTTAGGTTAGGTTAGGTTAGGTTAGGTTAGGTTAGGTTGGGTTCGGTTCGGTACGGTTAGATTAGGTTAGGTTAGGTTAGGTTAGGTTAGGTTAGGTTAGGTTAGGTTAGGTTAGGTTAGGTTAGGTTAGGTTAGGTTGGGTTAAGTTAGGTTAGGTTAGGTTAGGTGAGGTGAGGTTAGGTTAGGTTAGGTTATGTTATGTTAGGTTAGGTTAGGTTAGGTTAGGTTAGGTTAGATGTTAGATGTTAGATTATAATAAATGGGAAGTTAGATGTTCGATGTTAGACTAGATTAGACGTTAGGTTAGGTTAGGTTAGGTTAGGTTAGGGTAGGCTAGACTAGGCTAGGCTAGGCAAGGCTAGGCTAGGCTAGGTTAGGTTAGGTTAGGTTAGGTTAGGTTAGGTTAGGTTAGGTTAGGTTAGGTTAGGCTAGGTTAGGTTAGGTTAGGTTAGGTTAGGTTAGGTTTAATTAGGTTAGGTTTGGTTAGGTTAGGTTAGGTTAGGTTAGGTTAGGTTAGGTGTTAGGTGTTAGATTAGATTAGATGTTAAGTTAGATGTTAGATGTTAGAATAGATTAGATGTTAGGTTAGGTTAGGTTAGGTTAGTTTAGGATTAGATGTTACGTTAGATGTTAGATGTTAGATTAGATTAGATGTTAGGTTAGGTTAGGTTAGGTTAGGTTGGGTTAAGTTAGGTTAGGTTAGGTTAGGTGAGGTGAGGTTAGGTTAGGTTAGGTTAGGTTATGTTAGGTTAGGTTAGGTTAGGTTAGGTTAGATGTTAGATGTTAGATTATATTAAATGGGAAGTTAGATGTTCTATGTTAGACTAGATTAGACATTAGGTTAGGTTAGGTTAGGTTAGGTTAGGATGAGATGTTAGGTTAGATGTTAGATGTTAGATTAGATTAGATGTTAGGTTAGGTTAGGTTAGGTTAGGTCAGGTGAGGTTAGGTTAGGTTAGGTTAGGGTATGTTAGGTTAGGTTAGGTTAGGTTAGGTTAGATGTTAGATGTTAGATTATATTAGATGGGAAGTTAGATGTTCGATGTTAGACTAGATTAGACGTTAGGTTAGGTTAGGTTAGGTTAGGTTAGGTCAGGTTAGGTTAGGTTAGGTTAGGTTAGGTTAGGTTAGGTTAGGTTAGGTTAGGTTAGTTTAGGTTAGGTTAGGTTAGGTTAGGTTAGGTTAGGTTAGGTTAGGTTAGGTTAGGTTAGGTTAGGTTGGGTTCGGTTCGGTACGGTTAGATTAGGTTAGGTTAGGTTAGGTTAGGTTAGTTTAGGATTAGATGTTACGTTAGATGTTAGATGTTAGATTAGATTAGATGTTAGGTTAGGTTAGGTTAGGTTAGGTTGGGTTAGGTTAGGTTAGGTTAGGTTAGGTTAGGTTAGGTTAGGTCAGGTGAGGTTAGGTTAGGTTAGGTGTTAGATGTTAGATTAGATTAGATGTTAAGTTAGATGTTATATGTTAGAATAGATTAGATGTTAGGTTAGGTTAGTTTAGGATTAGATGTTACGTTAGATGTTAGATGTTAGATTAGATTAGATGTTAGGTTAGGTTAGGTTAGGTTAGGTTGGGTTAGGTTAGGTTAGGTGAGGTGAGGTTAGGTTAGGTTAGGTTAGGTTATATTAGGTTAGGTTAGGTTAGGTTAGGTTAGATGTTAGATGTTAGATGTTAGATTATAATAAATGGGAAGTTAGATGTTCGATGTTAGACTAGATTAGACGTTAGGTTAGGTTAGGTTAGGTTAGGTTAGGTTAGGTTAGGTTAGGATGAGATGTTAGGTTAGATGTTAGATGTTAGATTAGATTAGATGTTAGGTTAGGTTAGGTGAGGTGAGGTTAGGTTAGGTTAGGTTAGGTTAGGTTAGGTTAGCTTAGGTTAGTTTAGGTTAGGTTAAGTTAGGTTAGGTTAGGTTAGGTTAGGTTAGGTTATGTTAGGTTAGGTTAGGTTAGGTTAGGTTAGGTTAGGGTATGGTAGGTTAGGTTAGGTTAGGTTAGGTTAGGTTAGATGTTAGATGTTAGATTATATTAGATGGGAAGTTAGATGTTCGATGTTAGACTAGATTAGACGTTAGGTTAGGTTAGGTTAGGTTAGGTTAGGTCAGGTTAGGTTAGGTTAGGTTAGGTTAGGTTAGGTTAGGTTAGGTTAGGTTAGGTTAGGTTAGGTTAGGTTAGGTTAGGTTAGGTTAGGTTAGCTTAGGTTAGGTTAGGTTCGGTTGGGTTAGGTTAGGTTAGGTTAGGTTAGGTTAGGTTAGTTAGGTTAGGTTAGGTTAGGTTAGGTTAGGTGTTAGATGTTAGATTAGATTAGATGTCAAGTTAGATGTTAGATGTTAGAATAGATTAGATGTTAGGTTAGGTTAGGTTAGTTTAGGATTAGATGTTACGTTAGATGTTAGATTAGATTAGATGTTAGGTTAGGTTAGGTTAGGTTAGGTTGGGTTAAGTTAGGTTAGGTTAGGTTAGGTGAGGTGAGGTTAGGTTAGGTTAGGTTAGGTTAGGTTATGTTAGGTTAGGTTAGGTTAGGTTAGGTTAGGTTAGATGTTAGATGTTAGATTATAATAAATGGGAAGTTAGATGTGCGATGTTAGACAAGATTAGACGTTAGGTTAGGTTAGGTTAGGTTTGGTTAGATGTTAGATGTTAGATTATATTAAATGGGAAGTTAGATGTTCTATGTTAGACTAGATTAGACATTAGGTTAGGTTAGGTTAGGATGAGATGTTAGGTTAGATGTTAGATGTTAGATTAGATTAGATGTTAGGTTAGGTTAGGTTAGGTTAGGTCAGGTGAGGTTAGGTTAGGTTAGGTTAGGGTATGTTAGGTTAGGTTAGGTTAGGTTAGGTTAGATGTTAGATGTTAGATTATATTAGATGGGAAGTTAGATGTTCGATGTTAGACTAGATTAGACGTTAGGTTAGGTTAGGTTAGGTTAGGTTAGGTTAGGTTAGGTTAGGTTAGGTTAGGTTAGTTTAGGTTAGGTTAGGTTAGGTTAGGTTAGGTTAGGTTAGGTTAGGTTAGGTTAGGTTAGGTTGGGTTCGGTTCGGTACGGTTAGATTAGGTTAGGTTAGGTTAGGTTAGGTTAGGTTAGGTTAGGTTAGGTTAGGTTAGGTTAGGTTAGGTTAGGTTAGGTTGGGTTAAGTTAGGTTAGGTTAGGTTAGGTGAGGTGAGGTTAGGTTAGGTTAGGTTATGTTATGTTAGGTTAGGTTAGGTTAGGTTAGGTTAGGTTAGATGTTAGATGTTAGATTATAATAAATGGGAAGTTAGATGTTCGATGTTAGACTAGATTAGACGTTAGGTTAGGTTAGGTTAGGTTAGGTTAGGGTAGGCTAGACTAGGCTAGGCTAGGCAAGGCTAGGCTAGGCTAGGTTAGGTTAGGTTAGGTTAGGTTAGGTTAGGTTAGGTTAGGTTAGGTTAGGCTAGGTTAGGTTAGGTTAGGTTAGGTTAGGTTAGGTTTAATTAGGTTAGGTTTGGTTAGGTTAGGTTAGGTTAGGTTAGGTTAGGTGTTAGGTGTTAGATTAGATTAGATGTTAAGTTAGATGTTAGATGTTAGAATAGATTAGATGTTAGGTTAGGTTAGGTTAGGTTAGTTTAGGATTAGATGTTACGTTAGATGTTAGATGTTAGATTAGATTAGATGTTAGGTTAGGTTAGGTTAGGTTAGGTTGGGTTAAGTTAGGTTAGGTTAGGTTAGGTGAGGTGAGGTTAGGTTAGGTTAGGTTAGGTTATGTTAGGTTAGGTTAGGTTAGGTTAGGTTAGATGTTAGATGTTAGATTATATTAAATGGGAAGTTAGATGTTCTATGTTAGACTAGATTAGACATTAGGTTAGGTTAGGTTAGGTTAGGTTAGGATGAGATGTTAGGTTAGATGTTAGATGTTAGATTAGATTAGATGTTAGGTTAGGTTAGGTTAGGTTAGGTCAGGTGAGGTTAGGTTAGGTTAGGTTAGGTTAGGTTAGATGTTAGATGTTAGATTATATTAGATGGGAAGTTAGATGTTCGATGTTAGACTAGATTAGACGTTAGGTTAGGTTAGGTTAGGTTAGGTTAGGTCAGGTTAGGTTAGGTTAGGTTAGGTTAGGTTAGGTTAGGTTAGGTTAGGTTAGTTTAGGTTAGGTTAGGTTAGGTTAGGTTAGGTTAGGTTAGGTTAGGTTAGGTTGGGTTCGGTTCGGTACGGTTAGATTAGGTTAGGTTAGGTTAGGTTAGGTTAGTTTAGGATTAGATGTTACGTTAGATGTTAGATGTTAGATTAGATTAGATGTTAGGTTAGGTTAGGTTAGGTTAGGTTGGGTTAGGTTAGGTTAGGTTAGGTTAGGTTAGGTCAGGTGAGGTTAGGTTAGGTTAGGTGTTAGATGTTAGATTAGATTAGATGTTAAGTTAGATGTTATATGTTAGAATAGATTAGATGTTAGGTTAGGTTAGTTTAGGATTAGATGTTACGTTAGATGTTAGATGTTAGATTAGATTAGATGTTAGGTTAGGTTAGGTTAGGTTAGGTTGGGTTAGGTTAGGTTAGGTGAGGTGAGGTTAGGTTAGGTTAGGTTAGGTTATATTAGGTTAGGTTAGGTTAGGTTAGGTTAGATGTTAGATGTTAGATGTTACATTATAATAAATGGGAAGTTAGATGTTCGATGTTAGACTAGATTAGACGTTAGGTTAGGTTAGGTTAGGTTAGGTTAGGTTAGGTTAGGTTAGGATGAGATGTTAGGTTAGATGTTAGATGTTAGATTAGATTAGATGTTAGGTTAGGTTAGGTGAGGTGAGGTTAGGTTAGGTTAGGTTAGGTTAGGTTAGGTTAGCTTAGGTTAGTTTAGGTTAGGTTAAGTTAGGTTAGGTTAGGTTAGGTTAGGTTAGGTTATGTTAGGTTAGGTTAGGTTAGGTTAGGTTAGGTTAGGGTATGGTAGGTTAGGTTAGGTTAGGTTAGGTTAGGTTAGATGTTAGATGTTAGATTATATTAGATGGGAAGTTAGATGTTCGATGTTAGACTAGATTAGACGTTAGGTTAGGTTAGGTTAGGTTAGGTCAGGTTAGGTTAGGTTAGGTTAGGTTAGGTTAGGTTAGGTTAGGTTAGGTTAGGTTAGGTTAGTTTAGGTTAGGTTAGGTTAGGTTAGCTTAGGTTAGGTTAGGTTCGGTTGGGTTAGGTTAGGTTAGGTTAGGTTAGGTTAGTTAGGTTAGGTTAGGTTAGGTTAGGTTAGGTGTTAGATGTTAGATTAGATTAGATGTCAAGTTAGATGTTAGATGTTAGAATAGATTAGATGTTAGGTTAGGTTAGGTTAGTTTAGGATTAGATGTTACGTTAGATGTTAGATTAGATTAGATGTTAGGTTAGGTTAGGTTAGGTTAGGTTGGGTTAAGTTAGGTTAGGTTAGGTTAGGTGAGGTGAGGTTAGGTTAGGTTAGGTTAGGTTAGGTTATGTTAGGTTAGGTTAGGTTAGGTTAGGTTAGGTTAGATGTTAGATGTTAGATTATAATAAATGGGAAGTTAGATGTGCGATGTTAGACAAGATTAGACGTTAGGTTAGGTTAGGTTAGGTTAGGTTAGGGTAGGCTAGGCTAGGCTAGGCTAGGCAAGGCTAGGCTAGGCTAGGTTACGTTAGGTTAGGTTAGGTTAGGTTAGGTTAGGTTAGGTTAGGTTAGGTTAGGTTAGGTTAGGTTAGGTTAAGTTAGGTTAGGTTAGGTTAGGTTAGGTTAGGTTAAGTTAGGTTAGGTTAGGTTAGGTGAGGTGAGGTTAGGTTAGGTTAGGTTAGGTTATGTTAGGTTAGGTTAGGTTAGGTTAGGTTAGATGTTAGATGTTAGATTATAATAAATGGGAAGTTAGATGTTCTATGTTAGACTAGATTAGACATTAAGTTAGGTTAGGTTAGGTTAGGTTAGGTTAGGTTAGGATGAGATGTTAGGTTAGATGTTAGATGTTAGATTAGATTAGATGTTAGGTTAGGTTAGGTCAGGTGAGGTTAGGTTAGGTTAGGTTAGGGTATGTTAGGTTAGGTTAGGTTAGGTTAGGTTAGATGTTAGATGTTAGAATATATTAGACGTTAGGTTAGGTTAGGTTAGGTTAGGTCAGGTTAGGTTAGGTTGGGTTAAGTTAGGTTAGGTTAGGTTAGGTGAGGTGAGGTTAGGTTAGGTTAGGTTAGGTTAGGTTATATTAGGTTAGGTTAGGTTAGGTTAGGTTAGGTTAGGTTAGGTTAGGATGAGATGTTAGGTTAGATGTTGGATGTTAGATTAGATTAGATGTTAGGTTAGGTTAGGTGAGGTGAGGTTAGGTTAGGTTAGGTTAGGGTATGTTAGGTTAGGTTAGGTTAGATGTTAGATGTTAGATTATATTAGATGGGAAGTTAGATGTTCGATGTTAGACTAGATTAGACGTTAGGTTAGGTTAGGTTAGGTTAGGTTAGGTTAGGTTAGGTTAGGTTAGGTTAGGTTATGTTAGGTTAGGTTAGGTTAGCTTAGGTTAGTTTAGGTTAGGTTAGGTTAGGTTAGGTTAGGTTAGGTTAGGTTAGGTTAGGTGTTAGATGTTAGATTAGATTAGATGTTAAGTTAGATGTTAGATGTTAGAATAGATTAGATGTTAGGTTAGTTTAGGTTAGGTGAGGTGAGGTTAGGTTAGGTTATATTAGGTTAGGTTAGGTTAGGTTAGGTTAGATGTTAGATGTTAGATTATAATAAATGGGAAGTTAGATGTTCGATGTTAGACTAGATTACACGTTAGGTTAGGTTAGGTTAGGTTAGGTTAGCTTAGGTTAGGTTAGGATGAGATGTTAGGTTAGATGTTAGATGTTAGATTAGATTAGATGTTAGGTTAGGTTAGGTGAGGTGAGGTTAGGTTAGGTTAGGTTAGGTTAGGGTATGTTAGGTTAGTTTAGGTTAGGTTAGGTTAGGTGTTAGATGTTAGATTAGATTAGATGTTAGGTTAGGTTAGGTTAGGTTAGGTTGGGTTAGGTTAGGTTAGGTTAGGTTAGGTTAGGTTAGGTTAGGTTAGGTCAGGTTAGGTTAGGTTAGGTTAGGTGTTTGATGTTAGATTAGATTAGATGTTAAGTTAGATGTTATATGTTAGAATAGATTAGATGTTAGGTTAGGTTAGGTTAGGTTAGTTTAGGATTAGATGTTACATTAGATGTTAGATGTTAGATTAGATTAGATGTTAGGTTAGGTTAGGTTAGGTTAGGTTGGGTTAAGTTAGGTTAGGTTAGGTTAGGTGAGGTGAGGTTAGGTTAGGTTAGGTTAGGTTATATTAGGTTAGGTTAGGTTAGGTTAGGTTAGATGTTAGATGTTAGATTATAATAAATGGGAAGTTAGATGTTCGATGTTAGACTAGATTAGACGTTAGGTTAGGTTAGGTGAGGTGAGGTTAGGTTAGGTTAGGTTAGGTTAGGGTATGTTAGGTTAGGTTAGGTTAGGTTAGATGTTAGATGTTGGATTATATTAGATGGGAAGTTAGATGTTCGATGTTAGACTAGATTAGACGTTAGGTTAGGTTAGGTTAGGTTAGGTTAGGCTAGGTTAGGTTATGTTAGGTTAGGTTAGGTTAGCTTAGGTTAGTTTAGGTTAGGTTAGGTTAGGTTAGGTTAGGTTAGGTTAGGTTATGTTAGGTTAGGTTAGGTTAGGTTAGGTTAGGTTAGGGTATGTTAGGTTAGGTTAGGTTAGGTTAGGTTAGGTTAGATGTTAGATGTTAGATTATATTAGATGGGAAGTTAGATGTTCGATGTTAGACTAGATTAGACGTTAGGTTAGGTTAGGTTAGGTTAGGTCAGGTTAGGTTAGGTTAGGTTAGGTTAGGTTAGGTTAGGTTAGGTTAGGTTAGGTTAGGTTATGTTAGGTTAGTTTAGGTTAGGTTAGGTTAGGTTAGGTTAGGTTAGGTTAGGTTCGGTTAGGTTAGGTTAGGTTAGGTTAGGTTAGGTTAGTTAGGTTAGGTTAGGTTAGGTTAGGTTAGGTGTTAGATGTTAGATTAGATTAGATGTTAAGTTAGATGTTAGATGTTAGAATAGATTAGATGTTAGGGTAGGTTAGGTTAGTTTAGGATTAGATGTTACGTTAGATGTTAGATTAGATTAGATGTTAGGTTAGGTTAGGTTAGGTTAGGTTGGGTTAAGTTAGGTTAGGTGAGGTGAGGTTAGGTTAGGTTAGGTTAGGTTAGGTTATGTTAGGTTAGGTTAGGTTATGTTAGGTTAGGTTAGGTTAGGTTAGATGTTAGATGTTAGATTATAATAAATGGGAAGTTAGATCTTCGATGTTGGACTAGATTAGACGTTAGGTTAGGTTAGGTTAGGTTAGGGTAGGCTAGGCTAGGCAAGGCTAGGCTAGGCTAGGTTAGGTTTGGTTAGGTTAGGTTAGGTTAGGTTAGGTTAAGTTAGGTTAGGTTAGGTTAGGTTAGGTGTTAGATGTTAGATTAGATTAGATGTTAAGTTAGATGTTAGATGTTAGAATAGATTAGATGTTAGGTTAGGTTAGGTTAGGTTAGTTTAGGATTAGATGTTACGTTAGATGTTAGATGTTAGATTAGATTAGATGTTAGGTTAGGTTAGGTTAGGTTAGGTTAAGTTAGGTTAGGTTAGGTTAGGTGAGGTGAGGTTAGGTTAGGTTAGGTTAGGTTATGTTAGGTTAGGTTAGGTTAGGTTAGGTTAGATGTTAGATGTTAGATTATATTAAATGGGAAGTTAGATGTTCTATGTTAGACTAGATTAGACATTAGGTTAGGTTAGGTTAGGTTAGGTTAGGTTAGGTTAGGATGAGATGTTAGGTTAGATGTTAGATGTTAGATTAGATTAGATGTTAGGTTAGGTTAGGTCAGGTGAGGTTAGGTTAGGTTAGGTTAGGGTATGTTAGGTTAGGTTAGGTTAGGTTAGGTTAGGTTAGATGTTAGATGTTAGATTATATTAGACGTTAGGTTAGGTTAGGTTAGGTTAGGTCAGGTTAGGTTAGGTTGGGTTAAGTTAGGTTAGGTTAGGTTAGGTGAGGTGAGGTTAGGTTAGGTTAGGTTAGGTTAGGTTATATTAGGTTAGGTTAGGTTAGGTTAGGTTAGGTTAGATGTTAGATTATAATAAATGGGAAGTTAGATGTTCGATGTTAGACTAGATTAGACGTTAGGTTAGGTTAGGTTAGGTTAGGTTAGGTTAGGATGAGATGTTAGGTTAGATGTTAGATGTTAGATTAGATTAGATGTTAGGTTAGGTTAGGTTAGGTTAGGTTAGGTTAGGATGAGATGTTAGGTTAGATGTTGGATGTTAGATTAGATTAGATGTTAGGTTAGGTTAGGTGAGGTGAGGTTAGGTTAGGTTAGGTTAGGTTAGGGTATGTTAGGTTAGGTTAGGTTAGATGTTAGATGTTAGATTATATTAGATGGGAAGTTAGATGTTCGATGTTAGACTAGATTAGACGTTAGGTTAGGTTAGGTTAGGTTAGGTTAGGTTAGGTTAGGTTATGTTAGGTTAGGTTAGGTTAGCTTAGGTTAGTTTAGGTTAGGTTAGGTTAGGTTAGGTTAGGTTAGGTTAGGTTAGGTTAGGTGTTAGATGTTAGATTAGATTAGATGTTAAGTTAGATGTTAGATGTTAGAATAGATTAGATGTTAGGTTAGTTTAGGTTAGGTGAGGTGAGGTTAGGTTAGGTTATATTAGGTTAGGTTAGGTTAGGTTAGGTTAGATGTTAGATGTTAGATTATAATAAATGGGAAGTTAGATGTTCGATGTTAGACTAGATTACACGTTAGGTTAGGTTAGGTTAGGTTAGGTTAGGTTAGCTTAGGTTAGGTTAGGATGAGATGTTAGGTTAGATGTTAGATGTTAGATTAGATTAGATGTTAGGTTAGGTTAGGTGAGGTGAGGTTAGGTTAGGTTAGGTTAGGTTAGGGTATGTTAGGTTAGTTTAGGTTAGGTTAGGTTAGGTGTTAGATGTTAGATTAGATTAGATGTTAGGTTAGGTTAGGTTAGGTTAGGTTGGGTTAGGTTAGGTTAGGTTAGGTTAGGTTAGGTTAGGTTAGGTTAGGTCAGGTTAGGTTAGGTTAGGTTAGGTGTTTGATGTTAGATTAGATTAGATGTTAAGTTAGATGTTATATGTTAGAATAGATTAGATGTTAGGTTAGGTTAGGTTAGTTTAGGATTAGATGTTACATTAGATGTTAGATGTTAGATTAGATTAGATGTTAGGTTAGGTTAGGTTAGGTTAGGTTGGGTTAAGTTAGGTTAGGTTAGGTTAGGTGAGGTGAGGTTAGGTTAGGTTAGGTTAGGTTATATTAGGTTAGGTTAGGTTAGGTTAGGTTAGATGTTAGATGTTAGATTATAATAAATGGGAAGTTAGATGTTCGATGTTAGACTAGATTAGACGTTAGGTTAGGTTAGGTGAGGTGAGGTTAGGTTAGGTTAGGTTAGGTTAGGGTATGTTAGGTTAGGTTAGGTTAGGTTAGATGTTAGATGTTGGATTATATTAGATGGGAAGTTAGATGTTCGATGTTAGACTAGATTAGACGTTAGGTTAGGTTAGGTTAGGTTAGGTTAGGCTAGGTTAGGTTATGTTAGGTTAGGTTAGGTTAGCTTAGGTTAGTTTAGGTTAGGTTAGGTTAGGTTAGGTTAGGTTAGGTTAGGTTAGGTTATGTTAGGTTAGGTTAGGTTAGGTTAGGTTAGGTTAGGTTAGGGTATGTTAGGTTAGGTTAGGTTAGGTTAGATGTTAGATGTTAGATTATATTAGATGGGAAGTTAGATGTTCGATGTTAGACTAGATTAGACGTTAGGTTAGGTTAGGTTAGGTTAGGTCAGGTTAGGTTAGGTTAGGTTAGGTTAGGTTAGGTTAGGTTAGGTTAGGTTAGGTTATGTTAGGTTAGTTTAGGTTAGGTTAGGTTAGGTTAGGTTAGGTTAGGTTAGGTTCGGTTAGGTTAGGTTAGGTTAGGTTAGGTTAGGTTAGTTAGGTTAGGTTAGGTTAGGTTAGGTTAGGTGTTAGATGTTAGATTAGATTAGATGTTAAGTTAGATGTTAGATGTTAGAATAGATTAGATGTTAGGGTAGGTTAGGTTAGTTTAGGATTAGATGTTACGTTAGATGTTAGATTAGATTAGATGTTAGGTTAGGTTAGGTTAGGTTAGGTTGGGTTAAGTTAGGTTAGGTGAGGTGAGGTTAGGTTAGGTTAGGTTAGGTTAGGTTAGGTTAGGTTAGGTTAGGTTAGGTTAGGTTAGGTTAGGTTAGGTTAGGTTAGATGTTAGATGTTAGATTATAATAAATGGGAAGTTAGATCTTCGATGTTGGACTAGATTAGACGTTAGGTTAGGTTAGGTTAGGTTAGGGTAGGCTAGGCTAGGCAAGGCTAGGCTAGGCTAGGTTAGGTTAGGTTAGGTTAGGTTAGGTTAGGTTAGGTTAGGTTAGGTTAGGTTAGGTTCGGTTAGGTTAGGTTAGGTTAGGTTAGGTTAGGTTAGGTTAGGTTTGGTTAGGTTAGGTTTGGTTAGGTTAGGTTAGGTTAGGTTAGGTTAAGTTAGGTTAGGTTAGGTTAGGTTAGGTGTTAGATGTTAGATTAGATTAGATGTTAAGTTAGATGTTAGATGTTAGAATAGATTAGATGTTAGGTTAGGTTAGGTTAGGTTAGTTTAGGATTAGATGTTACGTTAGATGTTAGATTAGATTAGATGTTAGGTTAGGTTAGGTTAGGTTAGGTTAGGATGAGATGTTAGGTTAGATGTTAGATGTTAGATTAGATTAGATGTTAGGTTAGGTTAGGTGAGGTGAGGTTAGGTTAGGTTAGGTTAGGTTAGGGTATGTTAGGTTAGGTTAGGTTAGATGTTAGATGTTAGATTATATTAGATGGGAAGTTAGATGTTCGATGTTAGACTAGATTACACGTTAGGTTAGGTTAGGTTAGGTTAGGTTAGCTTAGGTTAGGTTAGGATGAGATGTTAGGTTAGATGTTAGATGTTAGATTAGATTAGATGTTAGGTTAGGTTAGGTGAGGTGAGGTTAGGTTAGGTTAGGTTAGGTTAGGGTATGTTAGGTTAGTTTAGGTTAGGTTAGGTTAGGTGTTAGATGTTAGATTAGATTAGATGTTAGGTTAGGTTAGGTTAGGTTAGGTTAGGTTAGGTTAGGTTAGGTTAGGTTAGGTTAGGTCAGGTTAGGTTAGGTTAGGTTAGGTGTTTGATGTTAGATTAGATTAGATGTTAAGTTAGATGTTATATGTTAGAATAGATTAGATGTTAGGTTAGGTTAGGTTAGGTTAGTTTAGGATTAGATGTTACATTAGATGTTAGATGTTAGATTAGATTAGATGTTAGGTTAGGTTAGGTTAGGTTAGGTTGGGTTAAGTTAGGTTAGGTTAGGTTAGGTGAGGTGAGGTTAGGTTAGGTTAGGTTAGGTTATATTAGGTTAGGTTAGGTTAGGTTAGGTTAGATGTTAGATGTTAGATTATAATAAATGGGAAGTTAGATGTTCGATGTTAGACTAGATTAGACGTTAGGTTAGGTTAGGTGAGGTGAGGTTAGGTTAGGTTAGGTTAGGTTAGGGTATGTTAGGTTAGGTTAGGTTAGGTTAGATGTTAGATGTTGGATTATATTAGATGGGAAGTTAGATGTTCGATGTTAGACTAGATTAGACGTTAGGTTAGGTTAGGTTAGGTTAGGTTAGGCTAGGTTAGGTTATGTTAGGTTAGGTTAGGTTAGCTTAGGTTAGTTTAGGTTAGGTTAGGTTAGGTTAGGTTAGGTTAGGTTAGGTTAGGTTATGTTAGGTTAGGTTAGGTTAGGTTAGGTTAGGTTAGGGTATGTTAGGTTAGGTTAGGTTAGGTTAGGTTAGGTTAGATGTTAGATGTTAGATTATATTAGATGGGAAGTTAGATGTTCGATGTTAGACTAGATTAGACGTTAGGTTAGGTTAGGTTAGGTTAGGTCAGGTTAGGTTAGGTTAGGTTAGGTTAGGTTAGGTTAGGTTAGGTTAGGTTAGGTTAGGTTATGTTAGGTTAGTTTAGGTTAGGTTAGGTTAGGTTAGGTTAGGTTAGGTTAGGTTAGGTTAGGTTCGGTTAGGTTAGGTTAGGTTAGGTTAGGTTAGGTTAGTTAGGTTAGGTTAGGTTAGGTTAGGTTAGGTGTTAGATGTTAGATTAGATTAGATGTTAAGTTAGATGTTAGATGTTAGAATAGATTAGATGTTAGGGTAGGTTAGGTTAGTTTAGGATTAGATGTTACGTTAGATGTTAGATTAGATTAGATGTTAGGTTAGGTTAGGTTAGGTTAGGTTGGGTTAAGTTAGGTTAGGTGAGGTGAGGTTAGGTTAGGTTAGGTTAGGTTAGGTTATGTTAGGTTAGGTTAGGTTATGTTAGGTTAGGTTAGGTTAGGTTAGATGTTAGATGTTAGATTATAATAAATGGGAAGTTAGATCTTCGATGTTGGACTAGATTAGACGTTAGGTTAGGTTAGGTTAGGTTAGGGTAGGCTAGGCTAGGCAAGGCTAGGCTAGGCTAGGTTAGGTTTGGTTAGGTTAGGTTAGGTTAGGTTAGGTTAAGTTAGGTTAGGTTAGGTTAGGTTAGGTGTTAGATGTTAGATTAGATTAGATGTTAAGTTAGATGTTAGATGTTAGAATAGATTAGATGTTAGGTTAGGTTAGGTTAGGTTAGTTTAGGATTAGATGTTACGTTAGATGTTAGATGTTAGATTAGATTAGATGTTAGGTTAGGTTAGGTTAGGTTAGGTTAAGTTAGGTTAGGTTAGGTTAGGTGAGGTGAGGTTAGGTTAGGTTAGGTTAGGTTATGTTAGGTTAGGTTAGGTTAGGTTAGGTTAGATGTTAGATGTTAGATTATATTAAATGGGAAGTTAGATGTTCTATGTTAGACTAGATTAGACATTAGGTTAGGTTAGGTTAGGTTAGGTTAGGTTAGGTTAGGATGAGATGTTAGGTTAGATGTTAGATGTTAGATTAGATTAGATGTTAGGTTAGGTTAGGTCAGGTGAGGTTAGGTTAGGTTAGGTTAGGGTATGTTAGGTTAGGTTAGGTTAGGTTAGGTTAGGTTAGATGTTAGATGTTAGATTATATTAGACGTTAGGTTAGGTTAGGTTAGGTTAGGTCAGGTTAGGTTAGGTTGGGTTAAGTTAGGTTAGGTTAGGTTAGGTGAGGTGAGGTTAGGTTAGGTTAGGTTAGGTTAGGTTATATTAGGTTAGGTTAGGTTAGGTTAGGTTAGGTTAGATGTTAGATTATAATAAATGGGAAGTTAGATGTTCGATGTTAGACTAGATTAGACGTTAGGTTAGGTTAGGTTAGGTTAGGTTAGGTTAGGATGAGATGTTAGGTTAGATGTTAGATGTTAGATTAGATTAGATGTTAGGTTAGGTTAGGTTAGGTTAGGTTAGGTTAGGATGAGATGTTAGGTTAGATGTTGGATGTTAGATTAGATTAGATGTTAGGTTAGGTTAGGTGAGGTGAGGTTAGGTTAGGTTAGGTTAGGTTAGGGTATGTTAGGTTAGGTTAGGTTAGATGTTAGATGTTAGATTATATTAGATGGGAAGTTAGATGTTCGATGTTAGACTAGATTAGACGTTAGGTTAGGTTAGGTTAGGTTAGGTTAGGTTAGGTTAGGTTATGTTAGGTTAGGTTAGGTTAGCTTAGGTTAGTTTAGGTTAGGTTAGGTTAGGTTAGGTTAGGTTAGGTTAGGTTAGGTTAGGTGTTAGATGTTAGATTAGATTAGATGTTAAGTTAGATGTTAGATGTTAGAATAGATTAGATGTTAGGTTAGTTTAGGTTAGGTGAGGTGAGGTTAGGTTAGGTTATATTAGGTTAGGTTAGGTTAGGTTAGGTTAGATGTTAGATGTTAGATTATAATAAATGGGAAGTTAGATGTTCGATGTTAGACTAGATTACACGTTAGGTTAGGTTAGGTTAGGTTAGGTTAGGTTAGCTTAGGTTAGGTTAGGATGAGATGTTAGGTTAGATGTTAGATGTTAGATTAGATTAGATGTTAGGTTAGGTTAGGTGAGGTGAGGTTAGGTTAGGTTAGGTTAGGTTAGGGTATGTTAGGTTAGTTTAGGTTAGGTTAGGTTAGGTGTTAGATGTTAGATTAGATTAGATGTTAGGTTAGGTTAGGTTAGGTTAGGTTGGGTTAGGTTAGGTTAGGTTAGGTTAGGTTAGGTTAGGTTAGGTTAGGTCAGGTTAGGTTAGGTTAGGTTAGGTGTTTGATGTTAGATTAGATTAGATGTTAAGTTAGATGTTATATGTTAGAATAGATTAGATGTTAGGTTAGGTTAGGTTAGGTTAGTTTAGGATTAGATGTTACATTAGATGTTAGATGTTAGATTAGATTAGATGTTAGGTTAGGTTAGGTTAGGTTAGGTTGGGTTAAGTTAGGTTAGGTTAGGTTAGGTGAGGTGAGGTTAGGTTAGGTTAGGTTAGGTTATATTAGGTTAGGTTAGGTTAGGTTAGGTTAGATGTTAGATGTTAGATTATAATAAATGGGAAGTTAGATGTTCGATGTTAGACTAGATTAGACGTTAGGTTAGGTTAGGTGAGGTGAGGTTAGGTTAGGTTAGGTTAGGTTAGGGTATGTTAGGTTAGGTTAGGTTAGGTTAGATGTTAGATGTTGGATTATATTAGATGGGAAGTTAGATGTTCGATGTTAGACTAGATTAGACGTTAGGTTAGGTTAGGTTAGGTTAGGTTAGGCTAGGTTAGGTTATGTTAGGTTAGGTTAGGTTAGCTTAGGTTAGTTTAGGTTAGGTTAGGTTAGGTTAGGTTAGGTTAGGTTAGGTTAGGTTATGTTAGGTTAGGTTAGGTTAGGTTAGGTTAGGTTAGGTTAGGGTATGTTAGGTTAGGTTAGGTTAGGTTAGATGTTAGATGTTAGATTATATTAGATGGGAAGTTAGATGTTCGATGTTAGACTAGATTAGACGTTAGGTTAGGTTAGGTTAGGTTAGGTCAGGTTAGGTTAGGTTAGGTTAGGTTAGGTTAGGTTAGGTTAGGTTAGGTTAGGTTAGGTTATGTTAGGTTAGTTTAGGTTAGGTTAGGTTAGGTTAGGTTAGGTTAGGTTAGGTTCGGTTAGGTTAGGTTAGGTTAGGTTAGGTTAGGTTAGTTAGGTTAGGTTAGGTTAGGTTAGGTTAGGTGTTAGATGTTAGATTAGATTAGATGTTAAGTTAGATGTTAGATGTTAGAATAGATTAGATGTTAGGGTAGGTTAGGTTAGTTTAGGATTAGATGTTACGTTAGATGTTAGATTAGATTAGATGTTAGGTTAGGTTAGGTTAGGTTAGGTTGGGTTAAGTTAGGTTAGGTGAGGTGAGGTTAGGTTAGGTTAGGTTAGGTTAGGTTAGGTTAGGTTAGGTTAGGTTAGGTTAGGTTAGGTTAGGTTAGGTTAGGTTAGATGTTAGATGTTAGATTATAATAAATGGGAAGTTAGATCTTCGATGTTGGACTAGATTAGACGTTAGGTTAGGTTAGGTTAGGTTAGGGTAGGCTAGGCTAGGCAAGGCTAGGCTAGGCTAGGTTAGGTTAGGTTAGGTTAGGTTAGGTTAGGTTAGGTTAGGTTAGGTTAGGTTAGGTTCGGTTAGGTTAGGTTAGGTTAGGTTAGGTTAGGTTAGGTTAGGTTTGGTTAGGTTAGGTTTGGTTAGGTTAGGTTAGGTTAGGTTAGGTTAAGTTAGGTTAGGTTAGGTTAGGTTAGGTGTTAGATGTTAGATTAGATTAGATGTTAAGTTAGATGTTAGATGTTAGAATAGATTAGATGTTAGGTTAGGTTAGGTTAGGTTAGTTTAGGATTAGATGTTACGTTAGATGTTAGATTAGATTAGATGTTAGGTTAGGTTAGGTTAGGTTAGGATGAGATGTTAGGTTAGATGTTAGATGTTAGATTAGATTAGATGTTAGGTTAGGTTAGGTGAGGTGAGGTTAGGTTAGGTTAGGTTAGGTTAGGGTATGTTAGGTTAGGTTAGGTTAGATGTTAGATGTTAGATTATATTAGATGGGAAGTTAGATGTTCGATGTTAGTCTAGATTAGACGTTAGGTTAGGTTAGGTTAGGTTAGGTTAGGTTAGGTTAGGTTATGTTAGGTTAGGTTAGGTTAGCTTAGGTTAGTTTAGGTTAGGTTAGGTTAGGTTAGGTGTTAGATGTTAGATTAGATTAGATGTTAAGTTATATGTTAGATGTTAGAATAGATTAGATGTTAGGTTAGGTTAGGTTAGGTGAGGTGAGGTTAGGTTAGGTTAGGTTAGGTTAGGTTATATTAGGTTAGGTTAGGTTAGGTTAGGTTAGATGTTAGATGTTAGATTATAATAAATGGGAAGTTAGATGTTCGATGTTAGACTAGATTACACGTTAGGTTAGGTTAGGTTAGGTTGTTAGGTTAAGTTAGGTTAGGTTAGCTTAGGTTAGGTTAGGATGAGATGTTAGGTTAGATGTTAGATGTTAGATTAGATTAGATGTTAGGTTAGGTTAGGTGAGGTGAGGTTAGGTTAGGTTAGGTTAGGTTAGGGTATGTTAGGTTAGGTTAGGTTAGGTTAGGTTAGGTTAGGTTAAGTTAGGTTAGGTTAGGTTAGGTTTGGTTAAGTTAGGTTAGGTTAGGTTAGGTGAGGTGAGGTTAGGTTAGGTTAGGTTAGGTTAGGTTAGGTTAGGTTAGGTTAGGTTAGGTTAAGTTAGGTTAGGTTAGGTTAGGTTAGGTTAGGTTAGGTTAAGTTAGGTTAGGTTAGGTTAGGTGAGGTGAGGTTAGGTTAGGTTAGGTTAGGTTATGTTAGGTTAGGTTAGGTTAGGTTAGGTTAGGTTAGATGTTATATGTTAGATTATATTAAATGGGAAGTTAGATGTTCTATGTTAGACTAGATTAGACATTAGGTTAGGTTAGGTTAGGTTAGGTTAGGTTAGGTTAGGATGAGATGTTAGGTTAGACGTTAGATGTTAGATTAGATTAGATGTTAGGTTAGGTTAGGTCAGGTGAGGTTAGGTTAGGTTAGGTTAGGGTATGTTAGGTTAGGTTAGGTTAGGTTAGGTTAGGTTAGATGTTAGATGTTAGATTATATTAGATGGGAAGTTAGATGTTCGATGTTAGACTAGATTAGACGTTAGGTTAGGTTAGGTTAGGTTAGGTTAGGTCAGGTTAGGTTAGGTTAGGTTAGGTTAGGTTAGGTTAGGTTGGGTTCGGTTCGGTTCGGTTAGGTTAGGTTAGGTTAGGTTAGGTTAGGTTAGGTGAGGTTAGGTTAGGTTAGGTGTTAGATGTTAGATTAGATTAGATGTTAAGTTAGATGTTAGATGTTAGAATAGATTAGATGTTAGGTTAGGTTAGGCTAGGTTAGGTTAGTTTAGGATTAAATGTTACGTTAGATGTTAGATGTTAGATTAGATTAGATGTTAGGTTAGGTTAGGGTATGTTAGGTTAGGTTAGGTTAGATGTTAGATGTTAGATTATATTAGATGGGAAGTTAGATGTTCGATGTTAGACTAGAATAGACGTTAGGTTAGGTTAGGTTAGGTTAGGTTAGGTTAGGTTAGGTTAGGTTAGGTTAGGTTAGCTTAGGTTAGTTTAGGTTAGGTTAGGTTAGGTTAGGTTAGGTGTTAGATGTTAGATTAGATTAGATGTTAAGTTAGATGTTAGATGTTAGAATAGATTAGATGTTAGGTTAGGTTAGGTTAGGTGAGGTGAGGTTAGGTTAGGTTATATTAGGTTAGGTTAGGTTAGGTTAGGTTAGATGTTAGATGTTAGATTATAATAAATGGGAAGTTAGATGTTCGATGTTAGACTAGATTACACGATAGGTTAGGTTAGGTTAGGTTGTTAGGTTAGGTTAGGTTAGGTTAGGTTAGGTTAGGTTAGCTTAGGTTAGGTTAGGATGAGATGTTAGGTTAGATGTTAGATGTTAGATTAGATTAGATGTTAGGTTAGGTTAGGTGAGGTGAGGTTAGGTTAGGTTAGGTTAGGGTATGTTAGGTTAGGCTAGGTTAGGTTAGGTTAGGTGTTAGATGTTAGATTAGATTAGATGTTAGGTTAGGTTAGGTTAGGTTAGGTTGGGTTAGGTTAGGTTAGGTTAGGTTAGGTTAGGTTAGGTTGGGTTAGGTTAGGTTAGGTTAGGTTAGGTTAGGTTAGGTCAGGTTAGGTTAGGTTAGGTTAGGTGTTTGATGTTAGATTAGATTAGATGTTAAGTTAGATGTTATATGTTAGAATAGATTAGATGTTAGGTTAGGTTAGGTTAGGTTAGTTTAGGATTAGATGTTACATTAGATGTTAGATGTTAGATTAGATTAGATGTTAGGTTAGGTTTGGTTAGGTTAGGTTGGGTTAAGTTAGGTTAGGTTAGGTTAGGTGAGGTGAGGTTAGGTTAGGTTAGGTTAGGTTATATTAGGTTAGGTTAGGTTAGGTTAGGTTAGATGTTAGATGTTAGATGTTAGATTATAATAAATGGGAAGTTAGATGTTCGATGTTAGACTAGATTAGACGTTAGGTTAGGTTAGGTGAGGTTAGGTTAGGTTAGGTTAGGTTAGGTTAGGGTATGTTAGGTTAGGTTAGGTTAGGTTAGATGTTAGATGTTGGATTATATTAGATGGGAAGTTAGATGTTCGATGTTAGACTAGATTAGACGTTAGGTTAGGTTAGGTTAGGTTAGGGTAGGCTAGGTTAGGTTATGTTAGGTTAGGTTAGGTTAGCTTAGGTTAGTTTAGGTTAGGTTAGGTTAGGTTAGGTTAGATGTTAGATGTTAGATTATATTAGATGGGAAGTTAGATGTTCGATGTTAGACTAGATTAGACGTTAGGTTAGGTTAGGTTAGGTTAGGTTAGGTTGTTAGGTTAAGTTAGGTTAGGTTAGCTTAGGTTAGGTTAGGATGAGATGTTAGGTTAGATGTTAGATGTTAGATTAGATTAGATGTTAGGTTAGGTTAGGTGAGGTGAGGTTAGGTTAGGTTAGGTTAGGTTAGGGTATGTTAGGTTAGGTTAGGTTAGGTTAGGTTAGGTTAGGTTAAGTTAGGTTAGGTTAGGTTAGGTTTGGTTAAGTTAGGTTAGGTTAGGTTAGGTGAGGTGAGGTTAGGTTAGGTTAGGTTAGGTTAGGTTAGGTTAGGTTAGGTTAGGTTAAGTTAGGTTAGGTTAGGTTAGGTTAGGTTAGGTTAGGTTAAGTTAGGTTAGGTTAGGTTAGGTGAGGTGAGGTTAGGTTAGGTTAGGTTAGGTTATGTTAGGTTAGGTTAGGTTAGGTTAGGTTAGGTTAGATGTTATATGTTAGATTATATTAAATGGGAAGTTAGATGTTCTATGTTAGACTAGATTAGACATTAGGTTAGGTTAGGTTAGGTTAGGTTAGGTTAGGTTAGGATGAGATGTTAGGTTAGACGTTAGATGTTAGATTAGATTAGATGTTAGGTTAGGTTAGGTCAGGTGAGGTTAGGTTAGGTTAGGTTAGGGTATGTTAGGTTAGGTTAGGTTAGGTTAGGTTAGGTTAGATGTTAGATGTTAGATTATATTAGATGGGAAGTTAGATGTTCGATGTTAGACTAGATTAGACGTTAGGTTAGGTTAGGTTAGGTTAGGTTAGGTCAGGTTAGGTTAGGTTAGGTTAGGTTAGGTTAGGTTAGGTTGGGTTCGGTTCGGTTCGGTTAGGTTAGGTTAGGTTAGGTTAGGTTAGGTTAGGTGAGGTTAGGTTAGGTTAGGTGTTAGATGTTAGATTAGATTAGATGTTAAGTTAGATGTTAGATGTTAGAATAGATTAGATGTTAGGTTAGGTTAGGCTAGGTTAGGTTAGTTTAGGATTAAATGTTACGTTAGATGTTAGATGTTAGATTAGATTAGATGTTAGGTTAGGTTAGGTTAGGTTAGGTTGGGTTAAGTTAGGTTAGGTTAGGTTAGGTGAGGTTAGGTTAGGTTAGGTTAGGTTAGGTTAGGTTATATTAGGTTAGGTTAGGTTAGGTTAGGTTAGGTTAGATGTTAGATTATAATAAATGGGAAGTTAGATGTTCGATGTTAGACTAGATTAGACGTTAGTTTAGGTTAGGTTAGGTTAGGTTAGGTTAGGATGAGATGTTAGGTTAGATGTTAGATGTTAGATTAGATTAGATGTTAGGTTAGGTTAGGTTAGGTTAGGATGAGATGTTAGGTTAGATGTTAGATGTTAGATTAGATTAGATGTTAGGTTAGGTTAGGTGAGGTGAGGTTAGGTTAGGTTAGGTTAGGTTAGGGTATGTTAGGTTAGGTTAGGTTAGATGTTAGATGTTAGATTATATTAGATGGGAAGTTAGATGTTCGATGTTAGACTAGAATAGACGTTAGGTTAGGTTAGGTTAGGTTAGGTTAGGTTAGGTTAGGTTAGGTTAGGTTAGCTTAGGTTAGTTTAGGTTAGGTTAGGTTAGGTTAGGTTAGGTGTTAGATGTTAGATTAGATTAGATGTTAAGTTAGATGTTAGATGTTAGAATAGATTAGATGTTAGGTTAGGTTAGGTTAGGTGAGGTGAGGTTAGGTTAGGTTATATTAGGTTAGGTTAGGTTAGGTTAGGTTAGATGTTAGATGTTAGATTATAATAAATGGGAAGTTAGATGTTCGATGTTAGACTAGATTACACGATAGGTTAGGTTAGGTTAGGTTGTTAGGTTAGGTTAGGTTAGGTTAGGTTAGGTTAGGTTAGCTTAGGTTAGGTTAGGATGAGATGTTAGGTTAGATGTTAGATGTTAGATTAGATTAGATGTTAGGTTAGGTTAGGTGAGGTGAGGTTAGGTTAGGTTAGGTTAGGGTATGTTAGGTTAGGCTAGGTTAGGTTAGGTTAGGTGTTAGATGTTAGATTAGATTAGATGTTAGGTTAGGTTAGGTTAGGTTAGGTTGGGTTAGGTTAGGTTAGGTTAGGTTAGGTTAGGTTAGGTTGGGTTAGGTTAGGTTAGGTTAGGTTAGGTTAGGTTAGGTCAGGTTAGGTTAGGTTAGGTTAGGTGTTTGATGTTAGATTAGATTAGATGTTAAGTTAGATGTTATATGTTAGAATAGATTAGATGTTAGGTTAGGTTAGGTTAGGTTAGTTTAGGATTAGATGTTACATTAGATGTTAGATGTTAGATTAGATTAGATGTTAGGTTAGGTTTGGTTAGGTTAGGTTGGGTTAAGTTAGGTTAGGTTAGGTTAGGTGAGGTGAGGTTAGGTTAGGTTAGGTTAGGTTATATTAGGTTAGGTTAGGTTAGGTTAGGTTAGATGTTAGATGTTAGATGTTAGATTATAATAAATGGGAAGTTAGATGTTCGATGTTAGACTAGATTAGACGTTAGGTTAGGTTAGGTGAGGTTAGGTTAGGTTAGGTTAGGTTAGGTTAGGGTATGTTAGGTTAGGTTAGGTTAGGTTAGATGTTAGATGTTGGATTATATTAGATGGGAAGTTAGATGTTCGATGTTAGACTAGATTAGACGTTAGGTTAGGTTAGGTTAGGTTAGGGTAGGCTAGGTTAGGTTATGTTAGGTTAGGTTAGGTTAGCTTAGGTTAGTTTAGGTTAGGTTAGGTTAGGTTAGGTTAGATGTTAGATGTTAGATTATATTAGATGGGAAGTTAGATGTTCGATGTTAGACTAGATTAGACGTTAGGTTAGGTTAGGTTAGGTTAGGTTAGGTTAGGTTAGGTTAGGTTAGGTTAGGTTAGGTTAGGTTAGGTTAGGTTAGGTTAGGTTAGGTTAGATTATAATAAATGGGAAGTTAGATGTTCGATGTTAGACTAGATTAGACGTTAGGTTAGGTTAGGTTAGGTTAGGATGAGATGTTAGGTTAGATGTTAGATGTTAGATTAGATTAGATGTTAGGTTAGGTTAGGTTAGGCTAGGTTAGGTTATGTTAGGTTAGGTTAGGTTAGGTTAGGTTAGGTTAGGTTAGGTTAGGTTATGTTAGGTTAGTTTAGGTTAGGTTAGTTTAGGTTAGGTTAGGTTAGGTTCGGTTAGGTTAGTTAGGTTAAGTTAGGTTAGGTTAGTTAGGTTAGGTTAGGTTAGGTTAGGTTAGGTGTTAGATGTTAGATTAGATTAGATGTTAAGTTAGATGTTAGATGTTAGAATAGATTAGATGTTAGGTGAGGTTAGGTTAGTTTAGGATTAGATGTTACGTTAGATGTTAGATTAGATTAGATGTTAGGTTAGGTTAGGTTAGGTTAAGTTGGGTTAAGTTAGGTTAGGTGAGGTGAGGTTAGGTTAGGTTAGGTTATGTTAGGTTAGGTTAGGTTATGTTAGGTTAGGTTAGGTTAGGTTAGGTTATATGTTAGATGTTAGATTATAATAAATGGGAAGTTAGATGTTCGATGTTGGACTAGATTAGACGTTAGGTTAGGTTAGGTTAGGGTAGGCTAGGCTAGGCAAGGCTAGGCTAGGCTAGGTTAGGTTAGGTTAGGTTAGGTTAGGTTAGGTTAGGTTAGGTTAGGTTAGGTTCGGTTAGGTTAGGTTAGGTTAGGTTAGGTTAGGTTAGGTTAGGTTAGGTTAGGTTTGGTTAGGTTAGGTTTGGTTAGGTTAGGTTAGGTTAGGTTAGGTTAGGTTAGGTTAAGTTAGGTTAGGTTAGGTTAGGTTAGGTTAGGTGTTAGATGTTAGATTAGATTAGATGTTAAGTTAGATGTTAGATGTTAGAATAGATTAGATGTTAGGTTAGGTTAGGTTAGGTTAGTTTAGGATTAGATGTTACGTTAGATGTTAGATGTTAGATTAGATTAGATGTTAGGTTAGGTTAGGTTAGGTTAGGTTAGGTTAGGATGAGATGTTAGGTTAGATGTTAGATGTTAGATTAGATTAGATGTTAGGTTAGGTTAGGTTAGGTTAGGTTAGGTTAGGTTAGGTTAGGTTAGGTTAGGTTAGGTTAGCTTAGGTTAGTTTAGGTTAGGTTAGGTTAGGTTAGGTTAGGTTAGGTTAGGTTAGGTGTTAGATGTTAGATTAGATTAGATGTTAAGTTAGATGTTAGATGTTAGAATAGATTAGATGTTAGGTTAGGTTAGGTTAGGTGAGGTGAGGTGAGGTTAGGTTAGGTTAGGTTAGGTTAGGTTATATTAGGTTAGGTTAGGTTAGGTTAGGTTAGATGTTAGATGTTAGATTATAATAAATGGGAAGTTAGATGTTCGATGTTAGACTAGATTACACGTTAGGTTAGGTTTGGTTAGGTTGTTAGGTTAGGTTAGGTTAGGTTAGGTTAGGTTAGGTTAGGTTAGCTTAGGTTAGGTTAGAATGAGATGTTAGGTTAGATGTTAGATGTTAGATTAGATTAGATGTTAGGTTAGGTTAGGTGAGGTGAGGTTAGGTTAGGTTAGGTTAGGTTAGGGTATGTTAGGTTAGGTTAGGTTAGGTTAGGTTAGGTTAGGTGTTAGATGTTAGATTAGATTAGATGTTAGGTTAGGTTAGGTTAGGTTGGGTTAGGTTAGGTTAGGTTAGGTTAGGTTAGGTTAGGTTAGGTTAGGTTAGGTTAGGTTAGGTCAGGTTAGGTTAGGTTAGGTTAGGTGTTTGATGTTAGATTAGATTAGATGTTAAGTTAGATGTTATATGTTAGAATAGATGAGATGTTAGGTTAGGTTAGGTTAGGTTAGTTTAGGATTAGATGTTACATTAGATGTTAGGTTAGGTTAGGTTAGGTTAGGTTGGGTTAAGTTAGGTTAGGTTAGGTTAGGTGAGGTGAGGTGAGGTTAGGTTAGGTTAGGTTAGGTTATATTAGGTTAGGTTAGGTTAGGTTAGGTTAGATGTTAGATGTTAGATGTTAGATTATAATAAATGGGAAGTTAGATGTTCGATGTTAGACTAGATTAGACGTTAGGTTAGGTTAGGTTAGGTTAGGTTAGGATGAGATGTTAGGTTAGATGTTAGATGTTAGATTAGATTAGATGTTAGGTTAGGTTAGGTTAGGCTAGGTTAGGTTATGTTAGGTTAGGTTAGGTTAGCTTAGGTTAGTTTAGGTTAGGTTAGGTTAGGTTAGGTTAGGTTAGGTTAGGTTAGGTTATGTTAGGTTAGGTTAGGTTAGGTTAGGTTAGGGTATGTTAGGTTAGGTTAGGTTAGGTTAGGTTAGATGTTAGATGTTATATTATATTAGATGGGAAGTTAGATGTTCGATGTTAGATTAGACGTTAGGTTAGGTTAGGCTAGGTTTGGTCAGGTTAGGTTAGGTTAGGTTAGGTTAGGTTAGGTTACGTTAGGTTAGGTTATGTTAGGTTAGTTTAGGTTAGGTTAGGTTAGGTTAGGTTAGGTTAGGTTCGGTTAGGTTAGGTTAGGTTAGGTTAGGTTAGTTAGGTTAGGTTAGGTTAGGTTAGGTTAGGTGTTAGATGTTAGATTAGATTAGATGTTAAGTTAGATGTTAGATGTTAGAATAGATTAGATGTTAGGTTAGGTTAGGTTAGTTTAGGATTAGATGTTACGTTAGATGTTAGATTAGATTAGATGTTAGGTTAGGTTAGGTTAGGTTAGGTTGGGTTAAGTTAGGTTAGGTGAGGTGAGGTTAGGTTAGGTTAGGTTAGGTTATGATAGGTTAGGTTAGGTTAGGTTAGGTTAGATGTTAGATGTTAGATTATAATAAATGGGAAGTTAGATGTTCGATGTTGGACTAGATTAGACGTTAGGTTAGGTTAGGTTAGGTTAGGGTAGGCTAGGCTAGGCAAGGCTAGGCTAGGCTAGGTTAGGTTAGGTTAGGTTAGGTTAGGTTAGGTTAGGTTAGGTTAGGTTAGGTTAGGTTAGGTTAGGTTCGGTTAGGTTAGGTTAGGTTAGGTTAGGTTAGGTTTGGTTAGGTTAGGTTTGGTTAGGTTAGGTTAGGTTAGGTTAGGTTAGGTTAGGTTAAGTTAGGTTAGTTTAGGTCAGGTTAGGTTAGGTGTTAGATGTTAGATTAGATTAGATGTTAAGTTAGATGTTAGATGTTAGAATAGATTAGATGTTAGGTTAGGTTAGGTTAGGTTAGTTTAGGATTAGATGTTACGTTAGATGTTAGATGTTAGATTAGATTAGATGTTAGGTTAGGTTAGGTTAGGTTAGGTTGGGTTAAGTTAGGTTAGGTTAGGTTAGGTGAGGTGAGGTTAGGTTAGGTTAGGTTAGGTTATGTTAGGTTAGGTTAGGTTAGGTTAGATGTTAGATGTTAGATTATATTAAATGGGAAGTTAGATGTTCTATGTTAGACTAGATTAGACATTAGGTTAGGTTAGGTTAGGTTAGGATGAGATGTTAGGTTAGATGTTAGATGTTAGATTAGATTAGATGTTAGGTTAGGTTAGGTTAGGTTAGGTTAGGTCAGGTGAGGTTAGGTTAGGTTAGGTTAGGGTATGTTAGGTTAGGTTAGGTTAGATGTGAGATGTTAGATGTTAGATTATAATAAATGGGAAGTTAGATGTTCGATGTTAGACTAGATTAGACGTTAGGTTAGGTTAGGTTAGGTTAGGTTAGATGTGAGATGTTAGATGTTAGATTATAATAAATGGGAAGTTAGATGTTCGATGTTAGACTAGATTAGACGTTAGGTTAGGTTAGGTTAGGTTAGGTTAGGTTAGGATGAGATGTTAGGTTAGATGTTAGATGTTAGATTAGATTAGATGTTAGGTTAGGTTAGGTGAGGTGAGGTTAGGTTAGGTTAGGGTATGTTAGGTTAGGTTAGGTTAGGTTAGGTTAGGTTAGATGTTGGATTATATTAGATGGGAAGTTAGATGTTCGATGTTAGACTAGATTAGACGTTAGGTTAGGTTAGGTTAGGTTAGGTTAGGTTAGGTTAGGTTATGTTAGGTTAGGTTAGGTTAGCTTAGGTTAGTTTAGGTTAGGTTAGGTTAGGTTAGGTTAGGTTAGGTTAGGTTAGGTTATGTTAGGTTAGGTTAGGTTAGGTTAGGTTAGGTTAGGTTACGTTAGGGTATGGTAGGTTAGGTTAGGTTAGATGTTAGATGTTAGATTATATTAGATGGGAAGTTAGATGTTCGATGTTAGACTAGATTAGACGTTAGGTTAGGTTAGGTTAGGTTAGGTCAGGTTAGGTTAGGTTAGGTTAGGTTAGGTTAGGTTAGGTTAGGTTAGTTTAGGTTAGGTTAGGTTAGGTTAGCTTAGGTTAGGTTAGGTTCGGTTGGGTTAGGTTAGGTTAGGTTAGGTTAGGTTAGTTAGGTTAGTTAGGTTAGGTTAGGTTAGGTTAGGTGTTAGATGTTAGATTAGATTAGATGTTAAGTTAGATGTTAGATGTTAGAATAGATTAGATGTTAGGTTAGGTTAGGTTAGTTTAGGATTAGATGTTACGTTAGATGTTAGATTAGATTAGATGTTAGGTTAGGTTAGGTTAGGTTAGGTTGGGTTAAGTTAGGTTAGGTTATGTTAGGTGAGGTGAGGTTAGGTTAGGTTAGGTTAGGTTAGGGTATGTTAGGTTAGGTTAGGTTAGGTTAGGTTAGATGTTAGATGTTAGATTATAATAAATGGGAAGTTAGATGTTCGATGTTAGACTAGATTAGACGTTAGGTTAGGTTAGGTTAGGTTAGGTTAGGTTAGGGTAGGCTAGGCTAGGCTAGGCTAGGCAAGGCTAGGCTAGGCTAGGTTAGGTTAGGTTAGGTTAGGTTAGGTTAGGTTAGGTTAGGTTAGGTTAGGTTAGGTTAGGTTAGGTTAGGTTAGGTTAGGTTAAGTTAGGTTAGGTTAGGTTAGGTTAGGTTAGGTGTTAGATGTTAGATTAGATTAGATGTTAAGTTAGATGTTAGATGTTAGAATAGATTAGATGTTAGGTTAGGTTAGGTTAGTTTAGGATTAGATGTTACGTTAGATGTTAGATGTTAGATTAGATTAGATGTTAGGTTAGGTTAGGTTAGGTTAGGATGAGATGTTAGGTTAGATGTTAGATGTTAGATTAGATTAGATGTTAGGTTAGGTTAGGTTAGGTTAGGTTAGGTTAGGATGAGATGTTAGGTTAGATGTTAGATGTTAGATTAGATTAGATGTTAGGTTAGGTTAGGTGAGGTGAGGTTAGGTTAGGTTAGGTTAGGTTAGGGTATGTTAGGTTAGGTTAGGTTAGATGTTAGATGTTAGATTATATTAGATGGGAAGTTAGATGTTCGATGTTAGACTAGATTAGACGTTAGGTTAGGTTAGGTTAGGTTAGGTTAGGTTAGGTTAGGTTATGTTAGGTTAGGTTAGGTTAGCTTAGGTTAGTTTAGGTTAGGTTAGGTTAGGTTAGGTTAGGTTAGGTGTTAGATGTTAGATTAGATTAGATGTTAAGTTAGATGTTAGATGTTAGAATGGATTAGATGTTAGGTTAGGTTAGGTTAGGTGAGGTGAGGTTAGGTTAGGTTATATTAGGTTAGGTTAGGTTAGGTTAGGTTAGATGTTAGATGTTAGATTATAATAAATGGGAAGTTAGATGTTCGATGTTAGACTAGATTACACGTTAGGTTAGGTTAGGTTAGGTTGTTAGGTTAGGTTAGGTTAGGTTAGGTTAGGTTAGGTTAGCTTAGGTTAGGTTAGGATGAGGTGAGGTTAGGTTAGGTTAGGTTAGGTTAGGGTATGTTAGGTTAGGTTAGGTTAGGTTAGGTGTTAGATGTTAGATTAGATTAGATGTTAGGTTAGGTTAGGTTAGGTTGGGTTAGGTTAGGTTAGGTTAGGTTAGGTTAGGTTAGGTTAGGTTAGGTTAGTTAGGTTAGGTTAGGTCAGGTTAGGTTAGGTTAGGTTAGGTGTTTGATGTTAGATTAGATTAGATATAAAGTTAGATGTTATATGTTAGAATAGATTAGATGTTAGGTTAGGTTAGGTTAGGTTAGTTTAGGATTAGATGTTACATTAGATGTTAGATGTTAGATTAGATTAGATGTTAGGTTAGGTTAGGTTAGGTTAGGTTGGGTTAAGTTAGGTTAGGTTAGGTTAGGTGAGGTGAGGTTAGGTTAGGTTATATTAGGTTAGGTTAGGTTAGGTTAGGTTAGATGTTAGATGTTAGATGTTAGATTATAATAAATGGGAAGTTAGATGTTCGATGTTAGACTAGATTAGACGTTAGGTTAGGTTAGGTTAGGTTAGGTTAGGTTAGGTTAGGTTAGGATGAGATGTTAGGTTAGATGTTAGATGTTAGATTAGATGTAAGGTTAGCTTAGGTGAGGTGAGGTTAGGTTAGGTTAGGTTAGGTTAGGTTAGGGTATGTTAGGTTAGGTTAGGTTAGGTTAGATGTTAGATGTTGGATTATATTAGATGGGAAGTTAGATGTTCGATGTTAGACTAGATTAGACGTTAGGTTAGGTTAGGTTAGGTTAGGTTAGGCTAGGTTAGGTTATGTTAGGTTAGGTTAGGTTAGCTTAGGTTAGTTTAGGTTAGGTTAGGTTAGGTTAGGTTAGGTTAGGTTAGGTTAGGTTATGTTAGGTTAGGTTAGGTTAGGTTAGGTTAGGGTATGTTAGGTTAGGTTAGGTTAGGTTAGGTTAGGTTAGATGTTAGATGTTAGATTATATTAGATGGGAAGTTAGATGTTCGATGTTAGACTAGATTAGACGTTAGGTTAGGTTAGGTTAGGTCAGGTTAGGTTAGGTTAGGTTAGGTTAGGTTAGGTTAGGTTAGGTTAGGTTAGGTTAGGTTATGTTAGGTTAGTTTAGGTTAGGTTAGGTTAGGTTAGGTTAGGTTAGGTTAGGTTCGGTTAGGTTAGGTTAGGTTAGGTTAGGTTAGGTTAGTTAGGTTTGGTTAGGTTAGGTTAGGTTAGGTGTTAGATGTTAGATTAGATTAGAGGTTAAGTTAGATGTTAGATGTTAGAATAGATTAGATGTTAGGTTAGGTTAGGTTAGTTTAGGATTAGATGTTACGTTAGATGTTAGATTAGATTAGATGTTAGGTTAGGTTAGGTTAGGTTGGGTTAAGTTAGGTTAGGTGAGGTAAGGTTAGGTTAGGTTAGGTTAGGTTAGGTTATGTTAGGTTAGGTTAGGTTAGGTTAGATGTTAGATGTTAGATTATAATAAATGGGAAGTTAGATGTTCGATGTTGGACTAGATTAGACGTTAGGTTAGGTTAGGTTAGGTTAGGGTAGGCTAGGCTAGGCAAGGCTAGGCTAGGCTAGGTTAGGTTAGGTTAGGTTAGGTTAGGTTAGGTTAGGTTAGGTTAGGTTAGGTTAGGTTAGGTTCGGTTAGGTTAGGTTAGGTTAGGTTAGGTTAGGTTAGGTTAGGTTAGGTTTGGTTAGGTTAGGTTAGGTTAGGTTAAGTTAGGTTAGGTTAGGTTAGGTTAGGTGTTAGATGTTAGATTAGATTAGATGTTAAGTTAGATGTTAGATGTTAGAATAGATTAGATGTTAGGTTAGGTTAGGTTAGGTTAGTTTAGGATTAGATGTTACGTTAGATGTTAGATGTTAGATTAGATTAGATGTTAGGTTAGGTTAGGTTAGGTTAGGTTAGGATGAGATGTTAGGTTAGATGTTAGATGTTAGATTAGATTAGATGTTAGGTTAGGTTAGGTGAGGTGAGGTTAGGTTAGGGTATGTTAGGTTAGGTTAGGTTAGATGTTAGATGTTAGATTATATTAGATGGGAAGTTAGATGTTCGATGTTAGACTAGATTATACGTTAGGTTAGGTTAGGTTAGGTTAGGTTAGGTTAGATTAGGTTATTTTAGGTTAGGTTAGGTTAGCTTAGGTTAGTTTAGGTTAGGTTAGGTTAGGTTAGGTTAGGTTAGGTGTTAGATGTTAGATTAGATTAGATGTTAAGTTAGATGTTAGATGTTAGAATAGATTAGATGTTAGGTTAGGTTAGGTTAGGTGAGGTGAGGTTAGGTTAGGTTAGGTTAGGTTATATTAGGTTAGGTTAGGTTAGGTTAGGTTAGATGTTAGATGTTAGATTATAATAAATGGGAAGTTAGATGTTCGATGTTAGACTAGATTACACGTTAGGTTAGGTTAGGTTAGGTTGTTAGGTTAGGTTAGGTTAGGTTAGGTTAGGTTAGGTTAGCTTAGGTTAGGTTAGGATGAGATGTTAGGTTAGATGTTAGATGTTAGATTAGATTAGATGTTAGGTTAGGTTAGGTGAGGTGAGGTTAGGTTAGGTTAGGTTAGGGTATGTTAGGTTAGGTTAGGTTAGGTTAGGTTAGGTGTTAGATGTTAGATTAGATTAGATGTTAGGTTAGGTTAGGTTAGGTTAGGTTGGGTTAGGTTAGGTTAGGTTAGGTTAGGTTAGGTTAGGTTAGGTTAGGTTAGGTTAGGTTAGGTTAGGTTAGGTCAGGTTAGGTTAGGTTAGGTTAGGTGTTTGATGTTAGATTAGATTAGATGTTAAGTTAGATGTTATATGTTAGAATAGATTAGATGTTAGGTTAGGTTAGGTTAGGTTAGTTTAGGATTAGATGTTACATTAGATGTTAGGTTAGCTTAGGTTAGGTTAGGTTGGGTTAAGTTAGGTTAGGTTAGGTTAGGTGAGGTGAGGTTAGGTTAGGTTAGGTTAGGTTATATTAGGTTAGGTTAGGTTAGGTTAGGTTAGATGTTAGATGTTAGATGTTAGATTATAATAAATGGGAAGTTAGATGTTCGATGTTAGACTAGATTAGACGTTAGGTCAGGTTAGGTTAGGTTAGGTTAGGTGTTTGATGTTAGATTAGATTAGATGTTAAGTTAGATGTTATATGTTAGAATAGATTAGATGTTAGGTTAGGTTAGGTTAGGTTAGTTTAGGATTAGATGTTACATTAGATGTTAGGTTAGGTTAGGTTAGGTTAGGTTGGGTTAAGTTAGGTTAGGTTATGTTAGGTGAGGTGAGGTTAGGTTAGGTTAGGTTAGGTTATATTAGGTTAGGTTAGGTTAGGTTAGGTTAGATGTTAGATGTTAGATGTTAGATTATAATAAATGGGAAGTTAGATGTTCGATGTTAGACTAGATTAGACGTTAGGTTAGGTTAGGTTAGGTTAGGTTGGGTTAGGTTAGGTTAGGTTAGGTTAGGTTAGGTTAGGTTGGGTTAGGTTAGGTTAGGTTAGGTTAGGTTAGGTTAGGTCAGGTTAGGTTAGGTTAGGTTAGGTGTTTGATGTTAGATTAGATTAGATGTTAAGTTAGATGTTATATGTTAGAATAGATTAGATGTTAGGTTAGGTTAGGTTAGGTTAGTTTAGGATTAGATGTTACATTAGATGTTAGATGTTAGATTAGATTAGATGTTAGGTTAGGTAAGGTTAGGTTAGGTTGGGTTAAGTTAGGTTAGGTTAGGTTAGGTGAGGTGAGGTTAGGTTAGGTTAGGTTAGGTTAGGTTATATTAGGTTAGGTTAGGTTAGGTTAGATGTTAGATGTTAGATGTTAGATTATAATAAATGGGAAGTTAGATGTTCGATGTTAGACTAGATTAGACGTTAGGTTAGGTTAGGTGAGGTGAGGTTAGGTTAGGTTAGGTTAGGTTAGGTTAGGGTATGTTAGGTTAGGTTAGGTTAGGTTAGATGTTAGATGTTGGATTATATTAGATGGGAAGTTAGATGTTCGATGTTAGACTAGATTAGACGTTAGGTTAGGTTAGGTTAGGTTAGGTTAGGCTAGGTTAGGTTATGTTAGGTTAGGTTAGGTTAGCTTAGGTTAGTTTAGGTTAGGTTAGGTTAGGTTAGGTTAGGTTAGGTTAGGTTATGTTAGGTTAGGTTAGGTTAGGTTAGGTTAGGTTAGGTTAGGGTATGTTAGGTTAGGTTAGGTTAGGTTAGGTTATGTTAGGTTAGTTTAGGTTAGGTGTTAGATGTTAGATTAGATTAGATGTTAAGTTAGATGTTAGATGTTAGAATAGATTAGATGTTAGGTTAGGTTAGGTTAGTTTAGGATTAGATGTTACGTTAGATGTTAGATTAGATTAGATGTTAGGTTAGGTTAGGTTAGGTTAGGTTGGGTTAAGTTAGGTTAGGTGAGGTGAGGTTAGGTTAGGTTAGGTTATGTTAGGTTAGGTTAGGTTATGTTAGGTTAGGTTAGGTTAGGTTAGGTTAGGTTAGGTTAGGTTAGGTTATGTTAGGTTAGTTTAGGTTAGGTTAGGTTAGGTTAGGTTAGGTTAGGTTAGGTTCGGTTAGGTTAGGTTAGGTTAGGTTAGGTTAGGTTAGTTAGGTTTGGTTAGGTTAGGTTAGGTGTTAGATGTTAGATTAGATTAGATGTTAAGTTAGATGTTAGATGTTAGAATAGATTAGATGTTAGGTTAGGTTAGGTTAGTTTAGGATTAGATGTTACGTTAGATGTTAGATTAGATTAGATGTTAGGTTAGGTTAGGTTAGGTTGGGTTAAGTTAGGTTAGGTGAGGTAAGGTTAGGTTAGGTTAGGTTAGGTTAGGTTATGTTAGGTTAGGTTAGGTTAGGTTAGATGTTAGATGTTAGATTATAATAAATGGGAAGTTAGATGTTCGATGTTGGACTAGATTAGACGTTAGGTTAGGTTAGGTTAGGTTAGGGTAGGCTAGGCTAGGCAAGGCTAGGCTAGGCTAGGTTAGGTTAGGTTAGGTTAGGTTAGGTTAGGTTAGGTTAGGTTAGGTTAGGTTAGGTTAGGTTAGGTTCGGTTAGGTTAGGTTAGGTTAGGTTAGGTTAGGTTAGGTTAGGTTAGGTTTGGTTAGGTTAGGTTAGGTTAGGTTAAGTTAGGTTAGGTTAGGTTAGGTTAGGTGTTAGATGTTAGATTAGATTAGATGTTAAGTTAGATGTTAGATGTTAGAATAGATTAGATGTTAGGTTAGGTTAGGTTAGGTTAGTTTAGGATTAGATGTTACGTTAGTTGTTAGATATTAGATTAGATTAGATGTTAGGTTAGGTTAGGTTAGGTTAGGTTAGGATGAGATGTTAGGTTAGATGTTAGATGTTAGATTAGATTAGATGTTAGGTTAGGTTAGGTGAGGTGAGGTTAGGTTAGGTTAGGTTAGGTTAGGGTATGTTAGGTTAGGTTAGGTTAGATGTTAGATGTTAGATTATATTAGATGGGAAGTTAGATGTTCGATGTTAGACTAGATTATACGTTAGGTTAGGTTAGGTTAGGTTAGGTTAGGTTAGGTTAGATTAGGTTATTTTAGGTTAGGTTAGGTTAGCTTAGGTTAGTTTAGGTTAGGTTAGGTTAGGTTAGGTTAGGTGTTAGATGTTAGATTAGATTAGATGTTAAGTTAGATGTTAGATGTTAGAATAGATTAGATGTTAGGTTAGGTTAGGTGAGGTGAGGTTAGGTTAGGTTAGGTTAGGTTAGGTTATATTAGGTTAGGTTAGGTTAGGTTAGATGTTAGATGTTAGATTATAATAAATGGGAAGTTAGATGTTCGATGTTAGACTAGATTACACGTTAGGTTAGGTTAGGTTAGGTTGTTAGGTTAGGTTAGGTTAGGTTAGGTTAGGTTAGCTTAGGTTAGGTTAGGATGAGATGTTAGGTTAGATGTTAGATGTTAGATTAGATTAGATGTTAGGTTAGGTTAGGTGAGGTTAGGTTAGGTTAGGTTAGGTTAGGGTATGTTAGGTTAGGTTAGGTTAGGTTAGGTTAGGTGTTAGATGTTAGATTAGATTAGATGTTAGGTTAGGTTAGGTTAGGTTGGGTTAGGTTAGGTTAGGTTAGGTTAGGTTAGGTTAGGTTAGGTTAAGTTAGGTTAGGTTAGGTTAGGTTAGGTTAGGTTAGGTTAGGTCAGGTTAGGTTAGGTTAGGTTAGGTGTTTGATGTTAGATTAGATTAGATGTTAAGTTAGATGTAATATGTTAGAATAGATTAGATGTTAGGTTAGGTTAGGTTAGGTTAGTTTAGGATTAGATGTTACATTAGATGTTAGGTTAGGTTAGGTTAGGTTAGGTTGGGTTAAGTTAGGTTAGGTTAGGTTAGGTGAGGTGAGGTGAGGTTAGGTTAGGTTAGGTTAGGTTATATTAGGTTAGGTTAGGTTAGGTTAGGTTAGATGTTAGATGTTAGATGTTAGATTATAATAAATGGGAAGTTAGATGTTCGATGTTAGACTAGATTAGACGTTAGGTCAGGTTAGGTTAGGTTAGGTTAGGTGTTTGATGTTAGATTAGATTAGATGTTAAGTTAGATGTTATATGTTAGAATAGATTAGATGTTAGGTTAGGTTAGGTTAGGTTAGTTTAGGATTAGATGTTACATTAGATGTTAGGTTAGGTTAGGTTAGGTTAGGTTGGGTTAAGTTAGGTTAGGTTATGTTAGGTGAGGTGAGGTTAGGTTAGGTTAGGTTAGGTTATATTAGGTTAGGTTAGGTTAGGTTAGGTTAGATGTTAGATGTTAGATGTTAGATTATAATAAATGGGAAGTTAGATGTTCGATGTTAGACTAGATTAGACGTTAGGTTAGGTTAGGTTAGGTTAGGTTAGGTTAGGTTAGGTTAGGTTATGTTAGGTTAGGTTAGGTTAGCTTAGGTTAGTTTAGGTTAGGTTAGGTTAGGTTAGGTTAGGTTAGGTTAGGTGTTAGATGTTAGATTAGATTAGATGTTAAGTTAGATGTTAGATGTTAGAATAGATTAGATGTTAGGTTAGGTTAGGTTAGGTGAGGTGAGGTTAGGTTAGGTTAGGTTAGGTTAGGTTATATTAGGTTAGGTTAGGTTAGGTTAGGTTATATGTTAGATGTTAGATTATAATAAATGGGAAGTTAGATGGTCGATGTTAGACTAGATTACACGTTAGGTTAGGTTTGGTTAGGTTGTTAGGTTAGGTTAGGTTAGGTTAGGTTAGGTTAGGTTAGCTTAGGTTAGGTTAGGATGAGATGTTAGGTTAGATGTTAGATGTTAGATTAGATTAGATGTTAGGTTAGGTTAGGTGAGGTGAGGTTAGGTTAGGTTAGGTTAGGTTAGGGTATGTTAGGTTAGGTTAGGTTAGGTTAGGTTAGGTTAGGTGTTAGATGTTAGATTAGATTAGATGTTAGGTTAGGTTAGGTTAGGTTAGGTTGGGTTAGGTTAGGTTAGGTTAGGTTAGGTTAGGTTAGGTTAAGTTAGGTTAGGTTAGGTCAGGTTAGGTTAGGTTAGGTTAGGTGTTTGATGTTAGATTAGATTAGATGTTAAGTTAGATGTTATATGTTAGAATAGATTAGATGTTAGGTTAGGTTAGGTTAGGTTAGTTTAGGATTAGATGTTACATTAGATGTTAGGTTAGGTTAGGTTAGGTTAGGTTGGGTTAAGTTAGGTTAGGTTAGGTTAGGTGAGGTGAGGTGAGGTTAGGTTAGGTTAGGTTAGGTTATATTAGGTTAGGTTAGGTTAGGTTAGGTTAGGTTAGGTTAGTTTAGGATTAGATGTTACATTAGATGTTAGGTTAGGTTAGGTTAGGTTAGGTTGGGTTAAGTTAGGTTAGGTTAGGTTAGGTGAGGTGAGGTGAGGTTAGGTTAGGTTAGGTTAGGTTATATTAGGTTAGGTTAGGTTAGGTTAGGTTAGATGTTAGATGTTAGATGTTAGATTATAATAAATGGGAAGTTAGATGTTCGATGTTAGACTAGATTAGACGTTAGGTCAGGTTAGGTTAGGTTAGGTTAGGTGTTTGATGTTAGATTAGATTAGATGTTAAGTTAGATGTTATATGTTAGAATAGATTAGATGTTAGGTTAGGTTAGGTTAGGTTAGTTTAGGATTAGATGTTACATTAGATGTTAGGTTAGGATAGGTTAGGTTAGGTTGGGTTAAGTTAGGTTAGGTTATGTTAGGTGAGGTGAGGTGAGGTTAGGTTAGGTTAGGTTAGGTTATATTAGGTTAGGTTAGGTTAGATGTTAGATGTTAGATGTTAGATTATAATAAATGGGAAGTTAGATGTTCGATGTTAGACTAGATTAGACGTTAGGTTAGGTTAGGTTAGGTTAGGTTGGGTTAGGTTAGGTTAGGTTAGGTTAGGTTAGGTTAGGTTGGGTTAGGTTAGGTTAGGTTAGGTTAGGTTAGGTTAGGTTAGGTCAGGTTAGGTTAGGTTAGGTTAGGTGTTTGATGTTAGATTAGATTAGATGTTAAGTTAGATGTTATATGTTAGAATAGATTAGATGTTAGGTTAGGTAAGGTTAGGTTAGTTTAGGATTAGATGTTACATTAGATGTTAGATGTTAGATTAGATTAGATGTTAGGTTAGGTTAGGTTAGGTTAGGTTGGGTTAAGTTAGGTTAGGTTAGGTTAGGTGAGGTGAGGTTAGGTTAGGTTAGGTTAGGTTATATTAGGTTAGGTTAGGTTAGGTTAGGTTAGATGTTAGATGTTAGATGTTAGATTATAATAAATGGGAAGTTAGATGTTCGATGTTAGACTAGATTAGACGTTAGGTTAGGTTAGGTGAGGTGAGGTTAGGTTAGGTTAGGTTAGGTTAGGTTAGGGTATGTTAGGTTAGGTTAGGTTAGGTTAGATGTTAGATGTTGGATTATATTAGATGGGAAGTTAGATGTTCGATGTTAGACTAGATTAGACGTTAGGTTAGGTTAGGTTAGGTTAGGTTAGGCTAGGTTAGGTTATGTTAGGTTAGGTTAGGTTAGCTTAGGTTAGTTTAGGTTAGGTTAGGTCAGGTTAGGTTAGGTTAGGTTAGGTTATGTTAGGTTAGGTTAGGTTAGGTTAGGTTAGGTTAGGTTAGGGTATGTTAGGTTAGGTTAGGTTAGGTTAGGTTATGTTAGGTTAGTTTAGGTTAGGTGTTAGATGTTAGATTAGATTAGATGTTAAGTTAGATGTTAGATGTTAGAATAGATTAGATGTTAGGTTAGGTTAGGTTAGTTTAGGATTAGATGTTACGTTAGATGTTAGATTAGATTAGATGTTAGGTTAGGTTAGGTTAGGTTAGGTTGGGTTAAGTTAGGTTAGGTGAGGTGAGGTTAGGTTAGGTTAGGTTATGTTAGGTTAGGTTAGGTTATGTTAGGTTAGGTTAGGTTAGGTTAGGTTAGATGTTAGATGTTAGATTATAATAAATGGGAAGTTAGATGTTCGATGTTGGACTAGATTAGACGTTAGGTTAGGTTAGGTTAGGTTAGGGTAGGCTAGGCTAGGCAAGGCTAGGCTAGGCTAGGTTAGGTTAGGTTAGGTTAGGTTAGGTTAGGTTAGGTTAGGTTAGGTTAGGTTAGGTTAGGTTCGGTTAGGTTAGGTTAGGTTAGGTTAGGTTAGGTTAGGTTTGGTTAGGTTAGGTTAGGTTTGGTTAGGTTGGGTTAGGTTAGGTTAGGTTAGGTTAGGTTAGGTTAAGTTAGGTTAGGTTAGGCTAGGTTAGGTTAGGTGTTAGATGTTAGATTAGATTACATGTTAAGTTAGATGTTAGACGTTAGAATAGATTAGATGTTAGGTTAGGTTAGGTTAGGTTAGTTTAGGATTAGATGTTACGTTAGATGTTAGATGTTAGATTAGATTAGATGTTAGGTTCGGTTAGGTTAGGTTAGGTTAGGTTAGGATGAGATGTTAGGTTAGACGTTAGATGTTAGATTAGATTAGATGTTAGGTTAGGTTAGGTGAGGTGAGGTTAGGTTAGGTTAGGTTAGGTTAGGGTATGTTAGGTTAGGTTAGGTTAGATGTTAGATGTTAGATTATATTAGATGGGAAGTTAGATGTTCGATGTTAGACTAGATTAGACGTTAGGTTAGGTTAGGTTAGGTTAGGTTAGGTTAGGTTAGGTTATGTTAGGTTAGGTTAGGTTAGCTTAGGTTAGTTTAGGTTAGGTTAGGTTAGGTTAGGTTAGGTTAGGTTAGGTTAGGTGTTAGATGTTAGATTAGATTAGATGTTAAGTTAGATGTTAGATGTTAGAATAGATTAGATGTTAGGTTAGGTTAGGTTAGGTGAGGTGAGGTTAGGTTAGGTTAGGTTAGGTTAGGTTATATTAGGTTAGGTTAGGTTAGGTTAGGTTAGATGTTAGATGTTAGATTATAATAAATGGGAAGTTAGATGGTCGATGTTAGACTAGATTACACGTTAGGTTAGGTTTGGTTAGGTTGTTAGGTTAGGTTAGGTTAGGTTAGGTTAGGTTAGGTTAGCTTAGGTTAGGTTAGGATGAGATGTTAGGTTAGATGTTAGATGTTAGATTAGATTAGATGTTAGGTTAGGTTAGGTGAGGTGAGGTTAGGTTAGGTTAGGTTAGGTTAGGGTATGTTAGGTTAGGTTAGGTTAGGTTAGGTTAGGTGTTAGATGTTAGATTAGATTAGATGTTAGGTTAGGTTAGGTTAGGTTAGGTTGGGTTAGGTTAGGTTAGGTTAGGTTAGGTTAGGTTAGGTTAGGTTAGGTTAGGTTAGGTTAGGTCAGGTTAGGTTAGGTTAGGTTAGGTGTTTGATGTTAGATTAGATTAGATGTTAAGTTAGATTTTATATGTTAGAATAGATTAGATGTTAGGTTAGGTTAGGTTAGGTTAGTTTAGGATTAGATGTTACATTAGATGTTAGGTTAGGTTAGGTTAGGTTAGGTTGGGTTAAGTTAGGTTAGGTTAGGTTAGGTGAGGTGAGATGAGGTTAGGTTAGGTTAGGTTAGGTTATATTAGGTTAGGTTAGGTTAGGTTAGGTTAGGTTAGGTTAGGTTAGGTTAGGTTAGTTTAGGATTAGATGTTACATTAGATGTTAGGTTAGGTTAGGTTAGGTTAGGTTGGGTTAAGTTAGGTTAGGTTAGGTTAGGTGAGGTGAGGTGAGGTTAGGTTAGGTTAGGTTAGGTTATATTAGGTTAGGTTAGGTTAGGTTAGGTTAGATGTTAGATGTTAGATTATAATAAATGGGAAGTTAGATGTTCGATGTTAGACTAGATTAGACGTTAGGTCAGGTTAGGTTAGGTTAGGTTAGGTGTTTGATGTTAGATTAGATTAGATGTTAAGTTAGATGTTATATGTTAGAATAGATTAGATGTTAGGTTAGGTTAGGTTAGGTTAGTTTAGGATTAGATGTTACATTAGATGTTAGGTTAGGTTAGGTTAGGTTAGGTTGGGTTAAGTTAGGTTAGGTTATGTTAGGTGAGGTGAGGTGAGGTTAGGTTAGGTTAGGTTAGGTTATATTAGGTTAGGTTAGGTTAGGTTAGGTTAGATGTTAGATGTTAGATGTTAGATTATAATAAATGGGAAGTTAGATGTTCGATGTTAGACTAGATTAGACGTTAGGTTAGGTTAGGTTAGGTTAGGTTGGGTTAGGTTAGGTTAGGTTAGGTTAGGTTAGGTTAGGTTGGGTTAGGTTAGGTTAGGTTAGGTTAGGTTAGGTTAGGTTAGGTCAGGTTAGGTTAGGTTAGGTTAGGTGTTTGATGTTAGATTAGATTAGATGTTAAGTTAGATGTTATATGTTAGAATAGATTAGATGTTAGGTTAGGTTAGGTTAGGTTAGTTTAGGATTAGATGTTACATTAGATGTTAGATGTTAGATTAGATTAGATGTTAGGTTAGGTTAGGTTAGGTTAGGTTGGGTTAAGTTAGGTTAGGTTAGGTTAGGTGAGGTGAGGTTAGGTTAGGTTAGGTTAGGTTATATTAGGTTAGGTTAGGTTAGGTTAGGTTAGATGTTAGATGTTAGATGTTAGATTATAATAAATGGGAAGTTAGATGTTCGATGTTAGACTAGATTAGACGTTAGGTTAGGTTAGGTGAGGTGAGGTTAGGTTAGGTTAGGTTAGGTTAGGTTAGGGTATGTTAGGTTAGGTTAGATGTTAGATGTTGGATTATATTAGATGGGAAGTTAGATGTTCGATGTTAGACTAGATTAGACGTTAGGTTAGGTTAGGTTAGGTTAGGTTAGGCTAGGTTAGGTTATGTTAGGTTAGGTTAGGTTAGCTTAGGTTAGTTTAGGTTAGGTTAGGTTAGGTTAGGTTAGGTTAGGTTAGGTTATGTTAGGTTAGGTTAGGGTATGTTAGGTTAGGTTAGGTTAGGTTAGGTTATGTTAGGTTAGTTTAGGTTAGGTGTTAGATGTTAGATTAGATTAGATGTTAAGTTAGATGTTAGATGTTAGAATAGATTAGATGTTAGGTTAGGTTAGGTTAGTTTAGGATTAGATGTTACGTTAGATGTTAGATTAGATTAGATGTTAGGTTAGGTTAGGTTAGGTTAGGTTGGGTTAAGTTAGGTTAGGTGAGGTGAGGTTAGGTTAGGTTAGGTTATGTTAGGTTAGGTTAGGTTATGTTAGGTTAGGTTAGGTTAGGTTAGGTTAGGTTAGATGTTAGATGTTAGATTATAATAAATGGGAAGTTAGATGTTCGATGTTGGACTAGATTAGACGTTAGGTTAGGTTAGGTTAGGTTAGGGTAGGCTAGGCTAGGCAAGGCTAGGCTAGGCTAGGTTAGGTTAGGTTAGGTTAGGTTAGGTTAGGTTAGGTTAGGTTAGGTTAGGTTAGGTTAGGTTAGGTTCGGTTAGGTTAGGTTAGGTTAGGTTAGGTTAGGTTAGGTTTGGTAAGGTTAGGTTAGGTTTGGTTAGGTTGGGTTAGGTTAGGTTAGGTTAGGTTAGGTTTGGTTAGGTTGGGTTAGGTTAGGTTAGGTTAGGTTAGGTTAGGTTAAGTTAGGTTAGGTTAGGCTAGGTTAGGTTAGGTGTTAGATGTTAGATTAGATTACATGTTAAGTTAGATGTTAGACGTTAGAATAGATTAGATGTTAGGTTAGGTTAGGTTAGGTTAGTTTAGGATTAGATGTTACGTTAGATGTTAGATGTTAGATTAGATTAGATGTTAGGTTCGGTTAGGTTAGGTTAGGTTAGGTTAGGATGAGATGTTAGGTTAGACGTTAGATGTTAGATTAGATTAGATGTTAGGTTAGGTTAGGTGAGGTGAGGTTAGGTTAGGTTAGGTTAGGTTAGGGTATGTTAGGTTAGGTTAGGTTAGATGTTAGATGTTAGATTATATTAGATGGGAAGTTAGATGTTCGATGTTAGACTAGATTAGACGTTAGGTTAGGTTAGGTTAGGTTAGGTTAGGTTAGGTTAGATTAGGTTATTTTAGGTTAGGTTAGGTTAGCTTAGGTTAGTTTAGGTTAGGTTAGGTTAGGTTAGGTTAGGTGTTAGATGTTAGATTAGATTAGATGTTAAGTTAGATGTTAGATGTTAGAATAGATTAGATGTTAGGTTAGGTTAGGTGAGGTGAGGTTAGGTTAGGTTAGGTTAGGTTAGGTTATATTAGGTTAGGTTAGGTTAGGTTAGATGTTAGATGTTAGATTATAATAAATGGGAAGTTAGATGTTCGATGTTAGACTAGATTACACGTTAGGTTAGGTTAGGTTAGGTTGTTAGGTTAGGTTAGGTTAGGTTAGGTTAGGTTAGCTTAGGTTAGGTTAGGATGAGATGTTAGGTTAGATGTTAGATGTTAGATTAGATTAGATGTTAGGTTAGGTTAGGTGAGGTGAGGTTAGGTTAGGTTAGGTTAGGGTATGTTAGGTTAGGTTAGGTTAGGTTAGGTTAGGTGTTAGATGTTAGATTAGATTAGATGTTAGGTTAGGTTAGGTTAGGTTGGGTTAGGTTAGGTTAGGTTAGGTTAGGTTAGGTTAGGTTAGGTTAAGTTAGGTTAGGTTAGGTTAGGTTAGGTTAGGTTAGGTTAGGTCAGGTTAGGTTAGGTTAGGTTAGGTGTTTGATGTTAGATTAGATTAGATGTTAAGTTAGATGTAATATGTTAGAATAGATTAGATGTTAGGTTAGGTTAGGTTAGGTTAGTTTAGGATTAGATGTTACATTAGATGTTAGGTTAGGTTAGGTTAGGTTAGGTTGGGTTAAGTTAGGTTAGGTTAGGTTAGGTGAGGTGAGGTGAGGTTAGGTTAGGTTAGGTTAGGTTATATTAGGTTAGGTTAGGTTAGGTTAGGTTAGATGTTAGATGTTAGATGTTAGATTATAATAAATGGGAAGTTAGATGTTCGATGTTAGACTAGATTAGACGTTAGGTCAGGTTAGGTTAGGTTAGGTTAGGTGTTTGATGTTAGATTAGATTAGATGTTAAGTTAGATGTTATATGTTAGAATAGATTAGATGTTAGGTTAGGTTAGGTTAGGTTAGTTTAGGATTAGATGTTACATTAGATGTTAGGTTAGGTTAGGTTAGGTTAGGTTGGGTTAAGTTAGGTTAGGTTATGTTAGGTGAGGTGAGGTTAGGTTAGGTTAGGTTAGGTTATATTAGGTTAGGTTAGGTTAGGTTAGGTTAGATGTTAGATGTTAGATGTTAGATTATAATAAATGGGAAGTTAGATGTTCGATGTTAGACTAGATTAGACGTTAGGTTAGGTTAGGTTAGGTTAGGTTAGGTTAGGTTAGGTTATGTTAGGTTAGGTTAGGTTAGCTTAGGTTAGTTTAGGTTAGGTTAGGTTAGGTTAGGTTAGGTTAGGTTAGGTTAGGTGTTAGATGTTAGATTAGATTAGATGTTAAGTTAGATGTTAGATGTTAGAATAGATTAGATGTTAGGTTAGGTTAGGTTAGGTGAGGTGAGGTTAGGTTAGGTTAGGTTAGGTTAGGTTATATTAGGTTAGGTTAGGTTAGGTTAGGTTAGATGTTAGATGTTAGATTATAATAAATGGGAAGTTAGATGGTCGATGTTAGACTAGATTACACGTTAGGTTAGGTTTGGTTAGGTTGTTAGGTTAGGTTAGGTTAGGTTAGGTTAGGTTAGGTTAGCTTAGGTTAGGTTAGGATGAGATGTTAGGTTAGATGTTAGATGTTAGATTAGATTAGATGTTAGGTTAGGTTAGGTGAGGTGAGGTTAGGTTAGGTTAGGTTAGGTTAGGGTATGTTAGGTTAGGTTAGGTTAGGTTAGGTTAGGTTAGGTGTTAGATGTTAGATTAGATTAGATGTTAGGTTAGGTTAGGTTAGGTTAGGTTGGGTTAGGTTAGGTTAGGTTAGGTTAGGTTAGGTTAGGTTAGGTTAGGTTAGGTTAGGTCAGGTTAGGTTAGGTTAGGTTAGGTGTTTGATGTTAGATTAGATTAGATGTTAAGTTAGATGTTATATGTTAGAATAGATTAGATGTTAGGTTAGGTTAGGTTAGGTTAGTTTAGGATTAGATGTTACATTAGATGTTAGGTTAGGTTAGGTTAGGTTAGGTTGGGTTAAGTTAGGTTAGGTTAGGTTAGGTGAGGTGAGGTGAGGTTAGGTTAGGTTAGGTTATATTAGGTTAGGTTAGGTTAGGTTAGGTTAGGTTAGGTTAGTTTAGGATTAGATGTTACATTAGATGTTAGGTTAGGTTAGGTTAGGTTAGGTTGGGTTAAGTTAGGTTAGGTTAGGTTAGGTGAGGTGAGGTGAGGTTAGGTTAGGTTAGGTTAGGTTATATTAGGTTAGGTTAGGTTAGGTTAGGTTAGATGTTAGATGTTAGATTATAATAAATGGGAAGTTAGATGTTCGATGTTAGACTAGATTAGACGTTAGGTCAGGTTAGGTTAGGTTAGGTTAGGTGTTTGATGTTAGATTAGATTAGATGTTAAGTTAGATGTTATATGTTAGAATAGATTAGATGTTAGGTTAGGTTAGGTTAGGTTAGTTTAGGATTAGATGTTACATTAGATGTTAGGTTAGGATAGGTTAGGTTAGGTTAGGTTAGGTTAGGTTAGGTTAGGTTATGTTAGGTGAGGTGAGGTTAGGTTAGGTTAGGTTAGGTTATATTAGGTTAGGTTAGGTTAGATGTTAGATGTTAGATGTTAGATTATAATAAATGGGAAGTTAGATGTTCGATGTTAGACTAGATTAGACGTTAGGTTAGGTTAGGTTAGGTTAGGTTGGGTTAAGTTAGGTTAGGTTAGGTTAGGTTAGGTTAGGTTGGGTTAGGTTAGGTTAGGTTAGGTTAGGTTAGGTTAGGTTAGGTCAGGTTAGGTTAGGTTAGGTTAGGTGTTTGATGTTAGATTAGATTAGATGTTAAGTTAGATGTTATATGTTAGAATAGATTAGATGTTAGGTTAGGTAAGGTTAGGTTAGTTTAGGATTAGATGTTACATTAGATGTTAGATGTTAGATTAGATTAGATGTTCGGTTAGGTTAGGTTAGGTTAGGTTGGGTTAAGTTAGGTTAGGTTAGGTTAGGTGAGGTGAGGTTAGGTTAGGTTAGGTTAGGTTATATTAGGTTAGGTTAGGTTAGGTTAGGTTAGATGTTAGATGTTAGATGTTAGATTATAATAAATGGGAAGTTAGATGTTCGATGTTAGACTAGATTAGACGTTAGGTTAGGTTAGGTGAGGTGAGGTTAGGTTAGGTTAGGTTAGGTTAGGTTAGGGTATGTTAGGTTAGGTTAGGTTAGGTTAGATGTTAGATGTTGTATTATATTAGATGGGAAGTTAGATGTTCGATGTTAGACTAGATTAGACGTTAGGTTAGGTTAGGTTAGGTTAGGTTAGGCTAGGTTAGGTTATGTTAGGTTAGGTTAGGTTAGCTTAGGTTAGTTTAGGTTAGGTTAGGTCAGGTTAGGTTAGGTTAGGTTAGGTTATGTTAGGTTAGGTTAGGTTAGGTTAGGTTAGGTTAGGTTAGGGTATGTTAGGTTAGGTTAGGTTAGGTTAGGTTATGTTAGGTTAGTTTAGGTTAGGTGTTAGATGTTAGATTAGATTAGATGTTAAGTTAGATGTTAGATGTTAGAATAGATTAGATGTTAGGTTAGGTTAGGTTAGTTTAGGATTAGATGTTACGTTAGATGTTAGATTAGATTAGATGTTAGGTTAGGTTAGGTTAGGTTAGGTTGGGTTAAGTTAGGTTAGGTGAGGTGAGGTTAGGTTAGGTTAGGTTATGTTAGGTTAGGTTAGGTTATGTTAGGTTAGGTTAGGTTAGGTTAGGTTAGATGTTAGATGTTAGATTATAATAAATGGGAAGTTAGATGTTCGATGTTGGACTAGATTAGACGTTAGGTTAGGTTAGGTTAGGTTAGGGTAGGCTAGGCTAGGCAAGGCTAGGCTAGGCTAGGTTAGGTTAGGTTAGGTTAGGTTAGGTTAGGTTAGGTTAGGTTAGGTTAGGTTAGGTTCGGTTAGGTTAGGTTAGGTTAGGTTAGGTTAGGTTAGGTTAGGTTTGGTTAGGTTAGGTTAGGTTTGGTTAGGTTGGGTTAGGTTAGGTTAGGTTAGGTTAGGTTAGGTTAAGTTAGGTTAGGTTAGGCTAGGTTAGGTTAGGTGTTAGATGTTAGATTAGATTACATGTTAAGTTAGATGTTAGACGTTAGAATAGATTAGATGTTAGGTTAGGTTAGGTTAGGTTAGTTTAGGATTAGATGTTACGTTAGATGTTAGATGTTAGATTAGATTAGATGTTAGGTTCGGTTAGGTTAGGTTAGGTTAGGTTAGGATGAGATGTTAGGTTAGACGTTAGATGTTAGATTAGATTAGATGTTAGGTTAGGTTAGGTGAGGTGAGGTTAGGTTAGGTTAGGTTAGGTTAGGGTATGTTAGGTTAGGTTAGGTTAGATGTTAGATGTTAGATTATATTAGATGGGAAGTTAGATGTTCGATGTTAGACTAGATTAGACGTTAGGTTAGGTTAGGTTAGGTTAGGTTAGGTTAGGTTAGGTTATGTTAGGTTAGGTTAGGTTAGCTTAGGTTAGTTTAGGTTAGGTTAGGTTAGGTTAGGTTAGGTTAGGTTAGGTTAGGTGTTAGATGTTAGATTAGATTAGATGTTAAGTTAGATGTTAGATGTTAGAATAGATTAGATGTTAGGTTAGGTTAGGTTAGGTGAGGTTAGGTTAGGTTAGGTTAGGTTAGGTTATATTAGGTTAGGTTAGGTTAGGTTAGGTTAGATGTTAGATGTTAGATTATAATAAATGGGAAGTTAGATGGTCGATGTTAGACTAGATTACACGTTAGGTTAGGTTTGGTTAGGTTGTTAGGTTAGGTTAGGTTAGGTTAGGTTAGGTTAGGTTAGCTTAGGTTAGGTTAGGATGAGATGTTAGGTTAGATGTTAGATGTTAGATTAGATTAGATGTTAGGTTAGGTTAGGTGAGGTGAGGTTAGGTTAGGTTAGGTTAGGTTAGGGTATGTTAGGTTAGGTTAGGTTAGGTTAGGTTAGGTGTTAGATGTTAGATTAGATTAGATGTTAGGTTAGGTTAGGTTAGGTTAGGTTGGGTTAGGTTAGGTTAGGTTAGGTTAGGTTAGGTTAGGTTAGGTTAGGTTAGGTTAGGTCAGGTTAGGTTAGGTTAGGTTAGGTGTTTGATGTTAGATTAGATTAGATGTTAAGTTAGATTTTATATGTTAGAATAGATTAGATGTTAGGTTAGGTTAGGTTAGGTTAGTTTAGGATTAGATGTTACATTAGATGTTAGGTTAGGTTAGGTTAGGTTAGGTTGGGTTAAGTTAGGTTAGGTTAGGTTAGGTGAGGTGAGGTGAGGTTAGGTTAGGTTAGGTTAGGTTATATTAGGTTAGGTTAGGTTAGGTTAGGTTAGGTTAGGTTAGGTTAGGTTAGTTTAGGATTAGATGTTACATTAGATGTTAGGTTAGGTTAGGTTAGGTTAGGTTGGGTTAAGTTAGGTTAGGTTAGGTTAGGTGAGGTGAGGTGAGGTTAGGTTAGGTTAGGTTAGGTTATATTAGGTTAGGTTAGGTTAGGTTAGGTTAGATGTTAGATGTTAGATTATAATAAATGGGAAGTTAGATGTTCGATGTTAGACTAGATTAGACGTTAGGTCAGGTTAGGTTAGGTTAGGTTAGGTGTTTGATGTTAGATTAGATTAGATGTTAAGTTAGATGTTATATGTTAGAATAGATTAGATGTTAGGTTAGGTTAGGTTAGGTTAGTTTAGGATTAGATGTTACATTAGATGTTAGGTTAGGTTAGGTTAGGTTAGGTTGGGTTAAGTTAGGTTAGGTTATGTTAGGTGAGGTGAGGTGAGGTTAGGTTAGGTTAGGTTAGGTTATATTAGGTTAGGTTAGGTTAGGTTAGGTTAGATGTTAGATGTTAGATGTTAGATTATAATAAATGGGAAGTTAGATGTTCGATGTTAGACTAGATTAGACGTTAGGTTAGGTTAGGTTAGGTTAGGTTGGGTTAGGTTAGGTTAGGTTAGGTTAGGTTAGGTTAGGTTGGGTTAGGTTAGGTTAGGTTAGGTTAGGTTAGGTTAGGTCAGGTTAGGTTAGGTTAGGTTAGGTGTTTGATGTTAGATTAGATTAGATGTTAAGTTAGATGTTATATGTTAGAATAGATTAGATGTTAGGTTAGGTTAGGTTAGGTTAGTTTAGGATTAGATGTTACATTAGATGTTAGATGTTAGATTAGATTAGATGTTAGGTTAGGTTAGGTTAGGTTAGGTTGGGTTAAGTTAGGTTAGGTTAGGTTAGGTGAGGTGAGGTTAGGTTAGGTTAGGTTAGGTTATATTAGGTTAGGTTAGGTTAGGTTAGGTTAGATGTTAGATGTTAGATGTTAGATTATAATAAATGGGAAGTTAGATGTTCGATGTTAGACTAGATTAGACGTTAGGTTAGGTTAGGTGAGGTGAGGTTAGGTTAGGTTAGGTTAGGTTAGGTTAGGGTATGTTAGGTTAGGTTAGGTTAGGTTAGATGTTAGATGTTGGATTATATTAGATGGGAAGTTAGATGTTCGATGTTAGACTAGATTAGACGTTAGGTTAGGTTAGGTTAGGTTAGGTTAGGCTAGGTTAGGTTATGTTAGGTTAGGTTAGGTTAGCTTAGGTTAGTTTAGGTTAGGTTAGGTTAGGTTAGGTTAGGTTAGGTTAGGTTATGTTAGGTTAGGTTAGGGTATGTTAGGTTAGGTTAGGTTAGGTTAGGTTATGTTAGGTTAGTTTAGGTTAGGTGTTAGATGTTAGATTAGATTAGATGTTAAGTTAGATGTTAGATGTTAGAATAGATTAGATGTTAGGTTAGGTTAGGTTAGTTTAGGATTAGATGTTACGTTAGATGTTAGATTAGATTAGATGTTAGGTTAGGTTAGGTTAGGTTAGGTTGGGTTAAGTTAGGTTAGGTGAGGTGAGGTTAGGTTAGGTTAGGTTATGTTAGGTTAGGTTAGGTTATGTTAGGTTAGGTTAGGTTAGGTTAGGTTAGGTTAGATGTTAGATGTTAGATTATAATAAATGGGAAGTTAGATGTTCGATGTTGGACTAGATTAGACGTTAGGTTAGGTTAGGTTAGGTTAGGGTAGGCTAGGCTAGGCAAGGCTAGGCTAGGCTAGGTTAGGTTAGGTTAGGTTAGGTTAGGTTAGGTTAGGTTAGGTTAGGTTAGGTTAGGTTAGGTTCGGTTAGGTTAGGTTAGGTTAGGTTAGGTTAGGTTAGGTTTGGTAAGGTTAGGTTAGGTTTGGTTAGGTTGGGTTAGGTTAGGTTAGGTTAGGTTAGGTTTGGTTAGGTTGGGTTAGGTTAGGTTAGGTTAGGTTAGGTTAGGTTAAGTTAGGTTAGGTTAGGCTAGGTTAGGTTAGGTGTTAGATGTTAGATTAGATTACATGTTAAGTTAGATGTTAGACGTTAGAATAGATTAGATGTTAGGTTAGGTTAGGTTAGGTTAGTTTAGGATTAGATGTTACGTTAGATGTTAGATGTTAGATTAGATTAGATGTTAGGTTCGGTTAGGTTAGGTTAGGTTAGGTTAGGATGAGATGTTAGGTTAGACGTTAGATGTTAGATTAGATTAGATGTTAGGTTAGGTTAGGTGAGGTGAGGTTAGGTTAGGTTAGGTTAGGTTAGGGTATGTTAGGTTAGGTTAGGTTAGATGTTAGATGTTAGATTATATTAGATGGGAAGTTAGATGTTCGATGTTAGACTAGATTAGACGTTAGGTTAGGTTAGGTTAGGTTAGGTTAGGTTAGGTTAGGTTAGGTTATGTTAGGTTAGGTTAGGTTAGCTTAGGTTAGTTTAGGTTAGGTTAGGTTAGGTTAGGTTAGGTTAGGTTAGGTGTTAGATGTTAGATTAGATTAGATGTTAAGTTAGATGTTAGATGTTAGAATAGATTAGATGTTAGGTTAGGTTAGGTTAGGTGAGGTGAGGTTAGGTTAGGTTAGGTTAGGTTAGGTTATATTAGGTTAGGTTAGGTTAGGTTAGGTTAGATGTTAGATGTTAGATTATAATAAATGGGAAGTTAGATGGTCGATGTTAGACTAGATTACACGTTAGGTTAGGTTTGGTTAGGTTGTTAGGTTAGGTTAGGTTAGGTTAGGTTAGGTTAGGTTAGCTTAGGTTAGGTTAGGATGAGATGTTAGGTTAGATGTTAGATGTTAGATTAGATTAGATGTTAGGTTAGGTTAGGTGAGGTGAGGTTAGGTTAGGTTAGGTTAGGTTAGGGTATGTTAGGTTAGGTTAGGTTAGGTTAGGTTAGGTGTTAGATGTTAGATTAGATTAGATGTTAGGTTAGGTTAGGTTAGGTTAGGTTGGGTTAGGTTAGGTTAGGTTAGGTTAGGTTAGGTTAGGTTAGGTTAGGTCAGGTTAGGTTAGGTTAGGTTAGGTGTTTGATGTTAGATTAGATTAGATGTTAAGTTAGATGTTATATGTTAGAATAGATTAGATGTTAGGTTAGGTTAGGTTAGGTTAGTTTAGGATTAGATGTTACATTAGATGTTAGGTTAGGTTAGGTTAGGTTAGGTTGGGTTAAGTTAGGTTAGGTTAGGTTAGGTTAGGTGAGGTGAGGTGAGGTTAGGTTAGGTTAGGTTAGGTTATATTAGGTTAGGTTAGGTTAGGTTAGGTTAGGTTAGGTTAGGTTAGTTTAGGATTAGATGTTACATTAGATGTTACGTTAGGTTAGGTTAGGTTAGGTTGGGTTAAGTTAGGTTAGGTTAGGTTAGGTGAGGTGAGGTGAGGTTAGGTTAGGTTAGGTTAGGTTATATTAGGTTAGGTTAGGTTAGGTTAGGTTAGATGTTAGATGTTAGATGTTAGATTATAATAAATGGGAAGTTAGATGTTCGATGTTAGACTAGATTAGACGTTAGGTCAGGTTAGGTTAGGTTAGGTTAGGTGTTTGATGTTAGATTAGATTAGATGTTAAGTTAGATGTTATATGTTAGAATAGATTAGATGTTATGTTAGGTTAGGTTAGGTTAGTTTAGGATTAGATGTTACATTAGATGTTAGGTTAGGTTAGGTTAGGTTAGGTTGGGTTAAGTTAGGTTAGGTTATGTTAGGTGAGGTGAGGTTAGGTTAGGTTAGGTTAGGTTATATTAGGTTAGGTTAGGTTAGGTTAGATGTTAGATGTTAGATGTTAGATTATAATAAATGGGAAGTTAGATGTTCGATGTTAGACTAGATTAGACGTTAGGTTAGGTTAGGTTAGGTTAGGTTGGGTTAGGTTAGGTTAGGTTAGGTTAGGTTAGGTTGGGTTAGGTTAGGTTAGGTTAGGTTAGGTTAGGTTAGGTTAGGTCAGGTTAGGTTAGGTTAGGTTAGGTGTTTGATGTTAGATTAGATTAGATGTTAAGTTAGATGTTATATGTTAGAATAGATTAGATGTTAGGTTAGGTTAGGTTAGGTTAGTTTAGGATTAGATGTTACATTAGATGTTAGATGTTAGATTAGATTAGATGTTAGGTTAGGTTAGGTTAGGTTAGGTTGGGTTAAGTTAGGTTAGGTTAGGTTAGGTGAGGTGAGGTTAGGTTAGGTTAGGTTAGGTTATATTAGGTTAGGTTAGGTTAGGTTAGGTTAGATGTTAGATGTTAGATGTTAGATTATAATAAATGGGAAGTTAGATGTTCGATGTTAGACTAGATTAGACGTTAGGTTAGGTTAGGTGAGGTGAGGTTAGGTTAGGTTAGGTTAGGTTAGGTTAGGGTATGTTAGGTTAGGTTAGGTTAGGTTAGATGTTAGATGTTGGATTATATTAGATGGGAAGTTAGATGTTCGATGTTAGACTAGATTAGACGTTAGGTTTGGTTAGGTTAGGTTAGGTTAGGCTAGGTTAGGTTATGTTAGGTTAGGTTAGGTTAGCTTAGGTTAGTTTAGGTTAGGTTAGGTTAGGTTAGGTTAGGTTATGTTAGGTTAGGTTAGGTTATGTTAGGTTAGGTTAGGTTAGGTTAGGTTAGGTTAGGTTAGGGTATGTTAGGTTAGGTTAGGTTAGGTTAGGTTTTGTTAGGTTAGTTTAGGTTAGGTGTTAGATGTTAGATTAGATTAGATGTTAAGTTAGATGTTAGATGTTAGAATAGATTAGATGTTAGGTTAGGTTAGGTTAGTTTAGGATTAGATGTTACGTTAGATGTTAGATTAGATTAGATGTTAGGTTAGGTTAGGTTAGGTTAGGTTAGGTTAGGTTAGGTTAGGTTAGGTTAGGTTAGGTTAGGTTAGGTTAGGTTAGGTTAGGTTAGGTTAGGTTAGATGTTAGATGTTAGATTATAATAAATGGGAAGTTAGATGTTCGATGTTGGACTAGATTAGACGTTAGGTTAGGTTAGGTTAGGTTAGGGTAGGCTAGGCTAGGCAAGGCTAGGCTAGGCTAGGTTAGGTTAGGTTAGGTTAGGTTAGGTTAGGTTAGGTTAGGTTAGGTTAGGTTAGGTTAGGTTAGGTTCGGTTAGGTTAGGTTAGGTTAGGTTAGGTTAGGTTTGGTTAGGTTAGGTTAGGTTTGGTTAGGTTGGGTTAGGTTAGGTTAGGTTAGGTTAGGTTAAGTTAGGTTAGGTTAGGCTAGGTTAGGTTAGGTGTTAGATGTTAGATTAGATTACATGTTAAGTTAGATGTTAGACGTTAGAATAGATTAGATGTTAGGTTAGGTTAGGTTAGGTTAGTTTAGGATTAGATGTTACGTTAGATGTTAGATGTTAGATTAGATTAGATGTTAGGTTCGGTTAGGTTAGGTTAGGTTAGGTTAGGATGAGATGTTATGAGAGATGAGAGGTTAGGTCAGGTTAGGTTAGGTTAGGTTAGGTTATGTTAGGTTAGGTTAGGTTAGGTTAGGTTAGGTTAGGTTAGGGTATGTTAGGTTAGGTTAGGTTAGGTTAGGTTATGTTAGGTTAGTTTAGGTTAGGTGTTAGATGTTAGATTAGATTAGATGTTAAGTTAGATGTTAGATGTTAGAATAGATTAGATGTTAGGTTAGGTTAGGTTAGTTTAGGATTAGATGTTACGTTAGATGTTAGATTAGATTAGATGTTAGGTTAGGTTAGGTTAGGTTAGGTTGGGTTAAGTTAGGTTAGGTGAGGTGAGGTTAGGTTAGGTTAGGTTATGTTAGGTTAGGTTAGGTTATGTTAGGTTAGGTTAGGTTAGGTTAGGTTAGATGTTAGATGTTAGATTATAATAAATGGGAAGTTAGATGTTCGATGTTGGACTAGATTAGACGTTAGGTTAGGTTAGGTTAGGTTAGGGTAGGCTAGGCTAGGCAAGGCTAGGCTAGGCTAGGTTAGGTTAGGTTAGGTTAGGTTAGGTTAGGTTAGGTTAGGTTAGGTTAGGTTAGGTTAGGTTCGGTTAGGTTAGGTTAGGTTAGGTTAGGTTAGGTTAGGTTTGGTTAGGTTAGGTTAGGTTTGGTTAGGTTGGGTTAGGTTAGGTTAGGTTAGGTTAGGTTAGGTTAAGTTAGGTTAGGTTAGGCTAGGTTAGGTTAGGTGTTAGATGTTAGATTAGATTACATGTTAAGTTAGATGTTAGACGTTAGAATAGATTAGATGTTAGGTTAGGTTAGGTTAGGTTAGTTTAGGATTAGATGTTACGTTAGATGTTAGATGTTAGATTAGATTAGATGTTAGGTTCTGTTAGGTTAGGTTAGGTTAGGTTAGGATGAGATGTTAGGTTAGACGTTAGATGTTAGATTAGATTAGATGTTAGGTTAGGTTAGGTGAGGTGAGGTTAGGTTAGGTTAGGTTAGGTTAGGGTATGTTAGGTTAGGTTAGGTTAGATGTTAGATGTTAGATTATATTAGATGGGAAGTTAGATGTTCGATGTTAGACTAGATTAGACGTTAGGTTAGGTTAGGTTAGGTTAGGTTAGGTTAGGTTATGTTAGGTTAGGTTAGGTTAGCTTAGGTTAGTTTAGGTTAGGTTAGGTTAGGTTAGGTTAGGTGTTAGATGTTAGATTAGATTAGATGTTAAGTTAGATGTTAGATGTTAGAATAGATTAGATGTTAGGTTAGGTTAGGTTAGGTGAGGTGAGGTTAGGTTAGGTTAGGTTAGGTTAGGTTATATTAGGTTAGGTTAGGTTAGGTTAGGTTAGATGTTAGATGTTAGATTATAATAAATGGGAAGTTAGATGGTCGATGTTAGACTAGATTACACGTTAGGTTAGGTTTGGTTAGGTTGTTAGGTTAGGTTAGGTTAGGTTAGGTTAGGTTAGCTTAGGTTAGGTTAGGATGAGATGTTAGGTTAGATGTTAGATGTTAGATTAGATTAGATGTTAGGTTAGGTTAGGTGAGGTGAGGTTAGGTTAGGTTAGGTTAGGTTAGGGTATGTTAGGTTAGGTTAGGTTAGGTTAGGTTAGGTGTTAGATGTTAGATTAGATTAGATGTTAGGTTAGGTTAGGTTAGGTTAGGTTGGGTTAGGTTAGGTTAGGTTAGGTTAGGTTAGGTTAGGTTAGGTTAGGTTAGGTTAGGTTAGGTCAGGTTTGGTTAGGTTAGGTTAGGTGTTTGATGTTAGATTAGATTAGATGTTAAGTTAGATTTTATATGTTAGAATAGATTAGATGTTAGGTTAGGTTAGGTTAGGTTAGTTTAGGATTAGATGTTACATTAGATGTTAGGTTAGGTTAGGTTAGGTTAGGTTGGGTTAAGTTAGGTTAGGTTAGGTTAGGTGAGGTGAGGTGAGGTTAGGTTAGGTTAGGTTAGGTTATATTAGGTTAGGTTAGGTTAGGTTAGGTTAGGTTAGGTTAGGTTAGGTTAGGTTAGTTTAGGATTAGATGTTACATTAGATGTTAGGTTAGGTTAGGTTAGGTTAGGTTGGGTTAAGTTAGGTTAGGTTAGGTTAGGTGAGGTGAGGTGAGGTTAGGTTAGGTTAGGTTAGGTTATATTAGGTTAGGTTAGGTTAGGTTAGGTTAGATGTTAGATGTTAGATTATAATAAATGGGAAGTTAGATGTTCGATGTTAGACTAGATTAGACGTTAGGTCAGGTTAGGTTAGGTTAGGTTAGGTGTTTGATGTTAGATTAGATTAGATGTTAAGTTAGATGTTATATGTTAGAATAGATTAGATGTTAGGTTAGGTTAGGTTAGGTTAGTTTAGGATTAGATGTTACATTAGATGTTAGGTTAGGTTAGGTTAGGTTAGGTTGGGTTAAGTTAGGTTAGGTTATGTTAGGTGAGGTGAGGTGAGGTTAGGTTAGGTTAGGTTAGGTTATATTAGGTTAGGTTAGGTTAGGTTAGGTTAGATGTTAGATGTTAGATGTTAGATTATAATAAATGGGAAGTTAGATGTTCGATGTTAGACTAGATTAGACGTTAGGTTAGGTTAGGTTAGGTTAGGTTGGGTTAGGTTAGGTTAGGTTAGGTTAGGTTAGGTTGGGTTAGGTTAGGTTAGGTTAGGTTAGGTTAGGTTAGGTTAGGTCAGGTTAGGTTAGGTTAGGTTAGGTGTTTGATGTTAGATTAGATTAGATGTTAAGTTAGATGTTATATGTTAGAATAGATTAGATGTTAGGTTAGGTTAGGTTAGGTTAGTTTAGGATTAGATGTTACATTAGATGTTAGATGTTAGATTAGATTAGATGTTAGGTTAGGTTAGGTTAGGTTAGGTTGGGTTAAGTTAGGTTAGGTTAGGTTAGGTGAGGTGAGGTTAGGTTAGGTTAGGTTAGGTTATATTAGGTTAGGTTAGGTTAGGTTAGGTTAGATGTTAGATGTTAGATGTTAGATTATAATAAATGGGAAGTTAGATGTTCGATGTTAGACTAGATTAGACGTTAGGTTAGGTTAGGTGAGGTGAGGTTAGGTTAGGTTAGGTTAGGTTAGGTTAGGGTATGTTAGGTTAGGTTAGGTTAGGTTAGATGTTAGATGTTGGATTATATTAGATGGGAAGTTAGATGTTCGATGTTAGACTAGATTAGACGTTAGGTTAGGTTAGGTTAGGTTAGGCTAGGCTAGGTTAGGTTATGTTAGGTTAGGTTAGGTTAGCTTAGGTTAGTTTAGGTTAGGTTAGGTTAGGTTAGGTTAGGTTAGGTTAGGTTATGTTAGGTTAGGTTAGGGTATGTTAGGTTAGGTTAGGTTAGGTTAGGTTATGTTAGGTTAGTTTAGGTTAGGTGTTAGATGTTAGATTAGATTAGATGTTAAGTTAGATGTTAGATGTTAGAATAGATTAGATGTTAGGTTAGGTTAGGTTAGTTTAGGATTAGATGTTACGTTAGATGTTAGATTAGATTAGATGTTAGGTTAGGTTAGGTTAGGTTAGGTTGGGTTAAGTTAGGTTAGGTGAGGTGAGGTTAGGTTAGGTTAGGTTATGTTAGGTTAGGTTAGGTTATGTTAGGTTAGGTTAGGTTAGGTTAGGTTAGGTTAGATGTTAGATGTTAGATTATAATAAATGGGAAGTTAGATGTTCGATGTTGGACTAGATTAGACGTTAGGTTAGGTTAGGTTAGGTTAGGGTAGGCTAGGCTAGGCAAGGCTAGGCTAGGCTAGGTTAGGTTAGGTTAGGTTAGGTTAGGTTAGGTTAGGTTAGGTTAGGTTCGGTTAGGTTAGGTTAGGTTAGGTTAGGTTAGGTTAGGTTTGGTAAGGTTAGGTTAGGTTTGGTTAGGTTGGGTTAGGTTAGGTTAGGTTAGGTTAGGTTTGGTTAGGTTGGGTTAGGTTAGGTTAGGTTAGGTTAGGTTAGGTTAAGTTAGGTTAGGTTAGGCTAGGTTAGGTTAGGTGTTAGATGTTAGATTAGATTACATGTTAAGTTAGATGTTAGACGTTAGAATAGATTAGATGTTAGGTTAGGTTAGGTTAGGTTAGTTTAGGATTAGATGTTACGTTAGATGTTAGATGTTAGATTAGATTAGATGTTAGGTTCGGTTAGGTTAGGTTAGGTTAGGTTAGGATGAGATGTTAGGTTAGACGTTAGATGTTAGATTAGATTAGATGTTAGGTTAGGTTAGGTGAGGTGAGGTTAGGTTAGGTTAGGTTAGGTTAGGGTATGTTAGGTTAGGTTAGGTTAGATGTTAGATGTTAGATTATATTAGATGGGAAGTTAGATGTTCGATGTTAGACTAGATTAGACGTTAGGTTAGGTTAGGTTAGGTTAGGTTAGGTTAGGTTAGATTAGGTTATTTTAGGTTAGGTTAGGTTAGCTTAGGTTAGTTTAGGTTAGGTTAGGTTAGGTTAGGTTAGGTGTTAGATGTTAGATTAGATTAGATGTTAAGTTAGATGTTAGATGTTAGAATAGATTAGATGTTAGGTTAGGTTAGGTGAGGTGAGGTTAGGTTAGGTTAGGTTAGGTTAGGTTATATTAGGTTAGGTTAGGTTAGGTTAGATGTTAGATGTTAGATTATAATAAATGGGAAGTTAGATGTTCGATGTTAGACTAGATTACACGTTAGGTTAGGTTAGGTTAGGTTGTTAGGTTAGGTTAGGTTAGGTTAGGTTAGCTTAGGTTAGGTTAGGATGAGATGTTAGGTTAGATGTTAGATGTTAGATTAGATTAGATGTTAGGTTAGGTTAGGTGAGGTGAGGTTAGGTTAGGTTAGGTTAGGGTATGTTAGGTTAGGTTAGGTTAGGTTAGGTTAGGTGTTAGATGTTAGATTAGATTAGATGTTAGGTTAGGTTAGGTTAGGTTGGGTTAGGTTAGGTTAGGTTAGGTTAGGTTAGGTTAGGTTAGGTTAAGTTAGGTTAGGTTAGGTTAGGTTAGGTTAGGTTAGGTTAGGTCAGGTTAGGTTAGGTTAGGTTAGGTGTTTGATGTTAGATTAGATTAGATGTTAAGTTAGATGTAATATGTTAGAATAGATTAGATGTTAGGTTAGGTTAGGTTAGGTTAGTTTAGGATTAGATGTTACATTAGATGTTAGGTTAGGTTAGGTTAGGTTAGGTTGGGTTAAGTTAGGTTAGGTTAGGTTAGGTGAGGTGAGGTGAGGTTAGGTTAGGTTAGGTTAGGTTATATTAGGTTAGGTTAGGTTAGGTTAGGTTAGATGTTAGATGTTAGATGTTAGATTATAATAAATGGGAAGTTAGATGTTCGATGTTAGACTAGATTAGACGTTAGGTCAGGTTAGGTTAGGTTAGGTTAGGTGTTTGATGTTAGATTAGATTAGATGTTAAGTTAGATGTTATATGTTAGAATAGATTAGATGTTAGGTTAGGTTAGGTTAGGTTAGTTTAGGATTAGATGTTACATTAGATGTTAGGTTAGGTTAGGTTAGGTTAGGTTGGGTTAAGTTAGGTTAGGTTATGTTAGGTGAGGTGAGGTTAGGTTAGGTTAGGTTAGGTTAGCTTAGGTTAGTTTAGGTTAGGTTAGGTTAGGTTAGGTTAGGTTAGGTTAGGTTAGGTGTTAGATGTTAGATTAGATTAGATGTTAAGTTAGATGTTAGATGTTAGAATAGATTAGATGTTAGGTTAGGTTAGGTTAGGTGAGGTGAGGTTAGGTTAGGTTAGGTTAGGTTAGGTTATATTAGGTTAGGTTAGGTTAGGTTAGGTTAGATGTTAGATGTTAGATTATAATAAATGGGAAGTTAGATGGTCGATGTTAGACTAGATTACACGTTAGGTTAGGTTTGGTTAGGTTGTTAGGTTAGGTTAGGTTAGGTTAGGTTAGGTTAGGTTAGCTTAGGTTAGGTTAGGATGAGATGTTAGGTTAGATGTTAGATGTTAGATTAGATTAGATGTTAGGTTAGGTTAGGTGAGGTGAGGTTAGGTTAGGTTAGGTTAGGTTAGGGTATGTTAGGTTAGGTTAGGTTAGGTTAGGTTAGGTTAGGTGTTAGATGTTAGATTAGATTAGATGTTAGGTTAGGTTAGGTTAGGTTAGGTTGGGTTAGGTTAGGTTAGGTTAGGTTAGGTTAGGTTAGGTTAGGTTAGGTTAGGTTAGGTCAGGTTAGGTTAGGTTAGGTTAGGTGTTTGATGTTAGATTAGATTAGATGTTAAGTTAGATGTTATATGTTAGAATAGATTAGATGTTAGGTTAGGTTAGGTTAGGTTAGTTTAGGATTAGATGTTACATTAGATGTTAGGTTAGGTTAGGTTAGGTTAGGTTGGGTTAAGTTAGGTTAGGTTAGGTTAGGTGAGGTGAGGTGAGGTTAGGTTAGGTTAGGTTAGGTTATATTAGGTTAGGTTAGGTTAGGTTAGGTTAGATGTTAGATGTTAGATTATAATAAATGGGAAGTTAGATGTTCGATGTTAGACTAGATTAGACGTTAGGTCAGGTTAGGTTAGGTTAGGTTAGGTGTTTGATGTTAGATTAGATTAGATGTTAAGTTAGATGTTATATGTTAGAATAGATTAGATGTTAGGTTAGGTTAGGTTAGGTTAGTTTAGGATTAGATGTTACATTAGATGTTAGGTTAGGATAGGTTAGGTTAGGTTGGGTTAAGTTAGGTTAGGTTATGTTAGGTGAGGTGAGGTTAGGTTAGGTTAGGTTAGGTTATATTAGGTTAGGTTAGGTTAGATGTTAGATGTTAGATGTTAGATTATAATAAATGGGAAGTTAGATGTTCGATGTTAGACTAGATTAGACGTTAGGTTAGGTTAGGTTAGGTTAGGTTGGGTTAAGTTAGGTTAGGTTAGGTTAGGTTAGGTTAGGTTGGGTTAGGTTAGGTTAGGTTAGGTTAGGTTAGGTTAGGTTAGGTTAGGTCAGGTTAGGTTAGGTTAGGTTAGGTGTTTGATGTTAGATTAGATTAGATGTTAAGTTAGATGTTATATGTTAGAATAGATTAGATGTTAGGTTAGGTAAGGTTAGGTTAGTTTAGGATTAGATGTTACATTAGATGTTAGATGTTAGATTAGATTAGATGTTAGGTTAGGTTAGGTTAGGTTAGGTTGGGTTAAGTTAGGTTAGGTTAGGTTAGGTGAGGTGAGGTTAGGTTAGGTTAGGTTAGGTTATATTAGGTTAGGTTAGGTTAGGTTAGGTTAGATGTTAGATGTTAGATGTTAGATTATAATAAATGGGAAGTTAGATGTTCGATGTTAGACTAGATTAGACGTTAGGTTAGGTTAGGTGAGGTGAGGTTAGGTTAGGTTAGGTTAGGTTAGGTTAGGGTATGTTAGGTTAGGTTAGGTTAGGTTAGATGTTAGATGTTGGATTATATTAGATGGGAAGTTAGATGTTCGATGTTAGACTAGATTAGACGTTAGGTTAGGTTAGGTTAGGTTAGGTTAGGCTAGGTTAGGTTATGTTAGGTTAGGTTAGGTTAGCTTAGGTTAGTTTAGGTTAGGTTAGGTCAGGTTAGGTTAGGTTAGGTTAGGTTATGTTAGGTTAGGTTAGGTTAGGTTAGGTTAGGTTAGGTTAGGGTATGTTAGGTTAGGTTAGGTTAGGTTAGGTTATGTTAGGTTAGTTTAGGTTAGGTGTTAGATGTTAGATTAGATTAGATGTTAAGTTAGATGTTAGATGTTAGAATAGATTAGATGTTAGGTTAGGTTAGGTTAGTTTAGGATTAGATGTTACGTTAGATGTTAGATTAGATTAGATGTTAGGTTAGGTTAGGTTAGGTTAGGTTGGGTTAAGTTAGGTTAGGTGAGGTGAGGTTAGGTTAGGTTAGGTTATGTTAGGTTAGGTTAGGTTATGTTAGGTTAGGTTAGGTTAGGTTAGGTTAGATGTTAGATGTTAGATTATAATAAATGGGAAGTTAGATGTTCGATGTTGGACTAGATTAGACGTTAGGTTAGGTTAGGTTAGGTTAGGGTAGGCTAGGCTAGGCAAGGCTAGGCTAGGCTAGGTTAGGTTAGGTTAGGTTAGGTTAGGTTAGGTTAGGTTAGGTTAGGTTAGGTTCGGTTAGGTTAGGTTAGGTTAGGTTAGGTTAGGTTAGGTTAGGTTTGGTTAGGTTAGGTTAGGTTTGGTTAGGTTGGGTTAGGTTAGGTTAGGTTAGGTTAGGTTAGGTTAAGTTAGGTTAGGTTAGGCTAGGTTAGGTTAGGTGTTAGATGTTAGATTAGATTACATGTTAAGTTAGATGTTAGACGTTAGAATAGATTAGATGTTAGGTTAGGTTAGGTTAGGTTAGTTTAGGATTAGATGTTACGTTAGATGTTAGATGTTAGATTAGATTAGATGTTAGGTTCGGTTAGGTTAGGTTAGGTTAGGTTAGGATGAGATGTTAGGTTAGACGTTAGATGTTAGATTAGATTAGATGTTAGGTTAGGTTAGGTGAGGTGAGGTTAGGTTAGGTTAGGTTAGGTTAGGGTATGTTAGGTTAGGTTAGGTTAGATGTTAGATGTTAGATTATATTAGATGGGAAGTTAGATGTTCGATGTTAGACTAGATTAGACGTTAGGTTAGGTTAGGTTAGGTTAGGTTAGGTTAGGTTAGGTTAGGTTAGGTTAGCTTAGGTTAGTTTAGGTTAGGTTAGGTTAGGTTAGGTTAGGTTAGGTTAGGTTAGGTGTTAGATGTTAGATTAGATTAGATGTTAAGTTAGATGTTAGATGTTAGAATAGATTAGATGTTAGGTTAGGTTAGGTTAGGTGAGGTGAGGTTAGGTTAGGTTAGGTTAGGTTAGGTTATATTAGGTTAGGTTAGGTTAGGTTAGGTTAGATGTTAGATGTTAGATTATAATAAATGGGAAGTTAGATGGTCGATGTTAGACTAGATTACACGTTAGGTTAGGTTTGGTTAGGTTGTTAGGTTAGGTTAGGTTAGGTTAGGTTAGGTTAGGTTAGCTTAGGTTAGGTTAGGATGAGATGTTAGGTTAGATGTTAGATGTTAGATTAGATTAGATGTTAGGTTAGGTTAGGTGAGGTGAGGTTAGGTTAGGTTAGGTTAGGTTAGGGTATGTTAGGTTAGGTTAGGTTAGGTTAGGTTAGGTGTTAGATGTTAGATTAGATTAGATGTTAGGTTAGGTTAGGTTAGGTTAGGTTGGGTTAGGTTAGGTTAGGTTAGGTTAGGTTAGGTTAGGTTAGGTTAGGTTAGGTTAGGTTAGGTTAGGTCAGGTTAGGTTAGGTTAGGTTAGGTGTTTGATGTTAGATTAGATTAGATGTTAAGTTAGATTTTATATGTTAGAATAGATTAGATGTTAGGTTAGGTTAGGTTAGGTTAGTTTAGGATTAGATGTTACATTAGATGTTAGGTTAGGTTAGGTTAGGTTAGGTTGGGTTAAGTTAGGTTAGGTTAGGTTAGGTGAGGTGAGGTGAGGTTAGGTTAGGTTAGGTTAGGTTATATTAGGTTAGGTTAGGTTAGGTTAGGTTAGGTTAGGTTAGGTTAGTTTAGGATTAGATGTTACATTAGATGTTAGGTTAGGTTAGGTTAGGTTGGGTTAAGTTAGGTTAGGTTAGGTTAGGTGAGGTGAGGTGAGGTTAGGTTAGGTTAGGTTAGGTTATATTAGGTTAGGTTAGGTTAGGTTAGGTTAGATGTTAGATGTTAGATTATAATAAATGGGAAGTTAGATGTTCGATGTTAGACTAGATTAGACGTTAGGTCAGGTTAGGTTAGGTTAGGTTAGGTGTTTGATGTTAGATTAGATTAGATGTTAAGTTAGATGTTATATGTTAGAATAGATTAGATGTTAGGTTAGGTTAGGTTAGGTTAGTTTAGGATTAGATGTTACATTAGATGTTAGGTTAGGTTAGGTTAGGTTAGGTTGGGTTAAGTTAGGTTAGGTTATGTTAGGTGAGGTGAGGTGAGGTTAGGTTAGGTTAGGTTAGGTTATATTAGGTTAGGTTAGGTTAGGTTAGGTTAGATGTTAGATGTTAGATGTTAGATTATAATAAATGGGAAGTTAGATGTTCGATGTTAGACTAGATTAGACGTTAGGTTAGGTTAGGTTAGGTTAGGTTGGGTTAGGTTAGGTTAGGTTAGGTTAGGTTAGGTTAGGTTGGGTTAGGTTAGGTTAGGTTAGGTTAGGTTAGGTTAGGTTAGGTCAGGTTAGGTTAGGTTAGGTTAGGTGTTTGATGTTAGATTAGATTAGATGTTAAGTTAGATGTTATATGTTAGAATAGATTAGATGTTAGGTTAGGTTAGGTTAGGTTAGTTTAGGATTAGATGTTACATTAGATGTTAGATGTTAGATTAGATTAGATGTTAGGTTAGGTTAGGTTAGGTTAGGTTGGGTTAAGTTAGGTTAGGTTAGGTTAGGTGAGGTGAGGTTAGGTTAGGTTAGGTTAGGTTATATTAGGTTAGGTTAGGTTAGGTTAGGTTAGATGTTAGATGTTAGATGTTAGATTATAATAAATGGGAAGTTAGATGTTCGATGTTAGACTAGATTAGACGTTAGGTTAGGTTAGGTGAGGTGAGGTTAGGTTAGGTTAGGTTAGGTTAGGTTAGGGTATGTTAGGTTAGGTTAGGTTAGGTTAGATGTTAGATGTTGGATTATATTAGATGGGAAGTTAGATGTTCGATGTTAGACTAGATTAGACGTTAGGTTAGGTTAGGTTAGGTTAGGTTAGGCTAGGTTAGGTTATGTTAGGTTAGGTTAGGTTAGCTTAGGTTAGTTTAGGTTAGGTTAGGTTAGGTTAGGTTAGGTTAGGTTAGGTTAGGTTATGTTAGGTTAGGTTAGGGTATGTTAGGTTAGGTTAGGTTAGGTTATGTTAGGTTAGTTTAGGTTAGGTGTTAGATGTTAGATTAGATTAGATGTTAAGTTAGATGTTAGATGTTAGAATAGATTAGATGTTAGGTTAGGTTAGGTTAGTTTAGGATTAGATGTTACGTTAGATGTTAGATTAGATTAGATGTTAGGTTAGGTTAGGTTAGGTTAGGTTGGGTTAAGTTAGGTTAGGTGAGGTGAGGTTAGGTTAGGTTAGGTTATGTTAGGTTAGGTTAGGTTATGTTAGGTTAGGTTAGGTTAGGTTAGGTTAGGTTAGATGTTAGATGTTAGATTATAATAAATGGGAAGTTAGATGTTCGATGTTGGACTAGATTAGACGTTAGGTTAGGTTAGGTTAGGTTAGGGTAGGCTAGGCTAGGCAAGGCTAGGCTAGGCTAGGTTAGGTTAGGTTAGGTTAGGTTAGGTTAGGTTAGGTTAGGTTAGGTTAGGTTAGGTTCGGTTAGGTTAGGTTAGGTTAGGTTAGGTTAGGTTAGGTTAGGTTTGGTAAGGTTAGGTTAGGTTTGGTTAGGTTGGGTTAGGTTAGGTTAGGTTAGGTTAGGTTTGGTTAGGTTGGGTTAGGTTAGGTTAGGTTAGGTTAGGTTAGGTTAAGTTAGGTTAGGTTAGGCTAGGTTAGGTTAGGTGTTAGATGTTAGATTAGATTACATGTTAAGTTAGATGTTAGACGTTAGAATAGATTAGATGTTAGGTTAGGTTAGGTTAGGTTAGTTTAGGATTAGATGTTACGTTAGATGTTAGATGTTAGATTAGATTAGATGTTAGGTTCGGTTAGGTTAGGTTAGGTTAGGTTAGGATGAGATGTTAGGTTAGACGTTAGATGTTAGATTAGATTAGATGTTAGGTTAGGTTAGGTGAGGTGAGGTTAGGTTAGGTTAGGTTAGGTTAGGGTATGTTAGGTTAGGTTAGGTTAGATGTTAGATGTTAGATTATATTAGATGGGAAGTTAGATGTTCGATGTTAGACTAGATTAGACGTTAGGTTAGGTTAGGTTAGGTTAGGTTAGGTTAGGTTAGGTTATGTTAGGTTAGGTTAGGTTAGCTTAGGTTAGTTTAGGTTAGGTTAGGTTAGGTTAGGTTAGGTTAGGTTAGGTGTTAGATGTTAGATTAGATTAGATGTTAAGTTAGATGTTAGATGTTAGAATAGATTAGATGTTAGGTTAGGTTAGGTTAGGTGAGGTGAGGTTAGGTTAGGTTAGGTTAGGTTAGGTTATATTAGGTTAGGTTAGGTTAGGTTAGGTTAGATGTTAGATGTTAGATTATAATAAATGGGAAGTTAGATGGTCGATGTTAGACTAGATTACACGTTAGGTTAGGTTTGGTTAGGTTGTTAGGTTAGGTTAGGTTAGGTTAGGTTAGGTTAGGTTAGCTTAGGTTAGGTTAGGATGAGATGTTAGGTTAGATGTTAGATGTTAGATTAGATTAGATGTTAGGTTAGGTTAGGTGAGGTGAGGTTAGGTTAGGTTAGGTTAGGTTAGGGTGTGTTAGGTTAGGTTAGGTTAGGTTAGGTTAGGTGTTAGATGTTAGATTAGATTAGATGTTAGGTTAGGTTAGGTTAGGTTAGGTTGGGTTAGGTTAGGTTAGGTTAGGTTAGGTTAGGTTAGGTTAGGTTAGGTTAGGTCAGGTTAGGTTAGGTTAGGTTAGGTGTTTGATGTTAGATTAGATTAGATGTTAAGTTAGATGTTATATGTTAGAATAGATTAGATGTTAGGTTAGGTTAGGTTAGGTTAGTTTAGGATTAGATGTTACATTAGATGTTAGGTTAGGTTAGGTTAGGTTAGGTTGGGTTAAGTTAGGTTAGGTTAGGTTAGGTTAGGTGAGGTGAGGTGAGGTTAGGTTAGGTTAGGTTAGGTTATATTAGGTTAGGTTAGGTTAGGTTAGGTTAGGTTAGGTTAGGTTAGTTTAGGATTAGATGTTACATTAGATGTTAGGTTAGGTTAGGTTAGGTTAGGTTGGGTTAAGTTAGGTTAGGTTAGGTTAGGTGAGGTGAGGTGAGGTTAGGTTAGGTTAGGTTAGGTTATATTAGGTTAGGTTAGGTTAGGTTAGGTTAGATGTTAGATGTTAGATGTTAGATTATAATAAATGGGAAGTTAGATGTTCGATGTTAGACTAGATTAGACGTTAGGTCAGGTTAGGTTAGGTTAGGTTAGGTGTTTGATGTTAGATTAGATTAGATGTTAAGTTAGATGTTATATGTTAGAATAGATTAGATGTTAGGTTAGGTTAGGTTAGGTTAGTTTAGGATTAGATGTTACATTAGATGTTAGGTTAGGTTAGGTTAGGTTAGGTTGGGTTAAGTTAGGTTAGGTTATGTTAGGTGAGGTGAGGTTAGGTTAGGTTAGGTTAGGTTATATTAGGTTAGGTTAGGTTAGGTTAGATGTTAGATGTTAGATGTTAGATTATAATAAATGGGAAGTTAGATGTTCGATGTTAGACTAGATTAGACGTTAGGTTAGGTTAGGTTAGGTTAGGTTGGGTTAGGTTAGGTTAGGTTAGGTTAGGTTAGGTTGGGTTAGGTTAGGTTAGGTTAGGTTAGGTTAGGTTAGGTTAGGTCAGGTTAGGTTAGGTTAGGTTAGGTGTTTGATGTTAGATTAGATTAGATGTTAAGTTAGATGTTATATGTTAGAATAGATTAGATGTTAGGTTAGGTTAGGTTAGGTTAGTTTAGGATTAGATGTTACATTAGATGTTAGATGTTAGATTAGATTAGATGTTAGGTTAGGTTAGGTTAGGTTAGGTTGGGTTAAGTTAGGTTAGGTTAGGTTAGGTGAGGTGAGGTTAGGTTAGGTTAGGTTAGGTTATATTAGGTTAGGTTAGGTTAGGTTAGGTTAGATGTTAGATGTTAGATGTTAGATTATAATAAATGGGAAGTTAGATGTTCGATGTTAGACTAGATTAGACGTTAGGTTAGGTTAGGTGAGGTGAGGTTAGGTTAGGTTAGGTTAGGTTAGGTTAGGGTATGTTAGGTTAGGTTAGGTTAGGTTAGATGTTAGATGTTGGATTATATTAGATGGGAAGTTAGATGTTCGATGTTAGACTAGATTAGACGTTAGGTTTGGTTAGGTTAGGTTAGGTTAGGCTAGGTTAGGTTATGTTAGGTTAGGTTAGGTTAGCTTAGGTTAGTTTAGGTTAGGTTAGGTTAGGTTAGGTTATGTTAGGTTAGGTTAGGTTATGTTAGGTTAGGTTAGGTTAGGTTAGGTTAGGTTAGGTTAGGGTATGTTAGGTTAGGTTAGGTTAGGTTAGGTTTTGTTAGGTTAGTTTAGGTTAGGTGTTAGATGTTAGATTAGATTAGATGTTAAGTTAGATGTTAGATGTTAGAATAGATTAGATGTTAGGTTAGGTTAGGTTAGTTTAGGATTAGATGTTACGTTAGATGTTAGATTAGATTAGATGTTAGGTTAGGTTAGGTTAGGTTGGGTTAGGTTAGGTTAGGTTAGGTTAGGTTAGGTTAGGTTAGGTTAGGTTAGGTTAGGTTAGGTTAGGTTAGGTTAGATGTTAGATGTTAGATTATAATAAATGGGAAGTTAGATGTTCGATGTTGGACTAGATTAGACGTTAGGTTAGGTTAGGTTAGGTTAGGGTAGGCTAGGCTAGGCAAGGCTAGGCTAGGCTAGGTTAGGTTAGGTTAGGTTAGGTTAGGTTAGGTTAGGTTAGGTTAGGTTAGGTTAGGTTAGGTTAGGTTCGGTTAGGTTAGGTTAGGTTAGGTTAGGTTAGGTTTGGTTAGGTTAGGTTAGGTTTGGTTAGGTTGGGTTAGGTTAGGTTAGGTTAGGTTAGGTTAAGTTAGGTTAGGTTAGGCTAGGTTAGGTTAGGTGTTAGATGTTAGATTAGATTACATGTTAAGTTAGATGTTAGACGTTAGAATAGATTAGATGTTAGGTTAGGTTAGGTTAGGTTAGTTTAGGATTAGATGTTACGTTAGATGTTAGATGTTAGATTAGATTAGATGTTAGGTTCGGTTAGGTTAGGTTAGGTTAGGTTAGGATGAGATGTTAGGTTAGACGTTAGATGTTAGATTAGATTAGATGTTAGGTTAGGTTAGGTGAGGTGAGGTTAGGTTAGGTTAGGTTAGGTTAGGGTATGTTAGGTTAGGTTAGGTTAGATGTTAGATGTTAGATTATATTAGATGGGAAGTTAGATGTTCGATGTTAGACTAGATTAGACGTTAGGTTAGGTTAGGTTAGGTTAGGTTAGGTTAGGTTAGGTTAGGTTATGTTAGGTTAGGTTAGGTTAGCTTAGGTTAGTTTAGGTTAGGTTAGGTTAGGTTAGGTTAGGTTAGGTTAGGTTAGGTGTTAGATGTTAGATTAGATTAGATGTTAAGTTAGATGTTAGATGTTAGAATAGATTAGATGTTAGGTTAGGTTAGGTTAGGTGAGGTGAGGTTAGGTTAGGTTAGGTTAGGTTAGGTTATATTAGGTTAGGTTAGGTTAGGTTAGGTTAGATGTTAGATGTTAGATTATAATAAATGGGAAGTTAGATGGTCGATGTTAGACTAGATTACACGTTAGGTTAGGTTTGGTTAGGTTGTTAGGTTAGGTTAGGTTAGGTTAGGTTAGGTTAGCTTAGGTTAGGTTAGGATGAGATGTTAGGTTAGATGTTAGATGTTAGATTAGATTAGATGTTAGGTTAGGTTAGGTGAGGTGAGGTTAGGTTAGGTTAGGTTAGGTTAGGGTATGTTAGGTTAGGTTAGGTTAGGTTAGGTTAGGTGTTAGATGTTAGATTAGATTAGATGTTAGGTTAGGTTAGGTTAGGTTAGGTTGGGTTAGGTTAGGTTAGGTTAGGTTAGGTTAGGTTAGGTTAGGTTAGGTTAGGTTAGGTTAGGTTAGGTTAGGTGTTTGATGTTAGATTAGATTAGATGTTAAGTTAGATGTTATATGTTAGAATAGATTAGATGTTAGGTTAGGTTAGGTTAGGTTAGTTTAGGATTAGATGTTACATTAGATGTTAGGTTAGGTTAGGTTAGGTTGGGTTAAGTTAGGTTAGGTTAGGTTAGGTGAGGTGAGGTGAGGTTAGGTTAGGTTAGGTTATATTAGGTTAGGTTAGGTTAGGTTAGGTTAGGTTAGGTTAGTTTAGGATTAGATGTTACATTAGATGTTAGGTTAGGTTAGGTTAGGTTAGGTTGGGTTAAGTTAGGTTAGGTTAGGTTAGGTGAGGTGAGGTGAGGTTAGGTTAGGTTAGGTTAGGTTATATTAGGTTAGGTTAGGTTAGATGTTAGATGTTAGATTTTAGATTATAATAAATGGGAAGTTAGATGTTCGATGTTAGACTAGATTAGACGTTAGGTCAGGTTAGGTTAGGTTAGGTTAGGTGTTTGATGTTAGATTAGATTAGATGTTAAGTTAGATGTTATATGTTAGAATAGATTAGATGTTAGGTTAGGTTAGGTTAGGTTAGTTTAGGATTAGATGTTACATTAGATGTTAGGTTAGGTTAGGTTAGGTTAGGTTGGGTTAAGTTAGGTTAGGTTATGTTAGGTGAGGTGAGGTGAGGTTAGGTTAGGTTAGGTTAGGTTATATTAGGTTAGGTTAGGTTAGGTTAGGTTAGATGTTAGATGTTAGATGTTAGATTATAATAAATGGGAAGTTAGATGTTCGATGTTAGACTAGATTAGACGTTAGGTTAGGTTAGGTTAGGTTAGGTTGGGTTAGGTTAGGTTAGGTTAGGTTAGGTTAGGTTGGGTTAGGTTAGGTTAGGTTAGGTTAGGTTAGGTCAGGTTAGGTTAGGTTAGGTTAGGTGTTTGATGTTAGATTAGATTAGATGTTAAGTTAGATGTTATATGTTAGAATAGATTAGATGTTAGGTTAGGTTAGGTTAGGTTAGTTTAGGATTAGATGTTACATTAGATGTTAGATGTTAGATTAGATTAGATGTTAGGTTAGGTTAGGTTAGGTTAGGTTGGGTTAAGTTAGGTTAGGTTAGGTTAGGTGAGGTGAGGTTAGGTTAGGTTAGGTTAGGTTATATTAGGTTAGGTTAGGTTAGGTTAGGTTAGATGTTAGATGTTAGATGTTAGATAATAATAAATGGGAAGTTAGATGTTCGATGTTAGACTAGATTAGACGTTAGGTTAGGTTAGGTGAGGTGAGGTTAGGTTAGGTTAGGTTAGGGTATGTTAGGTTAGGTTAGGTTAGGTTAGATGTTAGATGTTGGATTATATTAGATGGGAAGTTAGATGTTCGATGTTAGACTAGATTAGACGTTAGGTTAGGTTAGGTTAGGTTAGGTTAGGCTAGGTTAGGTTATGTTAGGTTAGGTTAGGTTAGCTTAGGTTAGTTTAGGTTAGGTTAGGTTAGGTTAGGTTAAGTTAGGTTAGGTTATGTTAGGTTAGGTTAGGGTATGTTAGGTTAGGTTAGGTTAGGTTAGGTTATGTTAGGTTAGTTTAGGTTAGGTGTTAGATGTTAGATTAGATTAGATGTTAAGTTAGATGTTAGATGTTAGAATAGATTAGATGTTAGGTTAGGTTAGGTTACTTTAGGATTAGATGTTACGTTAGATGTTAGATTAGATTAGATGTTAGGTTAGGTTAGGTTAGGTTAGGTTGGGTTAAGTTAGGTTAGGTGAGGTGAGGTTAGGTTAGGTTAGGTTATGTTAGGTTAGGTTAGGTTATGTTAGGTTAGGTTAGGTTAGGTTAGGTTAGATGTTAGATGTTAGATTATAATAAATGGGAAGTTAGATGTTCGATGTTGGACTAGATTAGACGTTAGGTTAGGTTAGGTTAGGTTAGGGTAGGCTAGGCTAGGCAAGGCTAGGCTAGGCTAGGTTAGGTTAGGTTAGGTTAGGTTAGGTTAGGTTAGGTTAGGTTAGGTTAGGTTAGGTTAGGTTCGGTTAGGTTAGGTTAGGTTAGGTTAGGTTAGGTTAGGTTTGGTTAGGTTAGGTTAGGTTTGGTTAGGTTGGGTTAGGTTAGGTTAGGTTAGGTTAAGTTAGGTTAGGTTAGGCTAGGTTAGGTTAGGTGTTAGATGTTAGATTAGATTACATGTTAAGTTAGATGTTAGACGTTAGAATAGATTAGATGTTAGGTTAGGTTAGGTTAGGTTAGTTTAGGATTAGATGTTACGTTAGATGTTAGATGTTAGATTAGATTAGATGTTAGGTTCGGTTAGGTTAGGTTAGGTTAGGTTAGGATGAGATGTTAGGTTAGACGTTAGATGTTAGATTAGATTAGATGTTAGGTTAGGTTAGGTGAGGTGAGGTTAGGTTAGGTTAGGTTAGGTTAGGTTAGGGTATGTTAGGTTAGGTTAGGTTAGATGTTAGATGTTAGATTATATTAGATGGGAAGTTAGATGTTCGATGTTAGACTAGATTAGACGTTAGGTTAGGTTAGGTTAGGTTAGGTTAGGTTAGGTTAGGTTATGTTAGGTTAGGTTAGGTTAGCTTAGGTTAGTTTAGGTTAGGTTAGGTTAGGTTAGGTTAGGTTAGGTTAGGTTAGGTGTTAGATGTTAGATTAGATTAGATGTTAATTTAGATGTTAGATGTTAGAATAGATTAGATGTTAGGTTAGGTTAGGTTAGGTGAGGTGAGGTTAGGTTAGGTTAGGTTAGGTTAGGTTATATTAGGTTAGGTTAGGTTAGGTTAGGTTAGATGTTAGATGTTAGATTATAATAAATGGGAAGTTAGATGGTCGATGTTAGGCTAGATTACACGTTAGGTTAGGTTTGGTTAGGTTGTTAGGTTAGGTTAGGTTAGGTTAGGTTAGGTTAGGTTAGGATGAGATGTTAGGTTAGATGTTAGATGTTAGATTAGATTAGATGTTAGGTTAGGTTAGGTGAGGTGAGGTTAGGTTAGGTTAGGTTAGGTTAGGGTATGTTAGGTTAGGTTAGGTTAGGTTAGGTTAGGTGTTAGATGTTAGATTAGATTAGATGTTAGGTTAGGTTAGGTTAGGTTAGGTTGGGTTAGGTTAGGTTAGGTTAGGTTAGGTTAGGTTAGGTTAGGTTAGGTTAGGTTAGGTCAGGTTAGGTTAGGTTAGGTTAGGTGTTTGATGTTAGATTAGATTAGATGTTAAGTTAGATGTTATATGTTAGAATAGATTAGATGTTAGGTTAGGTTAGGTTAGGTTAGTTTAGGATTAGATGTTACATTAGATGTTAGGTTAGGTTAGGTTAGGTTAGGTTGGGTTAAGTTAGGTTTGGTTAGGTTAGGTGAGGTGAGGTGAGGTTAGGTTAGGTTAGGTTAGGTTAGGTTATATTAGGTTAGGTTAGGTTAGGTTAGGTTAGGTTAGGTTAGGTTAGGTTAGGTTAGGTTAGGTTAGGTTAGGTGTTAGATGTTAGATTAGATTAGATGTTAAGTTAGATGTTAGATGTTAGAATAGATTAGATGTTAGGTTAGGTTAGGCTAGGTTAGGTTAGTTTAGGATTAAATGTTACGTTAGATGTTAGATGTTAGATTAGATTAGATGTTAGGTTAGGTTAGGTTAGGTTAGGTTGGGTTAAGTTAGGTTAGGTTAGGTTAGGTGAGGTGAGGTTAGGTTAGGTTAGGTTAGGTTATATTAGGTTAGGTTAGGTTAGGTTAGGTTAGATGTTAGATTATAATAAATGGGAAGTTAGATGTTCGATGTTAGACTAGATTAGACGTTAGGTTAGGTTAGGTTAGGTTAGGTTAGGTTAGGATGAGATGTTAGGTTAGATGTTAGATGTTAGATTAGATTAGATGTTAGGTTAGGTTAGGTTAGGTTAGGTTAGGTTAGGATTAGATGTTAGGTTAGATGTTAGGTTAGGTTAGGTGAGGTGAGGTTAGGTTAGGTTAGGTTAGGTTAGGTTAGATGTTAGATGTTAGATTATATTAGATGGGAAGTTAGATGTTCGATGTTAGACTAGATTAGACGTTAGGTTAGGTTAGGTTAGGTTAGGTTAGGTTAGGTTATGTTAGGTTAGGTTAGGTTAGCTTAGGTTAGTTTAGGTTAGGTTAGGTTAGGTTAGGTTAGGTTAGGTGTTAGATGTTAGATTAGATTAGATGTTAAGTTAGATGTTAGATGTTAGAATAGATTAGATGTTAGGTTAGGTTAGGTTAGGTGAGGTGAGGTTAGGTTAGGTTATATTAGGTTAGGTTAGGTTAGGTTAGGTTAGATGTTAGATGTTAGATTATAATAAATGGGAAGTTAGATGTTCGATGTTAGACTAGATTACACGTTAGGTTAGGTTAGCTTAGGTTGTTAGGTTAGGTTAGGTTAGGTTAGGTTAGGTTAGCTTAGGTTAGGTTAGGATGAGATGTTAGGTTAGATGTTAGATGTTAGATTAGATTAGATGTTAGGTTAGGTTAGGTGAGGTGAGGTTAGGTTAGGTTAGGTTAGGTTAGGGTATGTTAGGTTAGGTTAGGTTAGGTTAGGTGTTAGATGTTAGATTAGATTAGATGTTAGGTTAGGTTAGGTTAGGTTGGGTTAGGTTAGGTTAGGTTAGGTTAGGTTAGGTTAGGTTAGGTTAGGTTAGGTTAGGTCAGGTTAGGTTAGGTTAGGTTAGGTGTTTGATGTTAGATTAGATTAGATGTTAAGTTAGATGTTATATGTTAGAATAGATTAGATGTTAGGTTAGGTTAGGTTAGGTTAGTTTAGGATTAGATGTTACATTAGATGTTAGATGTTAGATTAGATTAGATGTTAGGTTAGGTTAGGTTAGGTTAGGTTGGGTTAAGTTAGGTTAGGTTAGGTTAGGTGAGGTGAGGTTAGGTTAGGTTAGGTTAGGTTATATTAGGTTAGGTTAGGTTAGGTTAGGTTAGATGTTAGATGTTAGATGTTAGATTATAATAAATGGGAAGTTAGATGTTCGATGTTAGACTAGATTAGACGTTAGGTTAGGTTAGGTTAGGTTAGGTTAGGTTAGGATGAGATGTTAGGTTAGATGTTAGATGTTAGATTAGATTAGATGTAAGGTTAGCTTAGGTGAGGTTAGGTTAGGTTAGGTTAGGTTAGGGTATGTTAGGTTAGGTTAGGTTAGGTTAGATGTTAGATGTTGGATTATATTAGATGTTAAGTTAGATGTTCGATGTTAGAATAGATTAGATGTTAGGTTAGGTTAGGTTACTTTAGGATTAGATGTTACGTTAGATGTTAGATTAGATTAGATGTTAGGTTAGGTTAGGTTAGGTTAGGTTGGGTTAAGTTAGGTTAGGTGAGGTGAGGTTAGGTTAGGTTAGGTTATGTTAGGTTAGGTTAGGTTATGTTAGGTTAGGTTAGGTTAGGTTAGGTTAGATGTTAGATGTTAGATTATAATAAATGGGAAGTTAGATGTTCGATGTTGGACTAGATTAGACGTTAGGTTAGGTTAGGTTAGGTTAGGGTAGGCTAGGCTAGGCAAGGCTAGGCTAGGCTAGGTTAGGTTAGGTTAGGTTAGGTTAGGTTAGGTTAGGTTAGGTTAGGTTAGGTTAGGTTAGGTTCGGTTAGGTTAGGTTAGGTTAGGTTAGGTTAGGTTAGGTTTGGTTAGGTTAGGTTAGGTTTGGTTAGGTTGGGTTAGGTTAGGTTAGGTTAGGTTAAGTTAGGTTAGGTTAGGCTAGGTTAGGTTAGGTGTTAGATGTTAGATTAGATTACATGTTAAGTTAGATGTTAGACGTTAGAATAGATTAGATGTTAGGTTAGGTTAGGTTAGGTTAGTTTAGGATTAGATGTTACGTTAGATGTTAGATGTTAGATTAGATTAGATGTTAGGTTCGGTTAGGTTAGGTTAGGTTAGGTTAGGATGAGATGTTAGGTTAGACGTTAGATGTTAGATTAGATTAGATGTTAGGTTAGGTTAGGTGAGGTGAGGTTAGGTTAGGTTAGGTTAGGTTAGGTTAGGGTATGTTAGGTTAGGTTAGGTTAGATGTTAGATGTTAGATTATATTAGATGGGAAGTTAGATGTTCGATGTTAGACTAGATTAGACGTTAGGTTAGGTTAGGTTAGGTTAGGTTAGGTTAGGTTATGTTAGGTTAGGTTAGGTTAGCTTAGGTTAGTTTAGGTTAGGTTAGGTTAGGTTAGGTTAGGTTAGGTTAGGTTAGGTGTTAGATGTTAGATTAGATTAGATGTTAATTTAGATGTTAGATGTTAGAATAGATTAGATGTTAGGTTAGGTTAGGTTAGGTGAGGTGAGGTTAGGTTAGGTTAGGTTATATTAGGTTAGGTTAGGTTAGGTTAGGTTAGATGTTAGATGTTAGATTATAATAAATGGGAAGTTAGATGGTCGATGTTAGGCTAGATTACACGTTAGGTTAGGTTTGGTTAGGTTGTTAGGTTAGGTTAGGTTAGGTTAGGTTAGGTTAGGTTAGGATGAGATGTTAGGTTAGATGTTAGATGTTAGATTAGATTAGATGTTAGGTTAGGTTAGGTGAGGTGAGGTTAGGTTAGGTTAGGTTAGGTTAGGGTATGTTAGGTTAGGTTAGGTTAGGTTAGGTTAGGTGTTAGATGTTAGATTAGATTAGATGTTAGGTTAGGTTAGGTTAGGTTGGGTTAGGTTAGGTTAGGTTAGGTTAGGTTAGGTTAGGTTAGGTTAGGTTAGGTTAGGTCAGGTTAGGTTAGGTTAGGTTAGGTGTTTGATGTTAGATTAGATTAGATGTTAAGTTAGATGTTATATGTTAGAATAGATTAGATGTTAGGTTAGGTTAGGTTAGGTTAGTTTAGGATTAGATGTTACATTAGATGTTAGGTTAGGTTAGGTTAGGTTAGGTTGGGTTAAGTTAGGTTTGGTTAGGTTAGGTGAGGTGAGGTGAGGTTAGGTTAGGTTAGGTTAGGTTAGGTTATATTAGGTTAGGTTAGGTTAGGTTAGGTTAGGTTAGGTTAGGTTAGGTTAGGTTAGGTTAGGTTAGGTTAGGTGTTAGATGTTAGATTAGATTAGATGTTAAGTTAGATGTTAGATGTTAGAATAGATTAGATGTTAGGTTAGGTTAGGCTAGGTTAGGTTAGTTTAGGATTAAATGTTACGTTAGATGTTAGATGTTAGATTAGATTAGATGTTAGGTTAGGTTAGGTTAGGTTAGGTTGGGTTAAGTTAGGTTAGGTTAGGTTAGGTGAGGTGAGGTTAGGTTAGGTTAGGTTAGGTTATATTAGGTTAGGTTAGGTTAGGTTAGGTTAGATGTTAGATTATAATAAATGGGAAGTTAGATGTTCGATGTTAGACTAGATTAGACGTTAGGTTAGGTTAGGTTAGGTTAGGTTAGGTTAGGATGAGATGTTAGGTTAGATGTTAGATGTTAGATTAGATTAGATGTTAGGTTAGGTTAGGTTAGGTTAGGTTAGGTTAGGATTAGATGTTAGGTTAGATGTTAGGTTAGGTTAGGTGAGGTGAGGTTAGGTTAGGTTAGGTTAGGTTAGGTTAGATGTTAGATGTTAGATTATATTAGATGGGAAGTTAGATGTTCGATGTTAGACTAGATTAGACGTTAGGTTAGGTTAGGTTAGGTTAGGTTAGGTTAGGTTATGTTAGGTTAGGTTAGGTTAGCTTAGGTTAGTTTAGGTTAGGTTAGGTTAGGTTAGGTTAGGTTAGGTGTTAGATGTTAGATTAGATTAGATGTTAAGTTAGATGTTAGATGTTAGAATAGATTAGATGTTAGGTTAGGTTAGGTTAGGTGAGGTGAGGTTAGGTTAGGTTATATTAGGTTAGGTTAGGTTAGGTTAGGTTAGATGTTAGATGTTAGATTATAATAAATGGGAAGTTAGATGTTCGATGTTAGACTAGATTACACGTTAGGTTAGGTTAGCTTAGGTTGTTAGGTTAGGTTAGGTTAGGTTAGGTTAGGTTAGCTTAGGTTAGGTTAGGATGAGATGTTAGGTTAGATGTTAGATGTTAGATTAGATTAGATGTTAGGTTAGGTTAGGTGAGGTGAGGTTAGGTTAGGTTAGGTTAGGTTAGGGTATGTTAGGTTAGGTTAGGTTAGGTTAGGTGTTAGATGTTAGATTAGATTAGATGTTAGGTTAGGTTAGGTTAGGTTGGGTTAGGTTAGGTTAGGTTAGGTTAGGTTAGGTTAGGTTAGGTTAGGTTAGGTTAGGTCAGGTTAGGTTAGGTTAGGTTAGGTGTTTGATGTTAGATTAGATTAGATGTTAAGTTAGATGTTATATGTTAGAATAGATTAGATGTTAGGTTAGGTTAGGTTAGGTTAGTTTAGGATTAGATGTTACATTAGATGTTAGATGTTAGATTAGATTAGATGTTAGGTTAGGTTAGGTTAGGTTAGGTTGGGTTAAGTTAGGTTAGGTTAGGTTAGGTGAGGTGAGGTTAGGTTAGGTTAGGTTAGGTTATATTAGGTTAGGTTAGGTTAGGTTAGGTTAGATGTTAGATGTTAGATGTTAGATTATAATAAATGGGAAGTTAGATGTTCGATGTTAGACTAGATTAGACGTTAGGTTAGGTTAGGTTAGGTTAGGTTAGGTTAGGTTAGGTTAGGATGAGATGTTAGGTTAGATGTTAGATGTTAGATTAGATTAGATGTAAGGTTAGCTTAGGTGAGGTTAGGTTAGGTTAGGTTAGGTTAGGGTATGTTAGGTTAGGTTAGGTTAGGTTAGATGTTAGATGTTGGATTATATTAGATGGGAAGTTAGATGTTCGATGTTAGACTAGATTAGACGTTAGGTTAGGTTAGGTTAGGTTAGGTTAGGCTAGGTTAGGTTATGTTAGGTTAGGTTAGGTTAGTTTAGGTTAGTTTAGGTTAGGTTAGGTTAGGTTAGGTTAGGTTAGGTTAGGGTATGTTAGGTTAGGTTAGGTTAGGTTAGGTTAGATGTTAGATGTTAGATTATATTAAATGGGAAGTTAGATGTTCTATGTTAGACTAGATTAGACATTAGGTTAGGTTAGGTTAGGTTAGGATGAGATGTTAGGTTAGATGTTAGATGTTAGATTAGATTAGATGTTAGGTTAGGTTAGGTCAGGTGAGGTTAGGTTAGGTTAGGTTAGGGTATGTTAGGTTAGGTTAGGTTAGGTTAGGTTAGATGTTAGATGTTAGATTATATTAGATGGGAAGTTAGATGTTCGATGTTAGACTAGATTAGACGTTAGGTTAGGTTAGGTTAGGTTAGGTTAGGTCAGGTTAGGTTAGGTTAGGTTAGGTTAGGTTAGGTTAGGTTAGGTTAGGTTAGTTTAGGTTAGGTTAGGTTAGGTTAGGTTAGGTTAGGTTAGGTTAGGTTCGGTTAGGTTTGGTTAGGTTAGGTTAGGTTAGGTTACGTTAGGTTAGGTTGGGTTCGGTTCCGTTCGGTTAGGTTAGGTTAGGTTAGGTTAGGTTAGGTGAGGTTAGGTTAGGTTAGGTGTTAGATGTTAGATTAGATTAGATGTTAAGTTAGATGTTAGATGTTAGAATAGATTAGATGTTAGGTTAGGTTAGGCTAGGTTAGGTTAGTTTAGGATTAAATGTTACGTTAGATGTTAGATGTTAGATTAGATTAGATGTTAGGTTAGGTTAGGTTAGGTTAGGTTGGGTTAAGTTAGGTTAGGTTAGGTTAGGTGAGGTGAGGTTAGGTTAGGTTAGGTTAGGTTAGGTTATATTAGGTTAGGTTAGGTTAGGTTAGGTTAGGTTAGATGTTAGATTATAATAAATGGGAAGTTAGATGTTCGATGTTAGACTAGATTAGACGTTAGGTTAGGTTAGGTTAGGTTAGGTTAGGTTAGGATGAGATGTTAGGTTAGATGTTAGATGTTAGATTAGATTAGATGTTAGGTTAGGTTAGGTTAGGTTAGGTTAGGATGAGATGTTAGGTTAGATGTTAGATTAGATTAGATGTTAGGTTAGGTTAGGTGAGGTGAGGTTAGGTTAGGTTAGGTTAGGTTAGGGTATGTTAGGTTAGGTTAGGTTAGATGTTAGATGTTAGATTATATTAGATGGGAAGTTAGATGTTCGATGTTAGACTAGATTAGACGTTAGGTTAGGTTAGGTTAGGTTAGGTTAGGTTAGGTTAGGTTAGGTTATGTTAGGTTAGGTTAGGTTAGCTTAGGTTAGTTTAGGTTAGGTTAGGTTAGGTTAGGTTAGGTTAGGTGTTAGATGTTAGATTAGATTAGATGTTAAGTTAGATGTTAGATGTTAGAATGGATTAGATGTTAGGTTAGGTTAGGTGAGGTGAGGTTAGGTTAGGTTATATTAGGTTAGGTTAGGTTAGGTTAGGTTAGATGTTAGATGTTAGATTATAATAAATGGGAAGTTAGATGTTCGATGTTAGACTAGATTACACGTTAGGTTAGGTTAGGTTAGGTTGTTAGGTTAGGTTAGGTTAGGTTAGGTTAGGTTAGCTTAGGTTAGGTTAGGATGAGGTGAGGTTAGGTTAGGTTAGGTTAGGTTAGGGTATGTTAGGTTAGGTTAGGTTAGGTTAGGTGTTAGATGTTAGATTAGATTAGATGTTAGGTTAGGTTAGGTTAGGTTAGGTTGGGTTAGGTTAGGTTAGGTTAGGTTAGGTTAGGTTAGGTTAGGTTAGGTTAGGTTAGTTAGGTTAGGTTAGGTCAGGTTAGGTTAGGTTAGGTTAGGTGTTTGATGTTAGATTAGATTAGATATAAAGTTAGATGTTATATGTTAGAATAGATTAGATGTTAGGTTAGGTTAGGTTAGGTTAGTTTAGGATTAGATGTTACATTAGATGTTAGATGTTAGATTAGATTAGATGTTAGGTTAGGTTAGGTTAGGTTAGGTAGGGTTAAGTTAGGTTAGGTTAGGTTAGGTGAGGTTAGGTTAGGTTATATTAGGTTAGGTTAGGTTAGGTTAGGTTAGATGTTAGATGTTAGATGTTAGATTATAATAAATGGGAAGTTAGATGTTCGATGTTAGACTAGATTAGACGTTAGGTTAGGTTAGGTTAGGTTAGGTTAGGTTAGGTTAGGTTAGGTTAGGATGAGATGTTAGGTTAGATGTTAGATGTTAGATTAGATTAGATGTAAGGTTAGCTTAGGTGAGGTGAGGTTAGGTTAGGTTAGGTTAGGTTAGGTTAGGGTATGTTAGGTTAGGTTAGGTTAGGTTAGATGTTAGATGTTGGATTATATTAGATGGGAAGTTAGATGTTCGATGTTAGACTAGATTAGACGTTAGGTTAGGTTAGGTTAGGTTAGGCTAGGTTAGGTTATGTTAGGTTAGGTTAGGTTAGCTTAGGTTAGTTTAGGTTAGGTTAGGTTAGGTTAGGTTAGGTTAGGTTAGGTTAGGTTATGTTAGGTTAGGTTAGGTTAGGTTAGGGTATGTTAGGTTAGGTTAGGTTAGGTAAGGTTAGGTTAGATGTTAGATGTTAGATTATATTAGATGGGAAGTTAGATGTTCGATGTTAGACTAGATTAGACGTTAGGTTAGGTTAGGTTAGGTCAGGTTAGGTTAGGTTAGGTTAGGTTAGGTTAGGTTAGGTTAGGTTAGGTTAGGTTAGGTTAGGTTAGGTTAGGTTATGTTAGGTTAGTTTAGGTTAGGTTAGGTTAGGTTAGGTTAGGTTAGGTTCGGTTAGGTTAGGTTAGGTTAGGTTAGGTTAGTTAGGTTTGGTTAGGTTAGGTTAGGTTAGGTGTTAGATGTTAGATTAGATTAGATGTTAAGTTAGATGTTAGATGTTAGAATAGATTAGATGTTAGGTTAGGTTAGGTTAGTTTAGGATTAGATGTTACGTTAGATGTTAGATTAGATTAGATGTTAGGTTAGGTTAGGTTAGGTTGGGTTAAGTTAGGTTAGGTGAGGTAAGGTTAGGTTAGGTTAGGTTAGGTTAGGTTATGTTAGGTTAGGTTAGGTTAGGTTAGATGTTAGATGTTAGATTATAATAAATGGGAAGTTAGATGTTCGATGTTGGCTAGATTAGACGTTAGGTTAGGTTAGGTTAGGTTAGGGTAGGCTAGGCTAGGCAAGGCTAGGCTAGGCTAGGTTAGGTTAGGTTAGGTTAGGTTAGGTTAGGTTAGGTTAGGTTAGGTTCGGTTAGGTTAGGTTAGGTTAGGTTAGGTTAGGTTTGGTTAGGTTAGGTTAGGTTAGGTTAAGTTAGGTTAGGTTAGGTTAGGTTAGGTGTTAGATGTTAGATTAGATTAGATGTTAAGTTAGATGTTAGATGTTAGAATAGATTAGATGTTAGGTTAGGTTAGGTTAGGTTAGTTTAGGATTAGATGTTACGTTAGATGTTAGATGTTAGATTAGATTAGATGTTAGGTTAGGTTAGGTTAGGTTAGGTTAGGATGAGATGTTAGGTTAGATGTTAGATGTTAGATTAGATTAGATGTTAGGTTAGGTTAGGTGAGGTGAGGTTAGGTTAGGTTAGGTTAGGTTAGGGTATGTTAGGTTAGGTTAGGTTAGATGTTAGATGTTAGATTATATTAGATGGGAAGTTAGACGTTCGATGTTAGACTAGATTATACGTTAGGTTAGGTTAGGTTAGGTTAGGTTAGGTTAGGTTAGGTTAGGTTATGTTAGGTTAGGTTAGGTTAGCTTAGGTTAGTTTAGGTTAGGTTAGGTTAGGTTAGGTTAGGTTAGGTGTTAGATGTTAGATTAGATTAGATGTTAAGTTAGATGTTAGATGTTAGAATAGATTAGATGTTAGGTTAGGTTAGGTTAGGTGAGGTGAGGTTAGGTTAGGTTATATTAGGTTAGGTTAGGTTAGGTTAGGTTAGATGTTAGATGTTAGATTATAATAAATGGGAAGTTAGATGTTCGATGTTAGACTAGATTACACGTTAGGTTAGGTTAGCTTAGGTTGTTAGGTTAGGTTAGGTTAGGTTAGGTTAGGTTAGCTTAGGTTAGGTTAGGATGAGATGTTAGGTTAGATGTTAGATGTTAGATTAGATTAGATGTTAGGTTAGGTTAGGTGAGGTGAGGTTAGGTTAGGTTAGGTTAGGTTAGGGTATGTTAGGTTAGGTTAGGTTAGGTTAGGTGTTAGATGTTAGATTAGATTAGATGTTAGGTTAGGTTAGGTTAGGTTGGGTTAGGTTAGGTTAGGTTAGGTTAGGTTAGGTTAGGTTAGGTTAGGTCAGGTTAGGTTAGGTTAGGTTAGGTGTTTGATGTTAGATTAGATTAGATGTTAAGTTAGATGTTATATGTTAGAATAGATTAGATGTTAGGTTAGGTTAGGTTAGGTTAGTTTAGGATTAGATGTTACATTAGATGTTAGATGTTAGATTAGATTAGATGTTAGGTTAGGTTAGGTTAGGTTAGGTTGGGTTAAGTTAGGTTAGGTTAGGTTAGGTGAGGTGAGGTTAGGTTAGGTTAGGTTAGGTTATATTAGGTTAGGTTAGGTTAGGTTAGGTTAGATGTTAGATGTTAGATGTTAGATTATAATAAATGGGAAGTTAGATGTTCGATGTTAGACTAGATTAGACGTTAGGTTAGGTTAGGTTAGGTTAGGTTAGGTTAGGTTAGGTTAGGATGAGATGTTAGGTTAGATGTTAGATGTTAGATTAGATTAGATGTAAGGTTAGCTTAGGTGAGGTTAGGTTAGGTTAGGTTAGGTTAGGTTAGGGTATGTTAGGTTAGGTTAGGTTAGGTTAGATGTTAGATGTTGGATTATATTAGATGGGAAGTTAGATGTTCGATGTTAGACTAGATTAGACGTTAGGTTAGGTTAGGTTAGGTTAGGTTAGGCTAGGTTAGGTTATGTTAGGTTAGGTTAGGTTAGCTTAGGTTAGTTTAGGTTAGGTTAGGTTAGGTTAGGTTAGGTTAGGTTAGGGTATGTTAGGTTAGGTTAGGTTAGGTTAGGTTAGATGTTAGATGTTAGATTATATTAAATGGGAAGTTAGATGTTCTATGTTAGACTAGATTAGACATTAGGTTAGGTTAGGTTAGGTTAGGATGAGATGTTAGGTTAGATGTTAGATGTTAGATTAGATTAGATGTTAGGTTAGGTTAGGTCAGGTGAGGTTAGCTTAGGTGAGGTTAGGTTAGGTTAGGTTAGGTTAGGTTAGGGTATGTTAGGTTAGGTTAGGTTAGGTTAGATGTTAGATGTTGGATTATATTAGATGGGAAGTTAGATGTTCGATGTTAGACTAGATTAGACGTTAGGTTAGGTTAGGTTAGGTTAGGTTAGGCTAGGTTAGGTTATGTTAGGTTAGGTTAGGTTAGCTTAGGTTAGTTTAGGTTAGGTTAGGTTAGGTTAGGTTAGGTTAGGTTAGGGTATGTTAGGTTAGGTTAGGTTAGGTTAGGTTAGATGTTAGATGTTAGATTATATTAGATGGGAAGTTAGATGTTCGATGTTAGACTAGATTAGACGTTAGGTTAGGTTAGGTTAGGTTAGGTTAGGTCAGGTTAGGTTAGGTTAGGTTAGGTTAGGTTAGGTTAGGTTAGGTTAGGTTAGGTTAGGTTAGGTTAGGTTAGGTTAGGTTCGGTTAGGTTTGGTTAGGTTAGGTTAGGTTAGGTTACGTTAGGTTAGGTTGGGTTCGGTTCCGTTCGGTTAGGTTAGGTTAGGTTAGGTTAGGTTAGGTGAGGTTAGGTTAGGTTAGGTGTTAGATGTTAGATTAGATTAGATGTTAAGTTAGATGTTAGATGTTAGAATAGATTAGATGTTAGGTTAGGTTAGGCTAGGTTAGGTTAGTTTAGGATTAAATGTTACGTTAGATGTTAGATGTTAGATTAGATTAGATGTTAGGTTAGGTTAGGTTAGGTTAGGTTGGGTTAAGTTAGGTTAGGTTAGGTTAGGTGAGGTGAGGTTAGGTTAGGTTAGGTTAGGTTAGGTTATATTAGGTTAGGTTAGGTTAGGTTAGGTTAGGTTAGATGTTAGATTATAATAAATGGGAAGTTAGATGTTCGATGTTAGACTAGATTAGACGTTAGGTTAGGTTAGGTTAGGTTAGGTTAGGTTAGGATGAGATGTTAGGTTAGATGTTAGATGTTAGATTAGATTAGATGTTAGGTTAGGTTAGGTGAGGTGAGGTTAGGTTAGGTTAGGGTATGTTAGGTTAGGTTAGGTTAGATGTTAGATGTTAGATTATATTAGATGGGAAGTTAGATGTTCGATGTTAGACTAGATTAGACGTTAGGTTAGGTTAGGTTAGGTTAGGTTAGGTTAGGTTAGGTTAGGTTATGTTAGGTTAGGTTAGGTAAGCTTAGGTTAGTTTAGGTTAGGTTAGGTTAGGTTAGGTTAGGTTAGGTGTTAGATGTTAGATTAGATTAGATGTTAAGTTAGATGTTAGATGTTAGAATGGATTAGATGTTAGGATAGGTTAGGTTAGGTGAGGTGAGGTTAGGTTAGGTTATATTAGGTTAGGTTAGGTTAGGTTAGGTTAGATGTTAGATGTTAGATTATAATAAATGGGAAGTTAGATGTTCGATGTTAGACTAGATTACACGTTAGGTTAGGTTAGGTTAGGTTGTTAGGTTAGGTTAGGTTAGGTTAGGTTAGGTTAGGTTAGCTTAGGTTAGGTTAGGATGAGGTGAGGTTAGGTTAGGTTAGGTTAGGTTAGGGTATGTTAGGTTAGGTTAGGTTAGGTTAGGTGTTAGATGTTAGATTAGATTAGATGTTAGGTTAGGTTAGGTTAGGTTGGGTTAGGTTAGGTTAGGTTAGGTTAGGTTAGGTTAGGTTAGGTTAGGTTAGTTAGGTTAGGTTAGGTCAGGTTAGGTTAGGTTAGGTTAGGTGTTTGATGTTAGATTAGATTAGATATAAAGTTAGATGTTATATGTTAGAATAGATTAGATGTTAGGTTAGGTTAGGTTAGGTTAGTTTAGGATTAGATGTTACATTAGATGTTAGATGTTAGATTAGATTAGATGTTAGGTTAGGTTAGGTTAGGTTAGGTAGGGTTAAATTAGGTTAGGTTAGGTTAGGTGAGGTGAGGTTAGGTTAGGTTATATTAGGTTAGGTTAGGTTAGGTTAGGTTAGGTTAGGATGAGATGTTAGGTTAGATGTTAGATGTTAGATTAGATTAGATGTAAGGTTAGCTTAGGTGAGGTGAGGTTAGGTTAGGTTAGGTTAGGTTAGGTTAGGGTATGTTAGGTTAGGTTAGGTTAGGTTAGATGTTAGATGTTGGATTATATTAGATGGGAAGTTAGATGTTCGATGTTAGACTAGATTAGACGTTAGGTTAGGTTAGGTTAGGTTAGGCTAGGTTAGGTTATGTTAGGTTAGGTTAGGTTAGCTTAGGTTAGTTTAGGTTAGGTTAGGTTAGGTTAGGTTAGGTTAGGTTAGGTTAGGTTATGTTAGGTTAGGTTAGGTTAGGTTAGGTTAGGGTATGTTAGGTTAGGTTAGGTTAGGTTAGATGTTAGATGTTAGATTATATTAGATGGGAAGTTAGATGTTCGATGTTAGACTAGATTAGACGTTAGGTTAGGTTAGGTTAGGTCAGGTTAGGTTAGGTTAGGTTAGGTTAGGTTAGGTTAGGTTAGGTTAGGTTAGGTTAGGTTATGTTAGGTTAGTTTAGGTTAGGTTAGGTTAGGTTAGGTTAGGTTAGGTTCGGTTAGGTTAGGTTAGGTTAGGTTAGGTTAGTTAGGTTTGGTTAGGTTAGGTTAGGTTAGGTGTTAGATGTTAGATTAGATTAGATGTTAAGTTAGATGTTAGATGTTAGAATAGATTAGATGTTAGGTTAGGTTAGGTTAGTTTAGGATTAGATGTTACGTTAGATGTTAGATTAGATTAGATGTTAGGTTAGGTTAGGTTAGGTTGGGTTAAGTTAGGTTAGGTGAGGTAAGGTTAGGTTAGGTTAGGTTAGGTTAGGTTATGTTAGGTTAGGTTAGGTTAGGTTAGATGTTAGATGTTAGATTATAATAAATGGGAAGTTAGATGTTCGATGTTGGACTAGATTAGACGTTAGGTTAGGTTAGGTTAGGTTAGGGTAGGCTAGGCTAGGCAAGGCTAGGCTAGGCTAGGTTAGGTTAGGTTAGGTTAGGTTAGGTTAGGTTAGGTTAGGTTCGGTTAGGTTAGGTTAGGTTAGGTTAGGTTAGGTTAGGTTAGGTTAGGTTTGGTTAGGTTAGGTTAGGTTAGGTTAAGTTAGGTTAGGTTAGGTTAGGTTAGGTGTTAGATGTTAGATTAGATTAGATGTTAAGTTAGATGTTAGATGTTAGAATAGATTAGATGTTAGGTTAGGTTAGGTTAGGTTAGTTTAGGATTAGATGTTACGTTAGATGTTAGATGTTAGATTAGATTAGATGTTAGGTTAGGTTAGGTTAGGTTAGGATGAGATGTTAGGTTAGATGTTAGATGTTAGATTAGATTAGATGTTAGGTTAGGTTAGGTGAGGTGAGGTTAGGTTAGGTTAGGTTAGGTTAGGGTATGTTAGGTTAGGTTAGGTTAGATGTTAGATGTTAGATTATATTAGATGGGAAGTTAGATGTTCGATGTTAGACTAGATTATACGTTAGGTTAGGTTAGGTTAGGTTAGGTTAGGTTAGGTTAGATTAGGTTATTTTAGGTTAGGTTAGGTTAGCTTAGGTTAGTTTAGGTTAGGTTAGGTTAGGTTAGGTTAGGTGTTAGATGTTAGATTAGATTAGATGTTAAGTTAGATGTTAGATGTTAGAATAGATTAGATGTTAGGTTAGGTTAGGTTAGGTGAGGTGAGGTTAGGTTAGGTTAGGTTAGGTTAGGTTATATTAGGTTAGGTTAGGTTAGGTTAGGTTAGATGTTAGATGTTAGATTATAATAAATGGGAAGTTAGATGTTCGATGTTAGACTAGATTACACGTTAGGTTAGGTTAGGTTAGGTTGTTAGGTTAGGTTAGGTTAGGTTAGGTTAGGTTAGCTTAGGTTAGGTTAGGATGAGATGTTAGGTTAGATGTTAGATGTTAGATTAGATTAGATGTTAGGTTAGGTTAGGTGAGGTGAGGTTAGGTTAGGTTAGGTTAGGGTATGTTAGGTTAGGTTAGGTTAGGTTAGGTTAGGTGTTAGATGTTAGATTAGATTAGATGTTAGGTTAGGTTAGGTTAGGTTAGGTTGGGTTAGGTTAGGTTAGGTTAGGTTAGGTTAGGTTAGGTTAGGTTAGGTTAGGTTAGGTTAGGTTAGGTTAGGTTAGGTCAGGTTAGGTTAGGTTAGGTTAGGTGTTTGATGTTAGATTAGATTAGATGTTAAGTTAGATGTTATATGTTAGAATAGATTAGATGTTAGGTTAGGTTAGGTTAGTTTAGGATTAGATGTTACATTAGATGTTAGGTTAGGTTAGGTTAGGTTAGGTTGGGTTAAGTTAGGTTAGGTTAGGTGAGGTGAGGTGAGGTTAGGTTAGGTTAGGTTAGGTTATATTAGGTTAGGTTAGGTTAGGTTAGGTTAGATGTTAGATGTTAGATGTTAGATTATAATAAATGGGAAGTTAGATGTTCGATGTTAGACTAGATTAGACGTTAGGTCAGGTTAGGTTAGGTTAGGTTAGGTGTTTGATGTTAGATTAGATTAGATGTTAAGTTAGATGTTATATGTTAGAATAGATTAGATGTTAGGTTAGGTTAGGTTAGGTTAGTTTAGGATTAGATGTTACATTAGATGTTAGGTTAGGTTAGGTTAGGTTAGGTTGGGTTAAGTTAGGTTAGGTTATGTTAGGTGAGGTGAGGTGAGGTTAGGTTAGGTTAGGTTAGGTTAGGTTATATTAGGTTAGGTTAGGTTAGGTTAGGTTAGATGTTAGATGTTAGATTATAATAAATGGGAAGTTAGATGTTCGATGTTAGACTAGATTAGACGTTAGGTTAGGTTAGGTTAGGTTGGGTTAGGTTAGGTTAGGTTAGGTTAGGTTAGGTTGGGTTAGGTTAGGTTAGGTTAGGTTAGGTTAGGTTAGGTCAGGTTAGGTTAGGTTAGGTTAGGTGTTTGATGTTAGATTAGATTAGATGTTAAGTTAGATGTTATATGTTAGAATAGATTAGATGTTAGGTTAGGTTAGGTTAGGTTAGTTTAGGATTAGATGTTACATTAGATGTTAGATGTTAGATTAGATTAGATGTTAGGTTAGGTTAGGTTAGGTTGGGTTAAGTTAGGTTAGGTTAGGTTAGGTGAGGTGAGGTTAGGTTAGGTTAGGTTAGGTTATATTAGGTTAGGTTAGGTTAGGTTAGGTTAGATGTTAGATGTTAGATGTTAGATTATAATAAATGGGAAGTTAGATGTTCGATGTTAGACTAGATTAGACGTTAGGTTAGGTTAGGTGAGGTGAGGTTAGGTTAGGTTAGGTTAGGTTAGGTTAGGGTATGTTAGGTTAGGTTAGGTTAGGTTAGATGTTAGATGTTGGATTATATTAGATGGGAAGTTAGATGTTCGATGTTAGACTAGATTAGACGTTAGGTTAGGTTAGGTTAGGTTAGGTTAGGCTAGGTTAGGTTATGTTAGGTTAGGTTAGGTTAGCTTAGGTTAGTTTAGGTTAGGTTAGGTTAGGTTAGGTTAGGTTAGGTTATGTTAGGTTAGGTTAGGTTAGGTTAGGTTAGGTTAGGGTATGTTAGGTTAGGTTAGGTTAGGTTAGGTTAGATGTTAGATGTTAGATTATATTAGATGGGAAGTTAGATGTTCGATGTTAGACTAGATTAGACGTTAGGTTAGGTTAGGTTAGGTTAGGTCAGGTTAGGTTAGGTTAGGTTAGGTTAGGTTAGGTTAGGTTAGGTTAGGTTAGGTTAGGTTATGTTAGGTTAGTTTAGGTTAGGTTAGGTTATGTTAGTTAGGTTAGGTTAGGTTAGGTTCGGTTAGGTTAGGTTAGGTTAAGTTAGGTTAGGTTAGTTAGGTTAGGTTAGGTTAGGTTAGGTGTTAGATGTTAGATTAGATTAGATGTTAAGTTAGATGTTAGATGTTAGAATAGATTAGATGTTAGGTTAGGTTAGGTTAGTTTAGGATTAGATGTTACGTTAGATGTTAGATTAGATTAGATGTTAGGTTAGGTTAGGTTAGGTTAGGTTGGGTTAAGTTAGGTTAGGTTAGGTTAGGTTAGGTTAGGTTAGGTTAGGTTAGGTTAGGTTAGGTTAGGTTAGGTTAGGTTAGGTTAGGTTAGGTTAGGTTAGGTTAGGTTAGGTTAGGTTAGGTTAGGTTAGGTTAGGTTAGGTTAGGTTAGGTTAGGTTAGGTTAGATGTTAGATGTTAGATTATAATAAATGGGAAGTTAGATGTTCGATGTTGGACTAGATTAGACGTTAGGTTAGGTTAGGTTAGGTTAGGGTAGGCTAGGCTAGGCAAGGCTAGGCTAGGCTAGGTTAGGTTAGGTTAGGTTAGGTTAGGTTAGGTTAGGTTAGGTTAGGTTAGGTTAGGTTAGGTTAGGTTCGGTTAGGTTAGGTTAGGTTAGGTTAGGTTAGGTTAGGTTAGGTTTGGTTAGGTTAGGTTAGGTTTGGTTAGGTTAGGTTAGGTTAGGTTAGGTTAGGTTAGGTTAGGTTAGGTTAAGTTAGGTTAGGTTAGGCTAGGTTAGGTTAGGTGTTAGATGTTAGATTAGATTACATGTTAAGTTAGATGTTAGACGTTAGAATAGATTAGATGTTAGGTTAGGTTAGGTTAGGTTAGTTTAGGATTAGATGTTACGTTAGATGTTAGATGTTAGATTAGATTAGATGTTAGGTTCGGTTAGGTTAGGTTAGGTTAGGTTAGGATGAGATGTTAGGTTAGACGTTAGATGTTAGATTAGATTAGATGTTAGGTTAGGTTAGGTGAGGTGAGGTTAGGTTAGGTTAGGTTAGGTTAGGGTATGTTAGGTTAGGTTAGGTTAGATGTTAGATGTTAGATTATATTAGATGGGAAGTTAGATGTTCGATGTTAGACTAGATTAGACGTTAGGTTAGGTTAGGTTAGGTTAGGTTAGGTTAGGTTAGGTTAGGTTATGTTAGGTTAGGTTAGGTTAGCTTAGGTTAGTTTAGGTTAGGTTAGGTTAGGTTAGGTTAGGTTAGGTTAGGTGTTAGATGTTAGATTAGATTAGATGTTAAGTTAGATGTTAGATGTTAGAATAGATTAGATGTTAGGTTAGGTTAGGTTAGGTGAGGTGAGGTTAGGTTAGGTTAGGTTAGGTTAGGTTATATTAGGTTAGGTTAGGTTAGGTTAGATGTTAGATGTTAGATTATAATAAATGGGAAGTTAGATGGTCGATGTTAGACTAGATTACACGTTAGGTTAGGTTTGGTTAGGTTGTTAGGTTAGGTTAGGTTAGGTTAGGTTAGGTTAGGTTAGCTTAGGTTAGGTTAGGATGAGATGTTAGGTTAGATGTTAGATGTTAGATTAGATTAGATGTTAGGTTAGGTTAGGTGAGGTGAGGTTAGGTTAGGTTAGGTTAGGTTAGGGTATGTTAGGTTAGGTTAGGTTAGGTTAGGTCAGGTTAGGTTAGGTTAGGTTAGGTGTTTGATGTTAGATTAGATTAGATGTTAAGTTAGATGTTATATGTTAGAATAGATTAGATGTTAGGTTAGGTTAGGTTAGGTTAGTTTAGGATTAGATGTTACATTAGATGTTAGGTTAGGTTAGGTTAGGTTAGGTTGGGTTAAGTTAGGTTAGGTTAGGTTAGGTGAGGTGAGGTGAGGTTAGGTTAGGTTAGGTTAGGTTATATTAGGTTAGGTTAGGTTAGGTTAGGTTAGGTTAGGTTAGGTTAGGTTAGGTTAGGTTAGGTTAGGTTAGGTTAGGTTAGGTTAGGTTAGGTTAGGTTAGGTGTTAGATGTTAGATTAGATTAGATGTTAAGTTAGATGTTAGATGTTAGAATAGATTAGATGTTAGGTTAGGTTAGGCTAGGTTAGGTTAGTTTAGGATTAAATGTTACGTTAGATGTTAGATGTTAGATTAGATTAGATGTTAGGTTAGGTTAGGTTAGGTTAGGTTGGGTTAAGTTAGGTTAGGTTAGGTTAGGTGAGGTGAGGTTAGGTTAGGTTAGGTTAGGTTATATTAGGTTAGGTTAGGTTAGGTTAGGTTAGATGTTAGATTATAATAAATGGGAAGTTAGATGTTCGATGTTAGACTAGATTAGACGTTAGGTTAGGTTAGGTTAGGTTAAGTTAGGTTAGGTTAGGATGAGATGTTAGGTTAGATGTTAGATGTTAGATTAGATTAGATGTTAGGTTAGGTTAGGTGAGGTGAGGTGAGGTTAGGTTAGGTTAGGTTAGGTTAGGGTATGTTAGGTTAGGTTAGGTTAGATGTTAGATGTTAGATTATATTAGATGGGAAGTTAGATGTTCGATGTTAGACTAGATTAGACGTTAGGTTAGGTTAGGTTAGGTTAGGTTAGGTTAGGTTATGTTAGGTTAGGTTAGGTTAGCTTAGGTTAGTTTAGGTTAGGTTAGGTTAGGTTAGGTTAGGTGTTAGATGTTAGATTAGATTAGATGTTAAGTTAGATGTTAGATGTTAGAATAGATTAGATGTTAGGTTAGGTTAGGTTAGGTGAGGTGAGGTTAGGTTAGGTTATATTAGGTTAGGTTAGGTTAGGTTAGGTTAGATGTTAGATGTTAGATTATAATAAATGGGAAGTTAGATGTTCGATGTTAGAATAGATTACACGTTAGGTTAGGTTAGCTTAGGTTGTTAGGTTAGGTTAGGTTAGGTTAGGTTAGGTTAGCTTAGGTTAGGTTAGGATGAGATGTTAGGTTAGATGTTAGATGTTAGATTAGATTAGATGTTAGGTTAGGTTAGGTGAGGTGAGGTTAGGTTAGGTTAGGTTAGGTTAGGGTATGTTAGGTTAGGTTAGGTTAGGTTAGGTGTTAGATGTTAGATTAGATTAGATGTTAGGTTAGGTTAGGTTAGGTTGGGTTAGGTTAGGTTAGGTTAGGTTAGGTTAGGTTAGGTTAGGTTAGGTTAGGTTAGGTTAGGTCAGGTTAGGTTAGGTTAGGTTAGGTGTTTGATGTTAGATTAGATTAGATGTTAAGTTAGATGTTATATGTTAGAATAGATTAGATGTTAGGTTAGGTTAGGTTAGGTTAGTTTAGGATTAGATGTTACATTAGATGTTAGATGTTAGATTAGATTAGATGTTAGGTTAGGTTAGGTTAGGTTGGGTTAAGTTAGGTTAGGTTAGGTTAGGTGAGGTGAGGTTAGGTTAGGTTAGGTTAGGTTATATTAGGTTAGGTTAGGTTAGGTTAGGTTAGATGTTAGATGTTAGATGTTAGATTATAATAAATGGGAAGTTAGATGTTCGATGTTAGACTAGATTAGACGTTAGGTTAGGTTAGGTTAGGTTAGGTTAGGTTAGGTTAGGTTAGGATGAGATGTTAGGTTAGATGTTAGATGTTAGATTAGATTAGATGTAAGGTTAGCTTAGGTGAGGTTAGGTTAGGTTAGGTTAGGTTAGGGTATGTTAGGTTAGGTTAGGTTAGGTTAGATGTTAGATGTTGGATTATATTAGATGGGAAGTTAGATGTTCGATGTTAGACTAGATTAGACGTTAGGTTAGGTTAGGTTAGGTTAGGTTAGGCTAGGTTAGGTTATGTTAGGTTAGGTTAGGTTAGCTTAGGTTAGTTTAGGTTAGGTTAGGTTAGGTTAGGTTAGGTTAGGTTAGGTTAGGTTAGGTTATGTTAGGCTAGGTTAGGTTAGGTTAGGTTAGGTTAGGGTATGTTAGGTTAGGTTAGGTTAGGTTAGGTTAGGTTAGATGTTAGATGTTAGATTATATTAGATGGGAAGTTAGATGTTCGATGTTAGACTAGATTAGACGTTAGGTTAGGTTAGGTTAGGTCAGGTTAGGTTAGGTTAGGTTAGGTTAGGTTAGGTTAGGTTAGGTTATGTTAGGTTAGTTTAGGTTAGGTTAGGTTAGGTTAGGTTAGGTTCGGTTAGGTTAGGTTAGGTTAGGTTAGGTTAGGTTAGGTTAGTTAGGTTAGGTTAGGTTAGGTTAGGTGTTAGATGTTAGATTAGATTAGATGTTAAGTTAGATGTTAGATGTTAGAATAGATTAGATGTTAGGTTAGGTTAGGTTAGTTTAGGATTAGATGTTACGTTAGATGTTACTTTAGATTAGATGTTAGGTTAGGTTAGGTTAGGTTAGGTTGGGTTAAGTTAGGTTAGGTGAGGTGAGGTTAGGTTAGGTTAGGTTAGGTTAGGTTATGTTAGGTTAGGTTAGGTTAGGTTAGATGTTAGATGTTAGATTATAATAAATGGGAAGTTAGATGTTCGATGTTGGACTAGATTAGACGTTAGGTTAGGTTAGGTTAGGTTAGGGTAGGCTAGGCTAGGCAAGGCTAGGCTAGGCTAGGTTAGGTTAGGTTAGGTTAGGTTAGGTTAGGTTAGGTTAGGTTAGGTTAGGTTCGGTTAGGTTAGGTTAGGTTAGGTTAGGTTAGGTTAGGTTAGGTTTGGTTAGGTTAGGTTTGGTTAGGTTAGGTTAGGTTAGGTTAGGTTAGGTTTGGTTAGGTTAGGTTAGGTTAGGTTAGGTTAGGTTAGGTTAGGTTAGGTTAAGTTAGGTTAGGTTAGGTTAGGTTAGGTGTTAGATGTTAGATTAGATTAGATGTTAAGTTAGATGTTAGATGTTAGAATAGATTAGATGTTAGGTTAGGTTAGGTTAGGTTAGTTTAGGATTAGATGTTACGTTAGATGTTAGATGTTAGATTAGATTAGATGTTAGGTTAGGTTAGGTTAGGTTAGGTTAGGATGAGATGTTAGGTTAGATGTTAGATTAGATTAGATGTTAGGTTAGGTTAGGTGAGGTGAGGTTAGGTTAGGTTAGGTTAGGTTAGGGTATGTTAGGTTAGGTTAGGTTAGATGTTAGATGTTAGATTATATTAGATGGGAAGTTAGATGTTCGATGTTAGACTAGATTAGACGTTAGGTTAGGTTAGGTTAGGTTAGGTTAGGTTAGGTTAGGTTAGGTTATGTTAGGTTAGGTTAGGTTAGCTTAGGTTAGTTTAGGTTAGGTTAGGTTAGGTTAGGTTAGGTGTTAGATGTTAGATTAGATTAGATGTTAAGTTAGATGTTAGATGTTAGAATAGATTAGATGTTAGGTTAGGTTAGGTTAGGTGAGGTGAGGTTAGGTTAGGTTAGGTTAGGTTATATTAGGTTAGGTTAGGTTAGGTTAGGTTAGATGTTAGATGTTAGATTATAATAAATGGGAAGTTAGATGTTCGATGTTAGACTAGATTACACGTTAGGTTAGGTTAGGTTAGGTTGTTAGGTTAGGTTAGGTTAGGTTAGCTTAGGTTAGGTTAGGATGAGATGTTAGGTTAGATGTTAGATGTTAGATTAGATTAGATGTTAGGTTAGGTTAGGTGAGGTGAGGTTAGGTTAGGTTAGGTTAGGGTATGTTAGGTTAGGTTAGGTTAGGTTAGGTTAGGTTAGGTGTTAGATGTTAGATTAGATTAGATGTTAGGTTAGGTTAGGTTAGGTTAGGTTGGGTTAGGTTAGGTTAGGTTAGGTTAGGTTAGGTTAGGTTAGGTTAGGTTAGGTCAGGTTAGGTTAGGTTAGGTGTTTGATGTTAGATTAGATTAGATGTTAAGTTAGATGTTATATGTTAGAATAGATTAGATGTTAGGTTAGGTTAGGTTAGGTTAGTTTAGGATTAGATGTTACATTAGATGTTAGGTTAGGTTAGGTTAGGTTGGGTTAAGTTAGGTTAGGTTAGGTTAGGTGAGGTGAGGTGAGGTTAGGTTAGGTTAGGTTAGGTTATATTAGGTTAGGTTAGGTTAGATGTTAGATGTTAGATGTTAGATTATAATAAATGGGAAGTTAGATGTTCGATGTTAGACTAGATTAGACGTTAGGTCAGGTTAGGTTAGGTTAGGTGTTTGATGTTAGATTAGATTAGATGTTAAGTTAGATGTTATATGTTAGAATAGATTAGATGTTAGGTTAGGTTAGGTTAGGTTAGTTTAGGATTAGATGTTACATTAGATGTTAGGTTAGGTTAGGTTAGGTTAGGTTGGGTTAAGTTAGGTTAGGTTAGGTTAGGTGAGGTGAGGTGAGGTTAGGTTAGGTTAGGTTAGGTTATATTAGGTTAGGTTAGGTTAGATGTTAGATGTTAGATGTTAGATTATAATAAATGGGAAGTTAGATGTTCGATGTTAGACTAGACTAGACGTTAGGTTAGGGTAGGTTAGGTTAGGTTGGGTTAGGTTAGGTTAGGTTAGGTTAGGTTAGGTTAGGTTGGGTTAGGTTAGGTTAGGTTAGGTTAGGTTAGGTCAGGTTAGGTTAGGTTAGGTTAGGTGTTTGATGTTAGATTAGATTAGATGTTAAGTTAGATGTTATATGTTAGAATAGATTAGATGTTAGGTTAGGTTAGGTTAGGTTAGTTTAGGATTAGATGTTACATTAGATGTTAGATGTTAGATTAGATTAGATGTTAGGTTAGGTTAGGTTAGGTTAGGTTGGGTTAAGTTAGGTTAGGTTAGGTTAGGTGAGGTGAGGTTAGGTTAGGTTAGGTTAGGTTATATTAGGTTAGGTTAGGTTAGGTTAGGTTAGATGTTAGATGTTAGATGTTAGATTATAATAAATGGGAAGGTAGATGTTCGATGTTAGACTAGATTAGACGTTAGGTTAGGTTAGGTGAGGTGAGGTTAGGTTAGGTTAGGTTAGGTTAGGGTATGTTAGGTTAGGTTAGGTTAGGTTAGATGTTAGATGTTGGATTATATTAGATGGGAAGTTAGATGTTCGATGTTAGACTAGATTAGACGTTAGGTTAGGTTAGGTTAGGTTAGGTTAGGCTAGGTTAGGTTATGTTAGGTTAGGTTAGGTTAGCTTAGGTTAGTTTAGGTTAGGTTAGGTTAGGTTAGGTTAGGTTAGGTTAGGTTAGGTTATGTTAGGTTAGGTTAGGTTAGGTTAGGTTAGGTTAGGTTAGGGTATGTTAGGTTAGGTTAGGTTAGGTTAGGTTAGATATTAGATGTTAGATTATATTAGATGGGAAGTTAGATGTTCGATGTTAGACTAGATTAGACGTTAGGTTAGGTTAGGTTAGGTTAGGTCAGGTTGGGTTAGGTTAGGTTAGGTTAGGTTAGGTTAGGTTAGGTTAGGTTAGGTTAGGTTAGGTTATGTTAGGTTAGTTTAGGTTAGGTTAGGTTAGGTTAGGTTAGGTTAGGTTCGGTTAGGTTAGGTTAGGTTAAGTTAGGTTAGGTTAGTTAGGTTAGGTTAGGTTAGGTTAGGTTAGGTGTTAGATGTTAGATTAGATTAGATGTTAAGTTAGATGTTAGATGTTAGAATAGATTAGATGTTAGGTTAGGTTAGGTTAGTTTAGGATTAGATGTTACGTTAGATGTTAGATTAGATTAGATGTTAGGTTAGGTTAGGTTAGGTTAGGTTGGGTTAAGTTAGGTTAGGTGAGGTGAGGTTAGGTTAGGTTAGGTTAGGTTAGGTTATGTTAGGTTAGGTTAGGTTATGTTAGGTTAGGTTAGGTTAGGTTAGGTTAGATGTTAGATGTTAGATTATAATAAATGGGAAGTTAGATGTTCGATGTTGGACTAGATTAGACGTTAGGTTAGGTTAGGTTAGGTTAGGGTAGGCTAGGCTAGGCAAGGCTAGGCTAGGCTAGGTTAGGTTAGGTTAGGTTAGGTTAGGTTAGGTTAGGTTAGGTTAGGTTAGGTTAGGTTCGGTTAGGTTAGGTTAGGTTAGGTTAGGTTAGGTTAGGTTAGGTTTGGTTAGGTTAGGTTAGGTTTGGTTAGGTTGGGTTAGGTTAGGTTAGGTTAGGTTAGGTTAAGTTAGGTTAGGTTAGGCTAGGTTAGGTTAGGTGTTAGATGTTAGATTAGATTACATGTTAAGTTAGATGTTAGACGTTAGAATAGATTAGATGTTAGGTTAGGTTAGGTTAGGTTAGTTTAGGATTAGATGTTACGTTAGATGTTAGATGTTAGATTAGATTAGATGTTAGGTTCGGTTAGGTTAGGTTAGGTTAGGTTAGGATGAGATGTTAGGTTAGATGTTAGATGTTAGATTAGATTAGATGTTAGGTTAGGTTAGGTGAGGTGAGGTTAGGTTAGGTTAGGTTAGGTTAGGGTATGTTAGGTTAGGTTAGGTTAGATGTTAGATGTTAGATGTTAGATTATATTAGATGGGAAGTTAGATGTTCGATGTTAGACTAGATTAGACGTTAGGTTAGGTTAGGTTAGGTTAGGTTAGGTTAGGTTAGGTTATGTTAGGTTAGGTTAGGTTAGCTTAGGTTAGTTTAGGTTAGGTTAGGTTAGGTTAGGTTAGGTTAGGTTAGGTTAGGTGTTAGATGTTAGATTAGATTAGATGTTAAGTTAGATGTTAGATGTTAGAATAGATTAGATGTTAGGTTAGGTTAGGTTAGGTGAGGTGAGGTTAGGTTAGGTTAGGTTAGGTTAGGTTATATTAGGTTAGGTTAGGTTAGGTTAGGTTAGATGTTAGATGTTAGATTATAATAAATGGGAAGTTAGATGGTCGATGTTAGACTAGATTACACGTTAGGTTAGGTTTGGTTAGGTTGTTAGGTTAGGTTAGGTTAGGTTAGGTTAGGTTAGCTTAGGTTAGGTTAGGATGAGATGTTAGGTTAGATGTTAGATGTTAGATTAGATTAGATGTTAGGTTAGGTTAGGTGAGGTGAGGTTAGGTTAGGTTAGGTTAGGGTATGTTAGGTTAGGTTAGGTTAGGTTAGGTTAGGTGTTAGATGTTAGACTAGATTAGATGTTAGGTTAGGTTAGGTTAGGTTAGGTTGGGTTAGGTTAGGTTAGGTTAGGTTAGGTTAGGTTAGGTTAGGTTAGGTTAGGTTAGGTTAGGTCAGGTTAGGTTAGGTTAGGTTAGGTGTTTGATGTTAGATTAGATTAGATGTTAAGTTAGATGTTATATGTTAGAATAGATTAGATGTTAGGTTAGGTTAGGTTAGGTTAGTTTAGGATTAGATGTTACATTAGATGTTAGGTTAGGTTAGGTTAGGTTAGGTTGGGTTAAGTTAGGTTTGGTTAGGTTAGGTGAGGTGAGGTGAGGTTAGGTTAGGTTAGGTTAGGTTATATTAGGTTAGGTTAGGTTAGGTTAGGTTAGGTTAGGTTAGGTTAGGTTAGGTTAGGTTAGGTTAGGTTAGGTTAGGTTAGGTGTTAGATGTTAGATTAGATTAGATGTTAAGTTAGATGTTAGATGTTAGAATAGATTAGATGTTAGGTTAGGTTAGGCTAGGTTAGGTTAGTTTAGGATTAAATGTTACGTTAGATGTTAGATGTTAGATTAGATTAGATGTTAGGTTAGGTTAGGTTAGGTTAGGTTGGGTTAAGTTAGGTTAGGTTAGGTTAGGTGAGGTGAGGTTAGGTTAGGTTAGGTTAGGTTATATTAGGTTAGGTTAGGTTAGGTTAGGTTAGGTTAGATGTTAGATTATAATAAATGGGAAGTTAGATGTTCGATGTTAGACTAGATTAGACGTTAGGTTAGGTTAGGTTAGGTTAGGTTAGGTTAGGATGAGATGTTAGGTTAGATGTTAGATGTTAGATTAGATTAGATGTTAGGTTAGGTTAGGTTAGGTTAGGTTAGGTTAGGATGAGATGTTAGGTTAGATGTTAGATGTTAGATTAGATTAGATGTTAGGTTAGGTTAGGTGAGGTGAGGTTAGGTTAGGTTAGGTTAGGTTAGGTTAGGTTAGGTTAGGTTAGGTCAGGTTAGGTTAGGTTAGGTTAGGTGTTTGATGTTAGATTAGATTAGATGTTAAGTTAGATGTTATATGTTAGAATAGATTAGATGTTAGGTTAGGTTAGGTTAGGTTAGTTTAGGATTAGATGTTACATTAGATGTTAGATGTTAGATTAGATTAGATGTTAGGTTAGGTTAGGTTAGGTTAGGTTGGGTTAAGTTAGGTTAGGTTAGGTTAGGTGAGGTGAGGTTAGGTTAGGTTAGGTTAGGTTATATTAGGTTAGGTTAGGTTAGGTTAGGTTAGATGTTAGATGTTAGATGTTAGATTATAATAAATGGGAAGGTAGATGTTCGATGTTAGACTAGATTAGACGTTAGGTTAGGTTAGGTGAGGTGAGGTTAGGTTAGGTTAGGTTAGGTTAGGTTAGGGTATGTTAGGTTAGGTTAGGTTAGGTTAGATGTTAGATGTTGGATTATATTAGATGGGAAGTTAGATGTTCGATGTTAGACTAGATTAGACGTTAGGTTAGGTTAGGTTAGGTTAGGTCAGGTTGGGTTAGGTTAGGTTAGGTTAGGTTAGGTTAGGTTAGGTTAGGTTAGGTTAGGTTAGGTTAGGTTATGTTAGGTTAGTTTAGGTTAGGTTAGGTTAGGTTAGGTTAGGTTAGGTTCGGTTAGGTTAGGTTAGGTTAAGTTAGGTTAGGTTAGTTAGGTTAGGTTAGGTTAGGTTAGGTTAGGTGTTAGATGTTAGATTAGATTAGATGTTAAGTTAGATGTTAGATGTTAGAATAGATTAGATGTTAGGTTAGGTTAGGTTAGTTTAGGATTAGATGTTACGTTAGATGTTAGATTAGATTAGATGTTAGGTTAGGTTAGGTTAGGTTAGGTTGGGTTAAGTTAGGTTAGGTGAGGTGAGGTTAGGTTAGGTTAGGTTAGGTTAGGTTATGTTAGGTTAGGTTAGGTTATGTTAGGTTAGGTTAGGTTAGGTTAGGTTAGATGTTAGATGTTAGATTATAATAAATGGGAAGTTAGATGTTCGATGTTGGACTAGATTAGACGTTAGGTTAGGTTAGGTTAGGTTAAGTTAGGTTAGGTTAGGATGAGATGTTAGGTTAGATGTTAGATGTTAGATTAGATTAGATGTTAGGTTAGGTTAGGTGAGGTGAGGTGAGGTTAGGTTAGGTTAGGTTAGGTTAGGGTATGTTAGGTTAGGTTAGGTTAGATGTTAGATGTTAGATTATATTAGATGGGAAGTTAGATGTTCGATGTTAGACTAGATTAGACGTTAGGTTAGGTTAGGTTAGGTTAGGTTAGGTTAGGTTATGTTAGGTTAGGTTAGGTTAGCTTAGGTTAGTTTAGGTTAGGTTAGGTTAGGTTAGGTTAGGTGTTAGATGTTAGATTAGATTAGATGTTAAGTTAGATGTTAGATGTTAGAATAGATTAGATGTTAGGTTAGGTTAGGTTAGGTGAGGTGAGGTTAGGTTAGGTTATATTAGGTTAGGTTAGGTTAGGTTAGGTTAGATGTTAGATGTTAGATTATAATAAATGGGAAGTTAGATGTTCGATGTTAGAATAGATTACACGTTAGGTTAGGTTAGCTTAGGTTGTTAGGTTAGGTTAGGTTAGGTTAGGTTAGGTTAGCTTAGGTTAGGTTAGGATGAGATGTTAGGTTAGATGTTAGATGTTAGATTAGATTAGATGTTAGGTTAGGTTAGGTGAGGTGAGGTTAGGTTAGGTTAGGTTAGGTTAGGGTATGTTAGGTTAGGTTAGGTTAGGTTAGGTGTTAGATGTTAGATTAGATTAGATGTTAGGTTAGGTTAGGTTAGGTTGGGTTAGGTTAGGTTAGGTTAGGTTAGGTTAGGTTAGGTTAGGTTAGGTTAGGTTAGGTTAGGTCAGGTTAGGTTAGGTTAGGTTAGGTGTTTGATGTTAGATTAGATTAGATGTTAAGTTAGATGTTATATGTTAGAATAGATTAGATGTTAGGTTAGGTTAGGTTAGGTTAGTTTAGGATTAGATGTTACATTAGATGTTAGATGTTAGATTAGATTAGATGTTAGGTTAGGTTAGGTTAGGTTAGGTTGGGTTAAGTTAGGTTAGGTTAGGTTAGGTGAGGTGAGGTTAGGTTAGGTTAGGTTAGGTTATATTAGGTTAGGTTAGGTTAGGTTAGGTTAGATGTTAGATGTTAGATGTTAGATTATAATAAATGGGAAGTTAGATGTTCGATGTTAGACTAGATTAGACGTTAGGTTAGGTTAGGTTAGGTTAGGTTAGGTTAGGTTAGGTTAGGATGAGATGTTAGGTTAGATGTTAGATGTTAGATTAGATTAGATGTAAGGTTAGCTTAGGTGAGGTTAGGTTAGGTTAGGTTAGGTTAGGGTATGTTAGGTTAGGTTAGGTTAGGTTAGATGTTAGATGTTGGATTATATTAGATGGGAAGTTAGATGTTCGATGTTAGACTAGATTAGACGTTAGGTTAGGTTAGGTTAGGTTAGGTTAGGCTAGGTTAGGTTATGTTAGGTTAGGTTAGGTTAGCTTAGGTTAGTTTAGGTTAGGTTAGGTTAGGTTAGGTTAGGTTAGGTTAGGTTAGGTTAGGTTAGGTTATGTTAGGCTAGGTTAGGTTAGGTTAGGTTAGGTTAGGGTATGTTAGGTTAGGTTAGGTTAGGTTAGGTTAGGTTAGATGTTAGATGTTAGATTATATTAGATGGGAAGTTAGATGTTCGATGTTAGACTAGATTAGACGTTAGGTTAGGTTAGGTTAGGTCAGGTTAGGTTAGGTTAGGTTAGGTTAGGTTAGGTTAGGTTAGGTTAGGTTATGTTAGGTTAGTTTAGGTTAGGTTAGGTTAGGTTAGGTTAGGTTCGGTTAGGTTAGGTTAGGTTAGGTTAGGTTAGGTTAGGTTAGTTAGGTTAGGTTAGGTTAGGTTAGGTGTTAGATGTTAGATTAGATTAGATGTTAAGTTAGATGTTAGATGTTAGAATAGATTAGATGTTAGGTTAGGTTAGGTTAGTTTAGGATTAGATGTTACGTTAGATGTTACTTTAGATTAGATGTTAGGTTAGGTTAGGTTAGGTTAGGTTGGGTTAAGTTAGGTTAGGTGAGGTGAGGTTAGGTTAGGTTAGGTTAGGTTAGGTTATGTTAGGTTAGGTTAGGTTAGGTTAGATGTTAGATGTTAGATTATAATAAATGGGAAGTTAGATGTTCGATGTTGGACTAGATTAGACGTTAGGTTAGGTTAGGTTAGGTTAGGGTAGGCTAGGCTAGGCAAGGCTAGGCTAGGCTAGGTTAGGTTAGGTTAGGTTAGGTTAGGTTAGGTTAGGTTAGGTTAGGTTAGGTTCGGTTAGGTTAGGTTAGGTTAGGTTAGGTTAGGTTAGGTTAGGTTTGGTTAGGTTAGGTTTGGTTAGGTTAGGTTAGGTTAGGTTAGGTTAGGTTTGGTTAGGTTAGGTTAGGTTAGGTTAGGTTAGGTTAGGTTAGGTTAGGTTAAGTTAGGTTAGGTTAGGTTAGGTTAGGTGTTAGATGTTAGATTAGATTAGATGTTAAGTTAGATGTTAGATGTTAGAATAGATTAGATGTTAGGTTAGGTTAGGTTAGGTTAGTTTAGGATTAGATGTTACGTTAGATGTTAGATGTTAGATTAGATTAGATGTTAGGTTAGGTTAGGTTAGGTTAGGTTAGGATGAGATGTTAGGTTAGATGTTAGATTAGATTAGATGTTAGGTTAGGTTAGGTGAGGTGAGGTTAGGTTAGGTTAGGTTAGGTTAGGGTATGTTAGGTTAGGTTAGGTTAGATGTTAGATGTTAGATTATATTAGATGGGAAGTTAGATGTTCGATGTTAGACTAGATTAGACGTTAGGTTAGGTTAGGTTAGGTTAGGTTAGGTTAGGTTAGGTTAGGTTATGTTAGGTTAGGTTAGGTTAGCTTAGGTTAGTTTAGGTTAGGTTAGGTTAGGTTAGGTTAGGTGTTAGATGTTAGATTAGATTAGATGTTAAGTTAGATGTTAGATGTTAGAATAGATTAGATGTTAGGTTAGGTTAGGTTAGGTGAGGTGAGGTTAGGTTAGGTTAGGTTAGGTTATATTAGGTTAGGTTAGGTTAGGTTAGGTTAGATGTTAGATGTTAGATTATAATAAATGGGAAGTTAGATGTTCGATGTTAGACTAGATTACACGTTAGGTTAGGTTAGGTTAGGTTGTTAGGTTAGGTTAGGTTAGGTTAGCTTAGGTTAGGTTAGGATGAGATGTTAGGTTAGATGTTAGATGTTAGATTAGATTAGATGTTAGGTTAGGTTAGGTGAGGTGAGGTTAGGTTAGGTTAGGTTAGGGTATGTTAGGTTAGGTTAGGTTAGGTTAGGTTAGGTTAGGTGTTAGATGTTAGATTAGATTAGATGTTAGGTTAGGTTAGGTTAGGTTAGGTTGGGTTAGGTTAGGTTAGGTTAGGTTAGGTTAGGTTAGGTTAGGTTAGGTTAGGTCAGGTTAGGTTAGGTTAGGTGTTTGATGTTAGATTAGATTAGATGTTAAGTTAGATGTTATATGTTAGAATAGATTAGATGTTAGGTTAGGTTAGGTTAGGTTAGTTTAGGATTAGATGTTACATTAGATGTTAGGTTAGGTTAGGTTAGGTTGGGTTAAGTTAGGTTAGGTTAGGTTAGGTGAGGTGAGGTTAGGTTAGGTTAGGTTAGGTTATATTAGGTTAGGTTAGGTTAGATGTTAGATGTTAGATGTTAGATTATAATAAATGGGAAGTTAGATGTTCGATGTTAGACTAGATTAGACGTTAGGTCAGGTTAGGTTAGGTTAGGTGTTTGATGTTAGATTAGATTAGATGTTAAGTTAGATGTTATATGTTAGAATAGATTAGATGTTAGGTTAGGTTAGGTTAGGTTAGTTTAGGATTAGATGTTACATTAGATGTTAGGTTAGGTTAGGTTAGGTTAGGTTGGGTTAAGTTAGGTTAGGTTAGGTTAGGTGAGGTGAGGTGAGGTTAGGTTAGGTTAGGTTAGGTTATATTAGGTTAGGTTAGGTTAGATGTTAGATGTTAGATGTTAGATTATAATAAATGGGAAGTTAGATGTTCGATGTTAGACTAGACTAGACGTTAGGTTAGGGTAGGTTAGGTTAGGTTGGGTTAGGTTAGGTTAGGTTAGGTTAGGTTAGGTTAGGTTGGGTTAGGTTAGGTTAGGTTAGGTTAGGTTAGGTCAGGTTAGGTTAGGTTAGGTTAGGTGTTTGATGTTAGATTAGATTAGATGTTAAGTTAGATGTTATATGTTAGAATAGATTAGATGTTAGGTTAGGTTAGGTTAGTTTAGGATTAGATGTTACATTAGATGTTAGATGTTAGATTAGATTAGATGTTAGGTTAGGTTAGGTTAGGTTAGGTTGGGTTAAGTTAGGTTAGGTTAGGTTAGGTGAGGTGAGGTTAGGTTAGGTTAGGTTAGGTTATATTAGGTTAGGTTAGGTTAGGTTAGGTTAGATGTTAGATGTTAGATGTTAGATTATAATAAATGGGAAGGTAGATGTTCGATGTTAGACTAGATTAGACGTTAGGTTAGGTTAGGTGAGGTGAGGTTAGGTTAGGTTAGGTTAGGTTAGGGTATGTTAGGTTAGGTTAGGTTAGGTTAGATGTTAGATGTTGGATTATATTAGATGGGAAGTTAGATGTTCGATGTTAGACTAGATTAGACGTTAGGTTAGGTTAGGTTAGGTTAGGTTAGGCTAGGTTAGGTTATGTTAGGTTAGGTTAGGTTAGCTTAGGTTAGTTTAGGTTAGGTTAGGTTAGGTTAGGTTAGGTTAGGTTAGGTTAGGTTATGTTAGGTTAGGTTAGGTTAGGTTAGGTTAGGTTAGGTTAGGGTATGTTAGGTTAGGTTAGGTTAGGTTAGGTTAGATATTAGATGTTAGATTATATTAGATGGGAAGTTAGATGTTCGATGTTAGACTAGATTAGACGTTAGGTTAGGTTAGGTTAGGTTAGGTCAGGTTGGGTTAGGTTAGGTTAGGTTAGGTTAGGTTAGGTTAGGTTAGGTTAGGTTAGGTTAGGTTATGTTAGGTTAGTTTAGGTTAGGTTAGGTTAGGTTAGGTTAGGTTAGGTTCGGTTAGGTTAGGTTAGGTTAAGTTAGGTTAGGTTAGTTAGGTTAGGTTAGGTTAGGTTAGGTTAGGTGTTAGATGTTAGATTAGATTAGATGTTAAGTTAGATGTTAGATGTTAGAATAGATTAGATGTTAGGTTAGGTTAGGTTAGTTTAGGATTAGATGTTACGTTAGATGTTAGATTAGATTAGATGTTAGGTTAGGTTAGGTTAGGTTAGGTTGGGTTAAGTTAGGTTAGGTGAGGTGAGGTTAGGTTAGGTTAGGTTAGGTTAGGTTATGTTAGGTTAGGTTAGGTTATGTTAGGTTAGGTTAGGTTAGGTTAGGTTAGATGTTAGATGTTAGATTATAATAAATGGGAAGTTAGATGTTCGATGTTGGACTAGATTAGACGTTAGGTTAGGTTAGGTTAGGTTAGGGTAGGCTAGGCTAGGCAAGGCTAGGCTAGGCTAGGTTAGGTTAGGTTAGGTTAGGTTAGGTTAGGTTAGGTTAGGTTAGGTTAGGTTAGGTTCGGTTAGGTTAGGTTAGGTTAGGTTAGGTTAGGTTAGGTTAGGTTTGGTTAGGTTAGGTTAGGTTTGGTTAGGTTGGGTTAGGTTAGGTTAGGTTAGGTTAGGTTAAGTTAGGTTAGGTTAGGCTAGGTTAGGTTAGGTGTTAGATGTTAGATTAGATTACATGTTAAGTTAGATGTTAGACGTTAGAATAGATTAGATGTTAGGTTAGGTTAGGTTAGGTTAGTTTAGGATTAGATGTTACGTTAGATGTTAGATGTTAGATTAGATTAGATGTTAGGTTCGGTTAGGTTAGGTTAGGTTAGGTTAGGATGAGATGTTAGGTTAGACGTTAGATGTTAGATTAGATTAGATGTTAGGTTAGGTTAGGTGAGGTGAGGTTAGGTTAGGTTAGGTTAGGTTAGGGTATGTTAGGTTAGGTTAGGTTAGATGTTAGATGTTAGATGTTAGATTATATTAGATGGGAAGTTAGATGTTCGATGTTAGACTAGATTAGACGTTAGGTTAGGTTAGGTTAGGTTAGGTTAGGTTAGGTTAGGTTATGTTAGGTTAGGTTAGGTTAGCTTAGGTTAGTTTAGGTTAGGTTAGGTTAGGTTAGGTTAGGTTAGGTTAGGTTAGGTGTTAGATGTTAGATTAGATTAGATGTTAAGTTAGATGTTAGATGTTAGAATAGATTAGATGTTAGGTTAGGTTAGGTTAGGTGAGGTGAGGTTAGGTTAGGTTAGGTTAGGTTAGGTTATATTAGGTTAGGTTAGGTTAGGTTAGGTTAGATGTTAGATGTTAGATTATAATAAATGGGAAGTTAGATGGTCGATGTTAGACTAGATTACACGTTAGGTTAGGTTTGGTTAGGTTGTTAGGTTAGGTTAGGTTAGGTTAGGTTAGGTTAGCTTAGGTTAGGTTAGGATGAGATGTTAGGTTAGATGTTAGATGTTAGATTAGATTAGATGTTAGGTTAGGTTAGGTGAGGTGAGGTTAGGTTAGGTTAGGTTAGGGTATGTTAGGTTAGGTTAGGTTAGTTAGGTTAGGTGTTAGATGTTAGACTAGATTAGATGTTAGGTTAGGTTAGGTTAGGTTAGGTTGGGTTAGGTTAGGTTAGGTTAGGTTAGGTTAGGTTAGGTTAGGTTAGGTTAGGTTAGGTCAGGTTAGGTTAGGTTAGGTTAGGTGTTTGATGTTAGATTAGATTAGATGTTAAGTTAGATGTTATATGTTAGAATAGATTAGATGTTAGGTTAGGTTAGGTTAGGTTAGTTTAGGATTAGATGTTACATTAGATGTTAGGTTAGGTTAGGTTAGGTTAGGTTGGGTTAAGTTAGGTTTGGTTAGGTTAGGTGAGGTGAGGTGAGGTTAGGTTAGGTTAGGTTAGGTTATATTAGGTTAGGTTAGGTTAGGTTAGGTTAGGTTAGGTTAGGTTAGGTTAGGTTAGGTTAGGTTAGGTTAGGTTAGGTTAGGTTAGGTTAGGTGTTAGATGTTAGATTAGATTAGATGTTAAGTTAGATGTTAGATGTTAGAATAGATTAGATGTTAGGTTAGGTTAGGCTAGGTTAGGTTAGTTTAGGATTAAATGTTACGTTAGATGTTAGATGTTAGATTAGATTAGATGTTAGGTTAGGTTAGGTTAGGTTAGGTTGGGTTAAGTTAGGTTAGGTTAGGTTAGGTGAGGTGAGGTTAGGTTAGGTTAGGTTAGGTTATATTAGGTTAGGTTAGGTTAGGTTAGGTTAGGTTAGATGTTAGATTATAATAAATGGGAAGTTAGATGTTCGATGTTAGACTAGATTAGACGTTAGGTTAGGTTAGGTTAGGTTAGGTTAGGTTAGGATGAGATGTTAGGTTAGATGTTAGATGTTAGATTAGATTAGATGTTAGGTTAGGTTAGGTTAGGTTAGGTTAGGTTAGGATGAGATGTTAGGTTAGATGTTAGATGTTAGATTAGATTAGATGTTAGGTTAGGTTAGGTGAGGTGAGGTTAGGTTAGGTTAGGTTAGGTTAGGTTAGGTTAGGTTAGGTCAGGTTAGGTTAGGTTAGGTTAGGTGTTTGATGTTAGATTAGATTAGATGTTAAGTTAGATGTTATATGTTAGAATAGATTAGATGTTAGGTTAGGTTAGGTTAGGTTAGTTTAGGATTAGATGTTACATTAGATGTTAGATGTTAGATTAGATTAGATGTTAGGTTAGGTTAGGTTAGGTTAGGTTGGGTTAAGTTAGGTTAGGTTAGGTTAGGTGAGGTGAGGTTAGGTTAGGTTAGGTTAGGTTATATTAGGTTAGGTTAGGTTAGGTTAGGTTAGATGTTAGATGTTAGATGTTAGATTATAATAAATGGGAAGGTAGATGTTCGATGTTAGACTAGATTAGACGTTAGGTTAGGTTAGGTGAGGTGAGGTTAGGTTAGGTTAGGTTAGGTTAGGTTAGGGTATGTTAGGTTAGGTTAGGTTAGGTTAGATGTTAGATGTTGGATTATATTAGATGGGAAGTTAGATGTTCGATGTTAGACTAGATTAGACGTTAGGTTAGGTTAGGTTAGGTTAGGTTAGGCTAGGTTAGGTTATGTTAGGTTAGGTTAGGTTAGCTTAGGTTAGTTTAGGTTAGGTTAGGTTAGGTTAGGTTAGGTTAGGTTAGGTTAGGTTATGTTAGGTTAGGTTAGGTTAGGTTAGGTTAGGTTAGGTTAGGGTATGTTAGGTTAGGTTAGGTTAGGTTAGGTTAGATATTAGATGTTAGATTATATTAGATGGGAAGTTAGATGTTCGATGTTAGACTAGATTAGACGTTAGGTTAGGTTAGGTTAGGTTAGGTCAGGTTGGGTTAGGTTAGGTTAGGTTAGGTTAGGTTAGGTTAGGTTAGGTTAGGTTAGGTTAGGTTAGGTTATGTTAGGTTAGTTTAGGTTAGGTTAGGTTAGGTTAGGTTAGGTTAGGTTCGGTTAGGTTAGGTTAGGTTAAGTTAGGTTAGGTTAGTTAGGTTAGGTTAGGTTAGGTTAGGTTAGGTGTTAGATGTTAGATTAGATTAGATGTTAAGTTAGATGTTAGATGTTAGAATAGATTAGATGTTAGGTTAGGTTAGGTTAGTTTAGGATTAGATGTTACGTTAGATGTTAGATTAGATTAGATGTTAGGTTAGGTTAGGTTAGGTTAGGTTGGGTTAAGTTAGGTTAGGTGAGGTGAGGTTAGGTTAGGTTAGGTTAGGTTAGGTTATGTTAGGTTAGGTTAGGTTATGTTAGGTTAGGTTAGGTTAGGTTAGGTTAGATGTTAGATGTTAGATTATAATAAATGGGAAGTTAGATGTTCGATGTTGGACTAGATTAGACGTTAGGTTAGGTTAGGTTAGGTTAGGGTAGGCTAGGCTAGGCAAGGCTAGGCTAGGCTAGGTTAGGTTAGGTTAGGTTAGGTTAGGTTAGGTTAGGTTAGGTTAGGTTAGGTTAGGTTCGGTTAGGTTAGGTTAGGTTAGGTTAGGTTAGGTTAGGTTAGGTTTGGTTAGGTTAGGTTAGGTTTGGTTAGGTTGGGTTAGGTTAGGTTAGGTTAGGTTAGGTTAAGTTAGGTTAGGTTAGGCTAGGTTAGGTTAGGTGTTAGATGTTAGATTAGATTACATGTTAAGTTAGATGTTAGACGTTAGAATAGATTAGATGTTAGGTTAGGTTAGGTTAGGTTAGTTTAGGATTAGATGTTACGTTAGATGTTAGATGTTAGATTAGATTAGATGTTAGGTTCGGTTAGGTTAGGTTAGGTTAGGTTAGGATGAGATGTTAGGTTAGACGTTAGATGTTAGATTAGATTAGATGTTAGGTTAGGTTAGGTGAGGTGAGGTTAGGTTAGGTTAGGTTAGGTTAGGGTATGTTAGGTTAGGTTAGGTTAGATGTTAGATGTTAGATTATATTAGATGGGAAGTTAGATGTTCGATGTTAGACTAGATTAGACGTTAGGTTAGGTTAGGTTAGGTTAGGTTAGGTTAGGTTATGTTAGGTTAGGTTAGGTTAGCTTAGGTTAGTTTAGGTTAGGTTAGGTTAGGATAGGTTAGGTTAGGTTAGGTTAGGTGTTAGATGTTAGATTAGATTAGATGTTAAGTTAGATGTTAGATGTTAGAATAGATTAGATGTTAGGTTAGGTTAGGTTAGGTGAGGTGAGGTTAGGTTAGGTTAGGTTAGGTTAGGTTATATTAGGTTAGGTTAGGTTAGGTTAGGTTAGATGTTAGATGTTAGATTATAATAAATGGGAAGTTAGATGGTCGATGTTAGACTAGATTACACGTTAGGTTAGGTTTGGTTAGGTTGTTAGGTTAGGTTAGGTTAGGTTAGGTTAGGTTAGCTTAGGTTAGGTTAGGATGAGATGTTAGGTTAGATGTTAGATGTTAGATTAGATTAGATGTTAGGTTAGGTTAGGTGAGGTGAGGTTAGGTTAGGTTAGGTTAGGGTATGTTAGGTTAGGTTAGGTTAGGTTAGGTTAGGTGTTAGATGTTAGACTAGATTAGATGTTAGGTTAGGTTAGGTTAGGTTAGGTTGGGTTAGGTTAGGTTAGGTTAGGTTAGGTTAGGTTAGGTTAGGTTAGGTTAGGTTAGGTTAGGTCAGGTTAGGTTAGGTTAGGTTAGGTGTTTGATGTTAGATTAGATTAGATGTTAAGTTAGATGTTATATGTTAGAATAGATTAGATGTTAGGTTAGGTTAGGTTAGGTTAGTTTAGGATTAGATGTTACATTAGATGTTAGGTTAGGTTAGGTTAGGTTAGGTTGGGTTAAGTTAGGTTTGGTTAGGTTAGGTGAGGTGAGGTGAGGTTAGGTTAGGTTAGGTTAGGTTATATTAGGTTAGGTTAGGTTAGGTTAGGTTAGGTTAGGTTAGGTTAGGTTAGGTTAGGTTAGGTTAGGTTAGGTTAGGTTAGGTGATAGATGTTAGATTAGATTAGATGTTAAGTTAGATGTTAGATGTTAGAATAGATTAGATGTTAGGTTAGGTTAGGCTAGGTTAGGTTAGTTTAGGATTAAATGTTACGTTAGATGTTAGATGTTAGATTAGATTAGATGTTAGGTTAGGTTAGGTTAGGTTAGGTTGGGTTAAGTTAGGTTAGGTTAGGTTAGGTGAGGTGAGGTTAGGTTAGGTTAGGTTAGGTTATATTAGGTTAGGTTAGGTTAGGTTAGGTTAGGTTAGATGTTAGATTATAATAAATGGGAAGTTAGATGTTCGATGTTAGACTAGATTAGACGTTAGGTTAGGTTAGGTTAGGTTAGGTTAGGTTAGGATGAGATGTTAGGTTAGATGTTAGATGTTAGATTAGATTAGATGTTAGGTTAGGTTAGGTTAGGTTAGGTTAGGTTAGGATGAGATGTTAGGTTAGATGTTAGATGTTAGATTAGATTAGATGTTAGGTTAGGTTAGGTGAGGTGAGGTTAGGTTAGGTTAGGTTAGGTTAGGTTAGATGTTAGATGTTAGATTATATTAGATGGGAAGTTAGATGTTCGATGTTAGACTAGATTAGACGTTAGGTTAGGTTAGGTTAGGTTAGGTTAGGTTAGGTTATGTTAGGTTAGGTTAGGTTAGCTTAGGTTAGTTTAGGTTAGGTTAGGTTAGGTTAGGTTAGGTGTTAGATGTTAGATTAGATTAGATGTTAAGTTAGATGTTAGATGTTAGAATAGATTAGATGTTAGGTTAGGTTAGGTTAGGTGAGGTGAGGTTAGGTTAGGTTATATTAGGTTAGGTTAGGTTAGGTTAGGTTAGATGTTAGATGTTAGATTATAATAAATGGGAAGTTAGATGTTCGATGTTAGACTAGATTACACGTTAGGTTAGGTTAGCTTAGGTTGTTAGGTTAGGTTAGGTTAGGTTAGGTTAGGTTAGCTTAGGTTAGGTTAGGATGAGATGTTAGGTTAGATGTTAGATGTTAGATTAGATTAGATGTTAGGTTAGGTTAGGTGAGGTGAGGTTAGGTTAGGTTAGGTTAGGTTAGGGTATGTTAGGTTAGGTTAGGTTAGGTTGGGTTAGGTTAGGTTAGGTTAGGTTAGGTTAGGTTAGGTTAGGTTAGGTTAGGTTAGGTGTTTGATGTTAGATTAGATTAGATGTTAAGTTAGATGTTATATGTTAGAATAGATTAGATGTTAGGTTAGGTTAGGTTAGGTTAGTTTAGGATTAGATGTTACATTAGATGTTAGATGTTAGATTAGATTAGATGTTAGGTTAGGTTAGGTTAGGTTAGGTTGGGTTAAGTTAGGTTAGGTTAGGTTAGGTGAGGTGAGGTTAGGTTAGGTTAGGTTAGGTTATATTAGGTTAGGTTAGGTTAGGTTAGGTTAGATGTTAGATGTTAGATTATAATAAATGGGAAGTTAGATGTTCGATGTTAGACTAGATTAGACGTTAGGTTAGGTTAGGTTAGGTTAGGTTAGGTTAGGTTAGGATGAGATGTTAGGTTAGATGTTAGATGTTAGATTAGATTAGATGTAAGGTTAGCTTAGGTGAGGTTAGGTTAGGTTAGGTTAGGTTAGGTTAGGGTATGTTAGGTTAGGTTAGGTTAGGTTAGATGTTAGATGTTGGATTATATTAGATGGGAAGTTAGATGTTCGATGTTAGACTAGATTAGACGTTAGGTTAGGTTAGGTTAGGTTAGGTTAGGCTAGGTTAGGTTATGTTAGGTTAGGTTAGGTTAGCTTAGGTTAGTTTAGGTTAGGTTAGGTTAGGTTAGGTTAGGTTAGGTTAGGGTATGTTAGGTTAGGTTAGGTTAGGTTAGGTTAGATGTTAGATGTTAGATTATATTAAATGGGAAGTTAGATGTTCTATGTTAGACTAGATTAGACATTAGGTTAGGTTAGGTTAGGTTAGGATGAGATGTTAGGTTAGATGTTAGATGTTAGATTAGATTAGATGTTAGGTTAGGTTAGGTCAGGTGAGGTTAGGTTAGGTTAGGTTAGGGTATGTTAGGTTAGGTTAGGTTAGGTTAGGTTAGATGTTAGATGTTAGATTATATTAGATGGGAAGTTAGATGTTCGATGTTAGACTAGATTAGACGTTAGGTTAGGTTAGGTTAGGTTAGGTTAGGTCAGGTTAGGTTAGGTTAGGTTAGGTTAGGTTAGGTTAGGTTAGGTTAGGTTAGGTTAGTTTAGGTTAGGTCAGGTTAGGTTAGGTTAGGTTAGGTGTTTGATGTTAGATTAGATTAGATGTTAAGTTAGATGTTATATGTTAGAATAGATTAGATGTTAGGTTAGGTTAGGTTAGGTTAGTTTAGGATTAGATGTTACATTAGATGTTAGATGTTAGATTAGATTAGATGTTAGGTTAGGTTAGGTTAGGTTAGGTTGGGTTAAGTTAGGTTAGGTTAGGTTAGGTGAGGTGAGGTTAGGTTAGGTTAGGTTAGGTTAGATGTTAGATGTTAGATGTTAGATTATAATAAATGGGAAGGTAGATGTTCGATGTTAGACTAGATTAGACGTTAGGTTAGGTTAGGTGAGGTGAGGTTAGGTTAGGTTAGGTTAGGTTAGGTTAGGGTATGTTAGGTTAGGTTAGGTTAGGTTAGATGTTAGATGTTGGATTATATTAGATGGGAAGTTAGATGTTCGATGTTAGACTAGATTAGACGTTAGGTTAGGTTAGGTTAGGTTAGGTTAGGCTAGGTTAGGTTATGTTAGGTTAGGTTAGGTTAGCTTAGGATAGTTTAGGTTAGGTTAGGTTAGGTTAGGTTAGGTTAGGTTATGTTAGGTTAGGTTAGGTTAGGTTAGGTTAGGTTAGGTTAGGGTATGTTAGGTTAGGTTAGGTTAGGTTAGGTTAGATATTAGATGTTAGATTATATTAGATGGGAAGTTAGATGTTCGATGTTAGACTAGATTAGACGTTAGGTTAGGTTAGGTTAGGTTAGGTCAGGTTGGGTTAGGTTAGGTTAGGTTAGGTTAGGTTAGGTTAGGTTAGGTTAGGTTAGGTTAGGTTATGTTAGGTTAGTTTAGGTTAGGTTAGGTTAGGTTAGGTTAGGTTAGGTTCGGTTAGGTTAGGTTAGGTTAAGTTAGGTTAGGTTAGTTAGGTTAGGTTAGGTTAGGTTAGGTTAGGTGTTAGATGTTAGATTAGATTAGATGTTAAGTTAGATGTTAGATGTTAGAATAGATTAGATGTTAGGTTAGGTTAGGTTAGTTTAGGATTAGATGTTACGTTAGATGTTAGATTAGATTAGATGTTAGGTTAGGTTAGGTTAGGTTAGGTTGGGTTAAGTTAGGTTAGGTGAGGTGAGGTTAGGTTAGGTTAGGTTAGGTTAGGTTATGTTAGGTTAGGTTAGGTTATGTTAGGTTAGGTTAGGTTAGATGTTAGATGTTAGATTATAATAAATGGGAAGTTAGATGTTCGATGTTGGACTAGATTAGACGTTAGGTTAGGTTAGGTTAGGTTAGGGTAGGCTAGGCTAGGCAAGGCTAGGCTAGGCTAGGTTAGGTTAGGTTAGGTTAGGTTAGGTTAGGTTAGGTTAGGTTAGGTTAGGTTAGGTTTGGTTAGGTTAGGTTAGGTTAGGTTAAGTTAGGTTAGGTTAGGCTAGGTTAGGTTAGGTGTTAGATGTTAGATTAGATTACATGTTAAGTTAGATGTTAGACGTTAGAATAGATTAGATGTTAGGTTAGGTTAGGTTAGTTTAGGATTAGATGTTACGTTAGATGTTAGATGTTAGATTAGATTAGATGTTAGGTTCGGTTAGGTTAGGTTAGGTTAGGTTAGGATGAGATGTTAGGTTAGACGTTAGATGTTAGATTAGATTAGATGTTAGGTTAGGTTAGGTGAGGTGAGGTTAGGTTAGGTTAGGTTAGGTTAGGGTATGTTAGGTTAGGTTAGGTTAGATGTTAGATGTTAGATTATATTAGATGGGAAGTTAGATGTTCGATGTTAGACTAGATTAGACGTTAGGTTAGGTTAGGTTAGGTTAGGTTAGGTTAGGTTAGGTTAGGTTATGTTAGGTTAGGTTAGGTTAGCTTAGGTTAGTTTAGGTTAGGTTAGGTTAGGTTAGGTTAGGTTAGGTTAGGTTAGGTGTTAGATGTTAGATTAGATTAGATGTTAAGTTAGATGTTAGATGTTAGAATAGATTAGATGTTAGGTTAGGTTAGGTTAGGTGAGGTGAGGTTAGGTTAGGTTAGGTTAGGTTAGGTTATATTAGGTTAGGTTAGGTTAGGTTAGGTTAGATGTTAGATGTTAGATTATAATAAATGGGAAGTTAGATGGTCGATGTTAGACTAGATTACACGTTAGGTTAGGTTTGGTTAGGTTGTTAGGTTAGGTTAGGTTAGGTTAGGTTAGGTTAGCTTAGGTTAGGTTAGGATGAGATGTTAGGTTAGATGTTAGATGTTAGATTAGATTAGATGTTAGGTTAGGTTAGGTGAGGTGAGGTTAGGTTAGGTTAGGTTAGGTTAGGGTATGTTAGGTTAGGTTAGGTTAGGTTAGGTTAGGTGTTAGATGTTAGATTAGATTAGATGTTAGGTTAGGTTAGGTTAGGTTAGGTTGGGTTAGGTTAGGTTAGGTTAGGTTAGGTTAGGTTAGGTTAGGTTAGGTTAGGTTAGGTCAGGTTAGGTTAGGTTAGGTTAGGTGTTTGATGTTAGATTAGATTAGATGTTAAGTTAGATGTTATATGTTAGAATAGATTAGATGTTAGGTTAGGTTAGGTTAGGTTAGTTTAGGATTAGATGTTACATTAGATGTTAGGTTAGGTTAGGTTAGGTTAGGTTGGGTTAAGTTAGGTTTGGTTAGGTTAGGTGAGGTGAGGTGAGGTTAGTTTAGGTTAGGTTAGGTTATATTAGGTTAGGTTAGGTTAGGTTAGGTTAGGTTAGGTTAGGTTAGGTTAGGTTAGGTTAGGTTAGGTTAGGTTAGGTGTTAGATGTTAGATTAGATTAGATGTTAAGTTAGATGTTAGATGTTAGAATAGATTAGATGTTAGGTTAGGTTAGGCTAGGTTAGGTTAGTTTAGGATTAAATGTTACGTTAGATGTTAGATGTTAGATTAGATTAGATGTTAGGTTAGGTTAGGTTAGGTTGGGTTAAGTTAGGTTAGGTTAGGTTAGGTGAGGTGAGGTTAGGTTAGGTTAGGTTAGGTTATATTAGGTTAGGTTAGGTTAGGTTAGGTTAGGTTAGATGTTAGATTATAATAAATGGGAAGTTAGATGTTCGATGTTAGACTAGATTAGACGTTAGGTTAGGTTAGGTTAGGTTAGGTTAGGTTAGGATGAGATGTTAGGTTAGATGTTAGATGTTAGATTAGATTAGATGTTAGGTTAGGTTAGGTTAGGTTAGGTTAGGTTAGGATGAGATGTTAGGTTAGATGTTAGATGTTAGATTAGATTAGATGTTAGGTTAGGTTAGGTGAGGTGAGGTTAGGTTAGGTTAGGTTAGGTTAGGTTAGATGTTAGATGTTAGATTATATTAGATGGGAAGTTAGATGTTCGATGTTAGACTAGATTAGACGTTAGGTTAGGTTAGGTTAGGTTAGGTTAGGTTAGGTTATGTTAGGTTAGGTTAGGTTAGCTTAGGTTAGTTTAGGTTAGGTTAGGTTAGGTTAGGTTAGGTTAGGTGTTAGATGTTAGATTAGATTAGATGTTAAGTTAGATGTTAGATGTTAGAATAGATTAGATGTTAGGTTAGGTTAGGTTAGGTGAGGTGAGGTTAGGTTAGGTTATATTAGGTTAGGTTAGGTTAGGTTAGGTTAGATGTTAGATGTTAGATTATAATAAATGGGAAGTTAGATGTTCGATGTTAGACTAGATTACACGTTAGGTTAGGTTAGCTTAGGTTGTTAGGTTAGGTTAGGTTAGGTTAGGTTAGGTTAGCTTAGGTTAGGTTAGGATGAGATGTTAGGTTAGATGTTAGATGTTAGATTAGATTAGATGTTAGGTTAGGTTAGGTGAGGTGAGGTTAGGTTAGGTTAGGTTAGGTTAGGGTATGTTAGGTTAGGTTAGGTTAGGTTAGGTGTTAGATGTTAGATTAGATTAGATGTTAGGTTAGGTTAGGTTAGGTTGGGTTAGGTTAGGTTAGGTTAGGTTAGGTTAGGTTAGGTTAGGTTAGGTTAGGTCAGGTTAGGTTAGGTTAGGTTAGGTGTTTGATGTTAGATTAGATTAGATGTTATGTTAGATGTTATATGTTAGAATAGATTAGATGTTAGGTTAGGTTAGGTTAGGTTAGTTTAGGATTAGATGTTACATTAGATGTTAGATGTTAGATTAGATTAGATGTTAGGTTAGGTTAGGTTAGGTTAGGTTGGGTTAAGTTAGGTTAGGTTAGGTTAGGTGAGGTGAGGTTAGGTTAGGTTAGGTTAGGTTATATTAGGTTAGGTTAGGTTAGGTTAGGTTAGATGTTAGATGTTAGATGTTAGATTATAATAAATGGGAAGTTAGATGTTCGATGTTAGACTAGATTAGACGTTAGGTTAGGTTAGGTTAGGTTAGGTTAGGTTAGGTTAGGTTAGGTTAGGATGAGATGTTAGGTTAGATGTTAGATGTTAGATTAGATTAGATGTAAGGTTAGCTTAGGTGAGGTTAGGTTAGGTTAGGTTAGGTTAGGGTATGTTAGGTTAGGTTAGGTTAGGTTAGATGTTAGATGTTGGATTATATTAGATGGGAAGTTAGATGTTCGATGTTAGACTAGATTAGACGTTAGGTTAGGTTAGGTTAGGTTAGGTTAGGCTAGGTTAGGTTATGTTAGGTTAGGTTAGGTTAGCTTAGGTTAGTTTAGGTTAGGTTAGGTTAGGTTAGGTTAGGTTAGGTTAGGGTATGTTAGGTTAGGTTAGGTTAGGTTAGGTTAGATGTTAGATGTTAGATTATATTAAATGGGAAGTTAGATGTTCTATGTTAGACTAGATTAGACATTAGGTTAGGTTAGGTTAGGATGAGATGTTAGGTTAGATGTTAGATGTTAGATTAGATTAGATGTTAGGTTAGGTTAGGTCAGGTGAGGTTAGGTTAGGTTAGGTTAGGGTATGTAGGTTAGGTTAGGTTAGGTTAGGTTAGATGTTAGATGTTAGATTATATTAGATGGGAAGTTAGATGTTCGATGTTAGACTAGATTAGACGTTAGGTTAGGTTAGGTTAGGTTAGGTTAGGTTAGGTTAGGTTAGGTTAGGTTAGTTTAGGTTAGGTTAGGTTAGGTTAGGTTAGGTTAGGTTAGGTTAGGTTCTGTTAGGTTTGGTTAGGTTAGGTTAGGTTAGGTTACGTTAGGTTAGGTTGGGTTCGGTTCCGTTCGGTTAGGTTAGGTTAGGTTAGGTTAGGTGAGGTTAGGTTAGGTTAGGTGTTAGATGTTAGATTAGATTAGATGTTAAGTTAGATGTTAGATGTTAGAATAGATTAGATGTTAGGTTAGGTTAGGCTAGGTTAGGTTAGTTTAGGAATAAATGTTACGTTAGATGTTAGATGTTAGATTAGATTAGATGTTAGGTTAGGTTAGGTTAGGTTAGGTTGGGTTAAGTTAGGTTAGGTTAGGTTAGGTGAGGTGAGGTTAGGTTAGGTTAGGTTAGGTTAGGTTATATTAGGTTAGGTTAGGTTAGGTTAGGTTAGGTTAGATGTTAGATTATAATAAATGGGAAGTTAGATGTTCGATGTTAGACTAGATTAGACGTTAGGTTAGGTTAGGTTAGGTTAGGTTAGGTTAGGATGAGATGTTAGGTTAGATGTTAGATGTTAGATTAGATTAGATGTTAGGTTAGGTTAGGTTAGGTTAGGTTAGGATGAGATGTTAGGTTAGATGTTAGATGTTAGATTAGATTAGATGTTAGGTTAGGTTAGGTGAGGTGAGGTTAGGTTAGGTTAGGTTAGGTTAGGGTATGTTAGGTTAGGTTAGGTTAGATGTTAGATGTTAGATTATATTAGATGGGAAGTTAGATGTTCGATGTTAGACTAGATTAGACGTTGGGTTAGGTTAGGTTAGGTTAGGTTAGGTTAGGTTAGGTTAGGTTATGTTAGGTTAGGTTAGGTTAGCTTAGGTTAGTTTAGGTTAGGTTAGGTTAGGTTAGGTTAGGTTAGGTGTTAGATGTTAGATTAGATTAGATGTTAAGTTAGATGTTAGATGTTAGAATGGATTAGATGTTAGGTTAGGTTAGGTTAGGTGAGGTGAGGTTAGGTTAGGTTATATTAGGTTAGGTTAGGTTAGATGTTAGATGTTAGATTATAATAAATGGGAAGTTAGATGTTCGATGTTAGACTAGATTACACGTTAGGTTAGGTTAGGTTAGGTTGTTAGGTTAGGTTAGGTTAGGTTAGGTTAGGTTAGCTTAGGTTAGGTTAGGATGAGGTGAGGTTAGGTTAGGTTAGGTTAGGTTAGGGTATGTTAGGTTAGGTTAGGTTAGGTTAGGTGTTAGATGTTAGATTAGATTAGATGTTAGGTTAGGTTAGGTTGGGTTAGGTTAGGTTAGGTTAGGTTAGGTTAGGTTAGGTTAGGTTAGGTTAGTTAGGTTAGGTTAGGTCAGGTTAGGTTAGGTTAGGTTAGGTGTTTGATGTTAGATTAGATTAGATATAAAGTTAGATGTTATATGTTAGAATAGATTAGATGTTAGGTTAGGTTAGGTTAGGTTAGTTTAGGATTAGATGTTACATTAGATGTTAGATGTTAGATTAGATTAGATGTTAGGTTAGGTTAGGTTAGGTTAGGTAGGGTTAAGTTAGGTTAGGTTAGGTTAGGTGAGGTGAGGTTAGGTTAGGTTATATTAGGTTAGGTTAGGTTAGGTTAGGTTAGATGTTAGATGTTAGATGTTAGATTATAATAAATGGGAAGTTAGATGTTCGATGTTAGACTAGATTAGACGTTAGGTTAGGTTAGGTTAGGTTAGGTTAGGTTAGGTTAGGTTAGGATGAGATGTTAGGTTAGATGTTAGATGTTAGATTAGATTAGATGTAAGGTTAGCTTAGGTGAGGTGAGGTTAGGTTAGGTTAGGTTAGGTTAGGTTAGGGTATGTTAGGTTAGGTTAGGTTAGGTTAGATGTTAGATGTTGGATTATATTAGATGGGAAGTTAGATGTTCGATGTTAGACTAGATTAGACGTTAGGTTAGGTTAGGTTAGGTTAGGTTAGGCTAGGTTAGGTTATGTTAGGTTAGGTTAGGTTAGCTTAGGTTAGTTTAGGTTAGGTTAGGTTAGGTTAGGTTAGGTTAGGTTAGGTTATGTTAGGTTAGGTTAGGTTAGGTTAGGTAAGGTATGTTAGGTTAGGTTAGGTTAGGTTAGGTTAGGTTAGATGTTAGATGTTAGATTATATTAGATGGGAAGTTAGATGTTCGATGTTAGACTAGATTAGACGTTAGGTTAGGTTAGGTTAGGTCAGGTTAGGTTAGGTTAGGTTAGGTTAGGTTAGGTTAGGTTAGGTTAGGTTAGGTTAGGTTATGTTAGGTTAGTTTAGGTTAGGTTAGGTTAGGTTAGGTTAGGTTAGGTTCGGTTAGGTTAGGTTAGGTTAGGTTAGGTTAGTTAGGTTTGGTTAGGTTAGGTTAGGTTAGGTGTTAGATGTTAGATTAGATTAGATGTTAAGTTAGATGTTAGATGTTAGAATAGATTAGATGTTAGGTTACGTTAGGTTAGTTTAGGATTAGATGTTACGTTAGATGTTAGATTAGATTAGATGTTAGGTTAGGTTAGGTTAGGTTGGGTTAAGTTAGGTTAGGTGAGGTAAGGTTAGGTTAGGTTAGGTTAGGTTAGGTTATGTTAGGTTAGGTTAGGTTAGGTTAGATGTTAGATGTTAGATTATAATAAATGGGAAGTTAGATGTTCGATGTTGGACTAGATTAGACGTTAGGTTAGGTTAGGTTAGGTTAGGGTAGGCTAGGCTAGGCAAGGCTAGGCTAGGCTAGGTTAGGTTAGGTTAGGTTAGGTTAGGTTAGGTTAGGTTAGGTTAGGTTCGGTTAGGTTAGGTTAGGTTAGGTTAGGTTAGGTTAGGTTAGGTTTGGTTAGGTTAGGTTCGGTTAGGTTAAGTTAGGTTAGGTTAGGTTAGGTTAGGTGTTAGATGTTAGATTAGATTAGATGTTAAGTTAGATGTTAGATGTTAGAATAGATTAGATGTTAGGTTAGGTTAGGTTAGGTTAGTTTAGGATTAGATGTTACGTTAGATGTTAGATGTTAGATTAGATTAGATGTTAGGTTAGGTTAGGTTAGGTTAGGTTAGGATGAGATGTTAGGTTAGATGTTAGATGTTAGATTAGATTAGATGTTAGGTTAGGTTAGGTGAGGTGAGGTTAGGTTAGGTTAGGTTATGTTAGGGTATGTTAGGTTAGGTTAGGTTAGATGTTAGATGTTAGATTATATTAGATGGGAAGTTAGATGTTCGATGTTAGACTAGATTATACGTTAGGTTAGGTTAGGTTAGGTTAGGTTAGGTTAGGTTAGATTAGGTTATTTTAGGTTAGGTTAGGTTAGCTTAGGTTAGTTTAGGTTAGGTTAGGTTAGGTTAGGTTAGGCGTTAGATGTTAGATTAGATTAGATGTTAAGTTAGATGTTAGATGTTAGAATAGATTAGATATTAGGTTAGGTTAGGTTAGGTGAGGTGAGGTTAGGTTAGGTTAGGTTAGGTTAGGTTATATTAGGTTAGGTTAGGTTAGGTTAGGTTAGATGTTAGATGTTAGATTATAATAAATGGGAAGTTAGATGTTCGATGTTAGACTAGATTACACGTTAGGTTAGGTTAGGTTAGGTTGTTAGGTTAGGTTAGGTTAGGTTAGGTTAGGTTAGCTTAGGTTAGGTTAGGATGAGATGTTAGGTTAGATGTTAGATGTTAGATTAGATTAGATGTTAGGTTAGGTTAGGTTAGGTGAGGTGAGGCTAGGTTAGGTTAGGTTAGGGTATGTTAGGTTAGGTTAGGTTAGGTTAGGTTAGGTGTTAGATGTTAGATTAGATTAGATGTTAGGTTAGGTTAGGTTAGGTTAGGTTGGGTTAGGTTAGGTTAGGTTAGGTTAGGTTGGGTTAGGTTAGGTTAGGTTAGGTTACGTTAGGTTAGGTTAGGTCAGGTTAGGTTAGGTTAGGTTAGGTGTTTGATGTTAGATTAGATTAGATGTTAAGTTAGATGTTATATGTTAGAATAGATTAGATGTTAGGTTAGGTTAGGTTAGGTTAGTTTAGGATTAGATGTTACATTAGATGTTAGGTTAGGTTAGGTTAGGTTAGGTTGGGTTAAGTTAGGTTAGGTTAGGTTAGGTGAGGTGAGGTGAGGTTAGGTTAGGTTAGGTTAGGTTATATTAGGTTAGGTTAGGTTAGGTTAGGTTAGATGTTAGATGTTAGATGTTAGATTATAATAAATGGGAAGTTAGATGTTCGATGTTAGACTAGATTAGACGTTAGGTCAGGTTAGGTTAGGTTAGGTTAGGTGTTTGATGTTAGATTAGATTAGATGTTAAGTTAGATGTTATATGTTAGAATAGATGAGATGTTAGGTTAGGTTAGGTTAGGTTAGTTTAGGATTAGATGTTACATTAGATGTTAGGTTAGGTTAGGTTAGGTTGGGTTAAGTTAGGTTAGGTTATGTTAGGTGAGGTGAGGTGAGGTTAGGTTAGGTTAGGTTAGGTTAGGTTATATTAGGTTAGGTTAGGTTAGGTTAGGTTAGATGTTAGATGTTAGATTATAATAAATGGGAAGTTAGATGTTCGATGTTAGACTAGATTAGACGTTAGGTTAGGTTAGGTTAGGTTGGGTTAGGTTAGGTTAGGTTAGGTTAGGTTGGGTTAGGTTAGGTTAGGTTAGGTTAGGTTAGGTTAGGTCAGGTTAGGTTAGGTTAGGTTAGGTGTTTGATGTTAGATTAGATTAGATGTTAAGTTAGATGTTATATGTTAGAATAGATTAGATGTTAGGTTAGGTTAGGTTAGGTTAGTTTAGGATTAGATGTTACATTAGATGTTAGATGTTAGATTAGATTAGATGTTAGGTTAGGTTAGGTTAGGTTAGGTTGGGTTAAGTTAGGTTAGGTTAGGTTAGGTGAGGTGAGGTTAGGTTAGGTTAGGTTAGGTTATATTAGGTTAGGTTAGGTTAGGTTAGGTTAGATGTTAGATGTTAGATGTTAGATTATAATAAATGGGAAGTTAGATGTTCGATGTTAGACTAGATTAGACGTTAGGTTAGGTTAGGTGAGGTGAGGTTAGGTTAGGTTAGGTTAGGTTAGGTTAGGGTATGTTAGGTTAGGTTAGGTTAGGTTAGATGTTAGATGTTGGATTATATTAGATGGGAAGTTAGATGTTCGATGTTAGACTAGATTAGACGTTAGGTTAGGTTAGGTTAGGTTAGGTTAGGCTAGGTTAGGTTATGTTAGGTTAGGTTAGGTTAGCTTAGGTTAGTTTAGGTTAGGTTAGGTTAGGTTAGGTTAGGTTAGGTTAGGTTATGTTAGGTTAGGTTAGGTTAGGTTAGGTTAGGTTAGGGTATTAGGTTAGGTTAGGTTAGGTTAGGTTAGATGTTAGATGTTAGATTATATTAGATGGGAAGTTAGATGTTCGATGTTAGACTAGATTAGACGTTAGGTTAGGTTAGGTTAGGTTAGGTCAGGTTAGGTTAGGTTAGGTTAGGTTAGGTTAGGTTAGGTTAGGTTAGGTTAGGTTAGGTTAGGTTAGGTTATGTTAGGTTAGTTTAGGTTAGGTTAGGTTATGTTAGTTAGGTTAGGTTAGGTTAGGTTCGGTTAGGTTAGGTTAGGTTAAGTTAGGTTAGGTTAGTTAGGTTAGGTTAGGTTAGGTTAGGTTAGGTGTTAGATGTTAGATTAGATTAGATGTTAAGTTAGATGTTAGATGTTAGAATAGATTAGATGTTAGGTTAGGTTAGGTTAGTTTAGGATTAGATGTTACGTTAGATGTTAGATTAGATTAGATGTTAGGTTAGGTTAGGTTAGGTTAGGTTGGGTTAAGTTAGGTTAGGTGAGGTGAGGTTAGGTTAGGTTAGGTTAGGTTAGGTTATGTTAGGTTAGGTTAGGTTATGTTAGGTTAGGTTAGGTTAGGTTAGGTTAGATGTTAGATGTTAGATTATAATAAATGGGAAGTTAGATGTTCGATGTTGGACTAGATTAGACGTTAGGTTAGGTTAGGTTAGGTTAGGGTAGGCTAGGCTACGCAAGGCTAGGCTAGGCTAGGTTAGGTTAGGTTAGGTTAGGTTAGGTTAGGTTAGGTTAGGTTAGGTTAGGTTAGGTTAGGTTCGGTTAGGTTAGGTTAGGTTAGGTTAGGTTAGGTTAGGTTAGGTTAGGTTTGGTTAGGTTAGGTTAGGTTTGGTTAGGTTAGGTTAGGTTTGGTTAGGTTAGGTTAGGTTAGGTTAGGGTAGGCTAGGCTAGGCAAGGCTAGGCTAGGCTAGGTTAGGTTAGGTTAGGTTAGGTTAGGTTAGGTTAGGTTAGGTTAGGTTAGGTTAGGTTCGGTTAGGTTAGGTTAGGTTAGGTTAGGTTAGGTTAGGTTAGGTTAGGTTTGGTTAGGTTAGGTTAGGTTTGGTTAGGTTAGGTTAGGTTAGGTTAGGTAGGTTAGGTTAGGTTAAGTTAGGTTAGGTTAGGCTAGGTTAGGTTAGGTGTTAGATGTTAGATTAGATTACATGTTAAGTTAGATGTTAGACGTTAGAATAGATTAGATGTTAGGTTAGGTTAGGTTAGGTTAGTTTAGGATTAGATGTTACGTTAGATGTTAGATGTTAGATTAGATTAGATGTTAGGTTCGGTTAGGTTAGGTTAGGTTAGGTTAGGATGAGATGTTAGGTTAGACGTTAGATGTTAGATTAGATCAGATGTTAGGTTAGGTTAGGTGAGGTGAGGTTAGGTTAGGTTAGGTTAGGTTAGGGTATGTTAGGTTAGGTTAGGTTAGATGTTAGATGTTAGATTATATTAGATGGGAAGTTAGATGTTCGATGTTAGACTAGATTAGACGTTAGGTTAGGTTAGGTTAGGTTAGGTTAGGTTAGGTTAGGTTAGGTTATGTTAGGTTAGGTTAGGTTAGCTTAGGTTAGTTTAGGTTAGGTTAGGTTAGGTTAGGTTAGGTTAGGTTAGGTTAGGTTAGGTGTTAGATGTTAGATTAGATTAGATGTTAAGTTAGATGTTAGATGTTAGAATAGATTAGATGTTAGGTTAGGTTAGGTTAGGTGAGGTGAGGTTAGGTTAGGTTAGGTTAGGTTAGGTTATATTAGGTTAGGTTAGGTTAGGTTAGGTTAGATGTTAGATGTTAGATTATAATAAATGGGAAGTTAGATGGTCGATGTTAGACTAGATTACACGTTAGGTTAGGTTTGGTTAGGTTGTTAGGTTAGGTTAGGTTAGGTTAGGTTAGGTTAGCTTAGGTTAGGTTAGGATGAGATGTTAGGTTAGATGTTAGATGTTAGATTAGATTAGATGTTAGGTTAGGTTAGGTGAGGTGAGGTTAGGTTAGGTTAGGTTAGGTTAGGGTATGTTAGGTTAGGTTAGGTTAGGTTAGGTCAGGTTAGGTTAGGTTAGGTTAGGTGTTTGATGTTAGATTAGATTAGATGTTAAGTTAGATGTTATATGTTAGAATAGATTAGATGTTAGGTTAGGTTAGGTTAGGTTAGTTTAGGATTAGATGTTACATTAGATGTTAGGTTAGGTTAGGTTAGGTTAGGTTGGGTTAAGTTAGGTTAGGTTAGGTTAGGTGAGGTGAGGTGAGGTTAGGTTAGGTTAGGTTAGGTTATATTAGGTTAGGTTAGGTTAGGTTAGGTTAGGTTAGGTTAGGTTAGGTTAGGTTAGGTTAGGTTAGGTTAGGTTAGGTTAGGTTAGGTTAGGTTAGGTTAGGTTAGGTGTTAGATGTTAGATTAGATTAGATGTTAAGTTAGATGTTAGATGTTAGAATAGATTAGATGTTAGGTTAGGTTAGGCTAGGTTAGGTTAGTTTAGGATTAAATGTTACGTTAGATGTTAGATGTTAGATTAGATTAGATGTTAGGTTAGGTTAGGTTAGGTTGGGTTAAGTTAGGTTAGGTTAGGTGAGGTGAGGTGAGGTTAGGTTAGGTTAGGTTATATTAGGTTAGGTTAGGTTAGGTTAGGTTAGATGTTAGATTATAATAAATGGGAAGTTAGATGTTCGATGTTAGACTAGATTAGACGTTAGGTTAGGTTAGGTTAATTTAGGTTAGGTTAGGTTAGGATGAGATGTTAGGTTAGATGTTAGATGTTTGATTAGATTAGATGTTAGGTTAGGTTAGGTGAGGTGAGGTTAGGTTAGGTTAGGTTAGGTTAGGGTATGTTAGGTTAGGTTAGGTTAGATGTTAGATTATATTAGATGGGAAGTTAGATGTTCGATGTTAGACTAGATTAGACGTTAGGTTAGGTTAGGTTAGGTTAGGTTAGGTTATGTTAGGTTAGGTTAGGTTAGCTTAGGTTAGTTTAGGTTAGGTTAGGTTAGGTTAGGTTAGGTTAGGTGTTAGATGTTAGATTAGATTAGATGTTAAGTTAGATGTTAGATGTTAGAATAGATTAGATGTTAGGTTAGGTTAGGTTAGGTGAGGTGGGGTTAGGTTAGGTTATATTAGGTTAGGTTAGGTTAGGTTAGGTTAGATGTTAGATGTTAGATTATAATAAATGGGAAGTTAGATGTTCGATGTTAGACTAGATTACACGTTAGGTTAGGTTAGCTTAGGTTGTTAGGTTAGGTTAGGTTAGGTTAGGTTAGGTTAGCTTAGGTTAGGTTAGGATGAGATGTTAGGTTAGATGTTAGATGTTAGATTAGATTAGATGTTAGGTTAGGTTAGGTGAGGTGAGGTTAGGTTAGGTTAGGTTAGGTTAGGGTATGTTAGGTTAGGTTAGGTTAGGTTAGGTGTTAGATGTTAGATTAGATTAGATGTTAGGTTAGGTTAGGTTAGGTTGGGTTAGGTTAGGTTAGGTTAGGTTAATTTAGGTTAGGTTAGGTTAGGTTAGGTTAGGTCAGGTTAGGTTAGGTTAGGTTAGGTGTTTGATGTTAGATTAGATTAGATGTTAAGTTAGATGTTATATGTTAGAATAGATTAGATGTTAGGTTAGGTTAGGTTAGGTTAGTTTAGGATTAGATGTTACATTAGATGTTAGATATTAGATTAGATTAGATGTTAGGTTAGGTTAGGTTAGGTTAGATTGGGTTAAGTTAGGTTAGGTTAGGTTAGGTGAGGTGAGGTTAGGTTAGGTTAGGTTAGGTTATATTAGGTTAGGTTAGGTTAGGTTAGATGTTAGATGTTAGATGTTAGATTATAATAAATGGGAAGTTAGATGTTCGATGTTAGACTAGATTAGACGTTAGGTTAGGTTAGGTTAGGTTAGGTTAGGTTAGGTTAGGTTAGGTTAGGATGAGATGTTAGGTTAGATGTTAGATGTTAGATTAGATTAGATGTAAGGTTAGCTTAGGTGAGGTTAGGTTAGGTTAGGTTAGGTTAGGGTATGTTAGGTTAGGTTAGGTTAGGTTAGATGTTAGATGTTGGATTATATTAGATGGGAAGTTAGATGTTCGATGTTAGACTAGATTAGACGTTAGGTTAGGTTAGGTTAGGTTAGGTTAGGCTAGGTTAGGTTATGTTAGGTTAGGTTAGGTTAGCTTAGGTTAGTTTAGGTTAGGTTAGGTTAGGTTAGGTTAGGTTAGGTTAGGTTAGGTTAGGTTATGTTAGGCTAGGTTAGGTTAGGTTAGGTTAGGTTAGGGTATGTTAGGTTAGGTTAGGTTAGGTTAGGTTAGGTTAGATGTTAGATGTTAGATTATATTAGATGGGAAGTTAGATGTTCGATGTTAGACTAGATTAGACGTTAGGTTAGGTTAGGTTAGGTCAGGTTAGGTTAGGTTAGGTTAGGTTAGGTTAGGTTAGGTTAGGTTAGGTTAGGTTATGTTAGGTTAGTTTAGGTTAGGTTAGGTTAGGTTAGGTTAGGTTCGGTTAGGTTAGGTTAGGTTAGGTTAGGTTAGGTTAGTTAGGTTAGGTTAGGTTAGGTTAGGTGTTAGATGTTAGATTAGATTAGATGTTAAGTTAGATGTTAGATGTTAGAATAGATTAGATGTTAGGTTAGGTTAGGTTAGTTTAGGATTAGATGTTACGTTAGATGTTAGTTTAGATTAGATGTTAGGTTAGGTTAGGTTAGGTTAGGTTGGGTTAAGTTAGGTTAGGTGAGGTGAGGTTAGGTTAGGTTAGGTTATGTTAGGTTAGGTTAGGTTAGGTTAGATGTTAGATGTTAGATTATAATAAATGGGAAGTTAGATGTTCGATGTTGGACTAGATTAGACGTTAGGTTAGGTTAGGTTAGGTTAGGTTAGGTTAGGATGAGATGTTAGGTTAGATGTTAGATGTTAGATTAGATTAGATGTTAGGTTAGGTTAGGTGAGGTGAGGTTAGGTTAGGTTAGGGTATGTTAGGTTAGGTTAGGTTAGATGTTAGATGTTAGATTATATTAGATGGGAAGTTAGATGTTCGATGTTAGACTAGATTAGACGTTAGGTTAGGTTAGGTTAGGTTAGGTTAGGTTAGGTTAGGTTAGGTTATGTTAGGTTAGGTTAGGTAAGCTTAGGTTAGTTTAGGTTAGGTTAGGTTAGGTTAGGTTAGGTTAGGTGTTAGATGTTAGATTAGATTAGATGTTAAGTTAGATGTTAGATGTTAGAATGGATTAGATGTTAGGATAGGTTAGGTTAGGTGAGGTGAGGTTAGGTTAGGTTATATTAGGTTAGGTTAGGTTAGGTTAGATGTTAGATGTTAGATTATAATAAATGGGAAGTTAGATGTTCGATGTTAGACTAGATTACACGTTAGGTTAGGTTAGGTTAGGTTGTTAGGTTAGGTTAGGTTAGGTTAGGTTAGGTTAGCTTAGGTTAGGTTAGGATGAGGTGAGGTTAGGTTAGGTTAGGTTAGGTTAGGGTATGTTAGGTTAGGTTAGGTTAGGTTAGGTGTTAGATGTTAGATTAGATTAGATGTTAGGTTAGGTTAGGTTAGGTTGGGTTAGGTTAGGTTAGGTTAGGTTAGGTTAGGTTAGGTTAGGTTAGGTTAGGTTAGTTAGGTTAGGTTAGGTCAGGTTAGGTTAGGTTAGGTTAGGTGTTTGATGTTAGATTAGATTAGATATAAAGTTAGATGTTATATGTTAGAATAGATTAGATGTTAGGTTAGGTTAGGTTAGGTTAGTTTAGGATTAGATGTTACATTAGATGTTAGATGTTAGATTAGATTAGATGTTAGGTTAGGTTAGGTTAGGTTAGGTAGGGTTAAATTAGGTTAGGTTAGGTTAGGTGAGGTGAGGTTAGGTTAGGTTATATTAGGTTAGGTTAGGTTAGGTTAGGTTAGATGTTAGATGTTAGATGTTAGATTATAATAAATGGGAAGTTAGATGTTCGATGTTAGACTAGATTAGACGTTAGGTTAGGTTAGGTTAGGTTAGGTTAGGTTAGGTTAGGATGAGATGTTAGGTTAGATGTTAGATGTTAGATTAGATTAGATGTAAGGTTAGCTTAGGTGAGGTGAGGTTAGGTTAGGTTAGGTTAGGTTAGGTTAGGGTATGTTAGGTTAGGTTAGGTTAGGTTAGATGTTAGATGTTGGATTATATTAGATGGGAAGTTAGATGTTCGATGTTAGACTAGATTAGACGTTAGGTTAGGTTAGGTTAGGTTAGGCTAGGTTAGGTTATGTTAGGTTAGGTTAGGTTAGCTTAGGTTAGTTTAGGTTAGGTTAGGTTAGGTTAGGTTAGGTTAGGTTAGGTTAGGTTATGTTAGGTTAGGTTAGGTTAGGTTAGGTTAGGGTATGTTAGGTTAGGTTAGGTTAGGTTAGATGTTAGATGTTAGATTATATTAGATGGGAAGTTAGATGTTCGATGTTAGACTAGATTAGACGTTAGGTTAGGTTAGGTTAGGTCAGGTTAGGTTAGGTTAGGTTAGGTTAGGTTAGGTTAGGTTAGGTTAGGTTAGGTTAGGTTATGTTAGGTTAGTTTAGGTTAGGTTAGGTTAGGTTAGGTTAGGTTAGGTTCGGTTAGGTTAGGTTAGGTTAGGTTAGGTTAGTTAGGTTTGGTTAGGTTAGGTTAGGTTAGGTGTTAGATGTTAGATTAGATTAGATGTTAAGTTAGATGTTAGATGTTAGAATAGATTAGATGTTAGGTTAGGTTAGGTTAGTTTAGGATTAGATGTTACGTTAGATGTTAGATTAGATTAGATGTTAGGTTAGGTTAGGTTAGGTTGGGTTAAGTTAGGTTAGGTGAGGTAAGGTTAGGTTAGGTTAGGTTAGGTTAGGTTATGTTAGGTTAGGTTAGGTTAGGTTAGATGTTAGATGTTAGATTATAATAAATGGGAAGTTAGATGTTCGATGTTGGACTAGATTAGACGTTAGGTTAGGTTAGGTTAGGTTAGGGTAGGCTAGGCTAGGCAAGGCTAGGCTAGGCTAGGTTAGGTTAGGTTAGGTTAGGTTAGGTTAGGTTAGGTTAGGTTCGGTTAGGTTAGGTTAGGTTAGGTTAGGTTAGGTTAGGTTAGGTTAGGTTTGGTTAGGTTAGGTTAGGTTAGGTTAAGTTAGGTTAGGTTAGGTTAGGTTAGGTGTTAGATGTTAGATTAGATTAGATGTTAAGTTAGATGTTAGATGTTAGAATAGATTAGATGTTAGGTTAGGTTAGGTTAGGTTAGTTTAGGATTAGATGTTACGTTAGATGTTAGATGTTAGATTAGATTAGATGTTAGGTTAGGTTAGGTTAGGTTAGGATGAGATGTTAGGTTAGATGTTAGATGTTAGATTAGATTAGATGTTAGGTTAGGTTAGGTGAGGTGAGGTTAGGTTAGGTTAGGTTAGGTTAGGGTATGTTAGGTTAGGTTAGGTTAGATGTTAGATGTTAGATTATATTAGATGGGAAGTTAGATGTTCGATGTTAGACTAGATTATACGTTAGGTTAGGTTAGGTTAGGTTAGGTTAGGTTAGATTAGGTTATTTTAGGTTAGGTTAGGTTAGCTTAGGTTAGTTTAGGTTAGGTTAGGTTAGGTTAGGTTAGGTGTTAGATGTTAGATTAGATTAGATGTTAAGTTAGATGTTAGATGTTAGAATAGATTAGATGTTAGGTTAGGTTAGGTTAGGTGAGGTGAGGTTAGGTTAGGTTAGGTTAGGTTAGGTTATATTAGGTTAGGTTAGGTTAGGTTAGGTTAGATGTTAGATGTTAGATTATAATAAATGGGAAGTTAGATGTTCGATGTTAGACTAGATTACACGTTAGGTTAGGTTAGGTTAGGTTGTTAGGTTAGGTTAGGTTAGGTTAGGTTAGGTTAGCTTAGGTTAGGTTAGGATGAGATGTTAGGTTAGATGTTAGATGTTAGATTAGATTAGATGTTAGGTTAGGTTAGGTGAGGTGAGGTTAGGTTAGGTTAGGTTAGGGTATGTTAGGTTAGGTTAGGTTAGGTTAGGTTAGGTGTTAGATGTTAGATTAGATTAGATGTTAGGTTAGGTTAGGTTAGGTTAGGTTGGGTTAGGTTAGGTTAGGTTAGGTTAGGTTAGGTTAGGTTAGGTTAGGTTAGGTTAGGTTAGGTTAGGTTAGGTTAGGTTAGGTCAGGTTAGGTTAGGTTAGGTTAGGTGTTTGATGTTAGATTAGATTAGATGTTAAGTTAGATGTTATATGTTAGAATAGATTAGATGTTAGGTTAGGTTAGGTTAGTTTAGGATTAGATGTTACATTAGATGTTAGGTTAGGTTAGGTTAGGTTAGGTTGGGTTAAGTTAGGTTAGGTTAGGTGAGGTGAGGTGAGGTTAGGTTAGGTTAGGTTAGGTTATATTAGGTTAGGTTAGGTTAGGTTAGGTTAGATGTTAGATGTTAGATGTTAGATTATAATAAATGGGAAGTTAGATGTTCGATGTTAGACTAGATTAGACGTTAGGTCAGGTTAGGTTAGGTTAGGTTAGGTGTTTGATGTTAGATTAGATTAGATGTTAAGTTAGATGTTATATGTTAGAATAGATTAGATGTTAGGTTAGGTTAGGTTAGGTTAGTTTAGGATTAGATGTTACATTAGATGTTAGGTTAGGTTAGGTTAGGTTAGGTTGGGTTAAGTTAGGTTAGGTTATGTTAGGTGAGGTGAGGTGAGGTTAGGTTAGGTTAGGTTAGGTTAGGTTATATTAGGTTAGGTTAGGTTAGGTTAGGTTAGATGTTAGATGTTAGATTATAATAAATGGGAAGTTAGATGTTCGATGTTAGACTAGATTAGACGTTAGGTTAGGTTAGGTTAGGTTGGGTTAGGTTAGGTTAGGTTAGGTTAGGTTAGGTTGGGTTAGGTTAGGTTAGGTTAGGTTAGGTTAGGTTAGGTCAGGTTAGGTTAGGTTAGGTTAGGTGTTTGATGTTAGATTAGATTAGATGTTAAGTTAGATGTTATATGTTAGAATAGATTAGATGTTAGGTTAGGTTAGGTTAGGTTAGTTTAGGATTAGATGTTACATTAGATGTTAGATGTTAGATTAGATTAGATGTTAGGTTAGGTTAGGTTAGGTTGGGTTAAGTTAGGTTAGGTTAGGTTAGGTGAGGTGAGGTTAGGTTAGGTTAGGTTAGGTTATATTAGGTTAGGTTAGGTTAGGTTAGGTTAGATGTTAGATGTTAGATGTTAGATTATAATAAATGGGAAGTTAGATGTTCGATGTTAGACTAGATTAGACGTTAGGTTAGGTTAGGTGAGGTGAGGTTAGGTTAGGTTAGGTTAGGTTAGGTTAGGGTATGTTAGGTTAGGTTAGGTTAGGTTAGATGTTAGATGTTGGATTATATTAGATGGGAAGTTAGATGTTCGATGTTAGACTAGATTAGACGTTAGGTTAGGTTAGGTTAGGTTAGGTTAGGCTAGGTTAGGTTATGTTAGGTTAGGTTAGGTTAGCTTAGGTTAGTTTAGGTTAGGTTAGGTTAGGTTAGGTTAGGTTAGGTTATGTTAGGTTAGGTTAGGTTAGGTTAGGTTAGGTTAGGGTATGTTAGGTTAGGTTAGGTTAGGTTAGGTTAGATGTTAGATGTTAGATTATATTAGATGGGAAGTTAGATGTTCGATGTTAGACTAGATTAGACGTTAGGTTAGGTTAGGTTAGGTTAGGTCAGGTTAGGTTAGGTTAGGTTAGGTTAGGTTAGGTTAGGTTAGGTTAGGTTAGGTTAGGTTATGTTAGGTTAGTTTAGGTTAGGTTAGGTTATGTTAGTTAGGTTAGGTTAGGTTAGGTTCGGTTAGGTTAGGTTAGGTTAAGTTAGGTTAGGTTAGTTAGGTTAGGTTAGGTTAGGTTAGGTGTTAGATGTTAGATTAGATTAGATGTTAAGTTAGATGTTAGATGTTAGAATAGATTAGATGTTAGGTTAGGTTAGGTTAGTTTAGGATTAGATGTTACGTTAGATGTTAGATTAGATTAGATGTTAGGTTAGGTTAGGTTAGGTTAGGTTGGGTTAAGTTAGGTTAGGTTAGGTTAGGTTAGGTTAGGTTAGGTTAGGTTAGGTTAGGTTAGGTTAGGTTAGGTTAGGTTAGGTTAGGTTAGGTTAGGTTAGGTTAGGTTAGGTTAGGTTAGGTTAGGTTAGGTTAGGTTAGGTTAGGTTAGGTTAGGTTAGTTTAGGTTAGGTTAGATGTTAGATGTTAGATTATAATAAATGGGAAGTTAGATGTTCGATGTTGGACTAGATTAGACGTTAGGTTAGGTTAGGTTAGGTTAGGGTAGGCTAGGCTAGGCAAGGCTAGGCTAGGCTAGGTTAGGTTAGGTTAGGTTAGGTTAGGTTAGGTTAGGTTAGGTTAGGTTAGGTTAGGTTAGGTTAGGTTCGGTTAGGTTAGGTTAGGTTAGGTTAGGTTAGGTTAGGTTAGGTTTGGTTAGGTTAGGTTAGGTTTGGTTAGGTTAGGTTAGGTTAGGTTAGGTTAGGTTAGGTTAGGTTAGGTTAAGTTAGGTTAGGTTAGGCTAGGTTAGGTTAGGTGTTAGATGTTAGATTAGATTACATGTTAAGTTAGATGTTAGACGTTAGAATAGATTAGATGTTAGGTTAGGTTAGGTTAGGTTAGTTTAGGATTAGATGTTACGTTAGATGTTAGATGTTAGATTAGATTAGATGTTAGGTTCGGTTAGGTTAGGTTAGGTTAGGTTAGGTTAGGTTAGGTTAGGGTATGTTAGGTTAGGTTAGGTTAGATGTTAGATGTTAGATTATATTAGATGGGAAGTTAGATGTTCGATGTTAGACTAGATTAGACGTTAGGTTAGGTTAGGTTAGGTTAGGTTAGGTTAGGTTAGGTTAGGTTATGTTAGGTTAGGTTAGGTTAGCTTAGGTTAGTTTAGGTTAGGTTAGGTTAGGTTAGGTTAGGTTAGGTTAGGTGTTAGATGTTAGATTAGATTAGATGTTAAGTTAGATGTTAGATGTTAGAATAGATTAGATGTTAGGTTAGGTTAGGTTAGGTGAGGTGAGGTTAGGTTAGGTTAGGTTAGGTTAGGTTATATTAGGTTAGGTTAGGTTAGGTTAGATGTTAGATGTTAGATTATAATAAATGGGAAGTTAGATGGTCGATGTTAGACTAGATTACACGTTAGGTTAGGTTTGGTTAGGTTGTTAGGTTAGGTTAGGTTAGGTTAGGTTAGGTTAGGTTAGCTTAGGTTAGGTTAGGATGAGATGTTAGGTTAGATGTTAGATGTTAGATTAGATTAGATGTTAGGTTAGGTTAGGTGAGGTGAGGTTAGGTTAGGTTAGGTTAGGTTAGGGTATGTTAGGTTAGGTTAGGTTAGGTTAGGTCAGGTTAGGTTAGGTTAGGTTAGGTGTTTGATGTTAGATTAGATTAGATGTTAAGTTAGATGTTATATGTTAGAATAGATTAGATGTTAGGTTAGGTTAGGTTAGGTTAGTTTAGGATTAGATGTTACATTAGATGTTAGGTTAGGTTAGGTTAGGTTAGGTTGGGTTAAGTTAGGTTAGGTTAGGTTAGGTGAGGTGAGGTGAGGTTAGGTTAGGTTAGGTTAGGTTATATTAGGTTAGGTTAGGTTAGGTTAGGTTAGGTTAGGTTAGGTTAGGTTAGGTTAGGTTAGGTTAGGTTAGGTTAGGTTAGGTTAGGTTAGGTTAGGTGTTAGATGTTAGATTAGATTAGATGTTAAGTTAGATGTTAGATGTTAGAATAGATTAGATGTTAGGTTAGGTTAGGCTAGGTTAGGTTAGTTTAGGATTAAATGTTACGTTAGATGTTAGATGTTAGATTAGATTAGATGTTAGGTTAGGTTAGGTTAGGTTAGGTTGGGTTAAGTTAGGTTAGGTTAGGTTAGGTGAGGTGAGGTTAGGTTAGGTTAGGTTAGGTTATATTAGGTTAGGTTAGGTTAGGTTAGGTTAGATGTTAGATTATAATAAATGGGAAGTTAGATGTTCGATGTTAGACTAGATTAGACGTTAGGTTAGGTTAGGTTAGGTTAAGTTAGGTTAGGTTAGGATGAGATGTTAGGTTAGATGTTAGATGTTAGATTAGATTAGATGTTAGGTTAGGTTAGGTGAGGTGAGGTGAGGTTAGGTTAGGTTAGGTTAGGTTAGGGTATGTTAGGTTAGGTTAGGTTAGATGTTAGATGTTAGATTATATTAGATGGGAAGTTAGATGTTCGATGTTAGACTAGATTAGACGTTAGGTTAGGTTAGGTTAGGTTAGGTTAGGTTAGGTTATGTTAGGTTAGGTTAGGTTAGCTTAGGTTAGTTTAGGTTAGGTTAGGTTAGGTTAGGTTAGGTGTTAGATGTTAGATTAGATTAGATGTTAAGTTAGATGTTAGATGTTAGAATAGATTAGATGTTAGGTTAGGTTAGGTTAGGTGAGGTGAGGTTAGGTTAGGTTATATTAGGTTAGGTTAGGTTAGGTTAGGTTAGATGTTAGATGTTAGATTATAATAAATGGGAAGTTAGATGTTCGATGTTAGAATAGATTACACGTTAGGTTAGGTTAGCTTAGGTTGTTAGGTTAGGTTAGGTTAGGTTAGGTTAGGTTAGCTTAGGTTAGGTTAGGATGAGATGTTAGGTTAGATGTTAGATGTTAGATTAGATTAGATGTTAGGTTAGGTTAGGTGAGGTGAGGTTAGGTTAGGTTAGGTTAGGTTAGGGTATGTTAGGTTAGGTTAGGTTAGGTTAGGTGTTAGATGTTAGATTAGATTAGATGTTAGGTTAGGTTAGGTTAGGTTGGGTTAGGTTAGGTTAGGTTAGGTTAGGTTAGGTTAGGTTAGGTTAGGTTAGGTTAGGTTAGGTCAGGTTAGGTTAGGTTAGGTTAGGTGTTTGATGTTAGATTAGATTAGATGTTAAGTTAGATGTTATATGTTAGAATAGATTAGATGTTAGGTTAGGTTAGGTTAGGTTAGTTTAGGATTAGATGTTACATTAGATGTTAGATGTTAGATTAGATTAGATGTTAGGTTAGGTTAGGTTAGGTTAGGTTGGGTTAAGTTAGGTTAGGTTAGGTTAGGTGAGGTGAGGTTAGGTTAGGTTAGGTTAGGTTATATTAGGTTAGGTTAGGTTAGGTTAGGTTAGATGTTAGATGTTAGATGTTAGATTATAATAAATGGGAAGTTAGATGTTCGATGTTAGACTAGATTAGACGTTAGGTTAGGTTAGGTTAGGTTAGGTTAGGTTAGGTTAGGTTAGGATGAGATGTTAGGTTAGATGTTAGATGTTAGATTAGATTAGATGTAAGGTTAGCTTAGGTGAGGTTAGGTTAGGTTAGGTTAGGTTAGGGTATGTTAGGTTAGGTTAGGTTAGGTTAGATGTTAGATGTTGGATTATATTAGATGGGAAGTTAGATGTTCGATGTTAGACTAGATTAGACGTTAGGTTAGGTTAGGTTAGGTTAGGTTAGGCTAGGTTAGGTTATGTTAGGTTAGGTTAGGTTAGCTTAGGTTAGTTTAGGTTAGGTTAGGTTAGGTTAGGTTAGGTTAGGTTAGGTTAGGTTAGGTTATGTTAGGCTAGGTTAGGTTAGGTTAGGTTAGGTTAGGGTATGTTAGGTTAGGTTAGGTTAGGTTAGGTTAGGTTAGATGTTAGATGTTAGATTATATTAGATGGGAAGTTAGATGTTCGATGTTAGACTAGATTAGACGTTAGGTTAGGTTAGGTTAGGTCAGGTTAGGTTAGGTTAGGTTAGGTTAGGTTAGGTTAGGTTAGGTTATGTTAGGTTAGTTTAGGTTAGGTTAGGTTAGGTTAGGTTAGGTTCGGTTAGGTTAGGTTAGGTTAGGTTAGGTTAGGTTAGGTTAGTTAGGTTAGGTTAGGTTAGGTTAGGTGTTAGATGTTAGATTAGATTAGATGTTAAGTTAGATGTTAGATGTTAGAATAGATTAGATGTTAGGTTAGGTTAGGTTAGTTTAGGATTAGATGTTACGTTAGATGTTACTTTAGATTAGATGTTAGGTTAGGTTAGGTTAGGTTAGGTTGGGTTAAGTTAGGTTAGGTGAGGTGAGGTTAGGTTAGGTTAGGTTAGGTTAGGTTATGTTAGGTTAGGTTAGGTTAGGTTAGATGTTAGATGTTAGATTATAATAAATGGGAAGTTAGATGTTCGATGTTGGACTAGATTAGACGTTAGGTTAGGTTAGGTTAGGTTAGGGTAGGCTAGGCTAGGCAAGGCTAGGCTAGGCTAGGTTAGGTTAGGTTAGGTTAGGTTAGGTTAGGTTAGGTTAGGTTAGGTTAGGTTCGGTTAGGTTAGGTTAGGTTAGGTTAGGTTAGGTTAGGTTAGGTTTGGTTAGGTTAGGTTTGGTTAGGTTAGGTTAGGTTAGGTTAGGTTAGGTTTGGTTAGGTTAGGTTAGGTTAGGTTAGGTTAGGTTAGGTTAGGTTAGGTTAAGTTAGGTTAGGTTAGGTTAGGTTAGGTGTTAGATGTTAGATTAGATTAGATGTTAAGTTAGATGTTAGATGTTAGAATAGATTAGATGTTAGGTTAGGTTAGGTTAGGTTAGTTTAGGATTAGATGTTACGTTAGATGTTAGATGTTAGATTAGATTAGATGTTAGGTTAGGTTAGGTTAGGTTAGGTTAGGATGAGATGTTAGGTTAGATGTTAGATTAGATTAGATGTTAGGTTAGGTTAGGTGAGGTGAGGTTAGGTTAGGTTAGGTTAGGTTAGGGTATGTTAGGTTAGGTTAGGTTAGATGTTAGATGTTAGATTATATTAGATGGGAAGTTAGATGTTCGATGTTAGACTAGATTAGACGTTAGGTTAGGTTAGGTTAGGTTAGGTTAGGTTAGGTTAGGTTAGGTTATGTTAGGTTAGGTTAGGTTAGCTTAGGTTAGTTTAGGTTAGGTTAGGTTAGGTTAGGTTAGGTGTTAGATGTTAGATTAGATTAGATGTTAAGTTAGATGTTAGATGTTAGAATAGATTAGATGTTAGGTTAGGTTAGGTTAGGTGAGGTGAGGTTAGGTTAGGTTAGGTTAGGTTATATTAGGTTAGGTTAGGTTAGGTTAGGTTAGATGTTAGATGTTAGATTATAATAAATGGGAAGTTAGATGTTCGATGTTAGACTAGATTACACGTTAGGTTAGGTTAGGTTAGGTTGTTAGGTTAGGTTAGGTTAGGTTAGCTTAGGTTAGGTTAGGATGAGATGTTAGGTTAGATGTTAGATGTTAGATTAGATTAGATGTTAGGTTAGGTTAGGTGAGGTGAGGTTAGGTTAGGTTAGGTTAGGGTATGTTAGGTTAGGTTAGGTTAGGTTAGGTTAGGTTAGGTGTTAGATGTTAGATTAGATTAGATGTTAGGTTAGGTTAGGTTAGGTTAGGTTGGGTTAGGTTAGGTTAGGTTAGGTTAGGTTAGGTTAGGTTAGGTTAGGTTAGGTCAGGTTAGGTTAGGTTAGGTGTTTGATGTTAGATTAGATTAGATGTTAAGTTAGATGTTATATGTTAGAATAGATTAGATGTTAGGTTAGGTTAGGTTAGGTTAGTTTAGGATTAGATGTTACATTAGATGTTAGGTTAGGTTAGGTTAGGTTGGGTTAAGTTAGGTTAGGTTAGGTTAGGTGAGGTGAGGTGAGGTTAGGTTAGGTTAGGTTAGGTTATATTAGGTTAGGTTAGGTTAGATGTTAGATGTTAGATGTTAGATTATAATAAATGGGAAGTTAGATGTTCGATGTTAGACTAGATTAGACGTTAGGTCAGGTTAGGTTAGGTTAGGTGTTTGATGTTAGATTAGATTAGATGTTAAGTTAGATGTTATATGTTAGAATAGATTAGATGTTAGGTTAGGTTAGGTTAGGTTAGTTTAGGATTAGATGTTACATTAGATGTTAGGTTAGGTTAGGTTAGGTTAGGTTGGGTTAAGTTAGGTTAGGTTAGGTTAGGTGAGGTGAGGTGAGGTTAGGTTAGGTTAGGTTAGGTTATATTAGGTTAGGTTAGGTTAGATGTTAGATGTTAGATGTTAGATTATAATAAATGGGAAGTTAGATGTTCGATGTTAGACTAGACTAGACGTTAGGTTAGGGTAGGTTAGGTTAGGTTGGGTTAGGTTAGGTTAGGTTAGGTTAGGTTAGGTTAGGTTAGGTTGGGTTAGGTTAGGTTAGGTTAGGTTAGGTTAGGTCAGGTTAGGTTAGGTTAGGTTAGGTGTTTGATGTTAGATTAGATTAGATGTTAAGTTAGATGTTATATGTTAGAATAGATTAGATGTTAGGTTAGGTTAGGTTAGGTTAGTTTAGGATTAGATGTTACATTAGATGTTAGATGTTAGATTAGATTAGATGTTAGGTTAGGTTAGGTTAGGTTAGGTTGGGTTAAGTTAGGTTAGGTTAGGTTAGGTGAGGTGAGGTTAGGTTAGGTTAGGTTAGGTTATATTAGGTTAGGTTAGGTTAGGTTAGGTTAGATGTTAGATGTTAGATGTTAGATTATAATAAATGGGAAGGTAGATGTTCGATGTTAGACTAGATTAGACGTTAGGTTAGGTTAGGTGAGGTGAGGTTAGGTTAGGTTAGGTTAGGTTAGGGTATGTTAGGTTAGGTTAGGTTAGGTTAGATGTTAGATGTTGGATTATATTAGATGGGAAGTTAGATGTTCGATGTTAGACTAGATTAGACGTTAGGTTAGGTTAGGTTAGGTTAGGTTAGGCTAGGTTAGGTTATGTTAGGTTAGGTTAGGTTAGCTTAGGTTAGTTTAGGTTAGGTTAGGTTAGGTTAGGTTAGGTTAGGTTAGGTTAGGTTATGTTAGGTTAGGTTAGGTTAGGTTAGGTTAGGTTAGGTTAGGGTATGTTAGGTTAGGTTAGGTTAGGTTAGGTTAGATATTAGATGTTAGATTATATTAGATGGGAAGTTAGATGTTCGATGTTAGACTAGATTAGACGTTAGGTTAGGTTAGGTTAGGTTAGGTCAGGTTGGGTTAGGTTAGGTTAGGTTAGGTTAGGTTAGGTTAGGTTAGGTTAGGTTAGGTTAGGTTATGTTAGGTTAGTTTAGGTTAGGTTAGGTTAGGTTAGGTTAGGTTAGGTTCGGTTAGGTTAGGTTAGGTTAAGTTAGGTTAGGTTAGTTAGGTTAGGTTAGGTTAGGTTAGGTTAGGTGTTAGATGTTAGATTAGATTAGATGTTAAGTTAGATGTTAGATGTTAGAATAGATTAGATGTTAGGTTAGGTTAGGTTAGTTTAGGATTAGATGTTACGTTAGATGTTAGATTAGATTAGATGTTAGGTTAGGTTAGGTTAGGTTAGGTTGGGTTAAGTTAGGTTAGGTGAGGTGAGGTTAGGTTAGGTTAGGTTAGGTTAGGTTATGTTAGGTTAGGTTAGGTTATGTTAGGTTAGGTTAGGTTAGGTTAGGTTAGATGTTAGATGTTAGATTATAATAAATGGGAAGTTAGATGTTCGATGTTGGACTAGATTAGACGTTAGGTTAGGTTAGGTTAGGTTAGGGTAGGCTAGGCTAGGCAAGGCTAGGCTAGGCTAGGTTAGGTTAGGTTAGGTTAGGTTAGGTTAGGTTAGGTTAGGTTAGGTTAGGTTCGGTTAGGTTAGGTTAGGTTAGGTTAGGTTAGGTTAGGTTAGGTTTGGTTAGGTTAGGTTAGGTTTGGTTAGGTTGGGTTAGGTTAGGTTAGGTTAGGTTAGGTTAAGTTAGGTTAGGTTAGGCTAGGTTAGGTTAGGTGTTAGATGTTAGATTAGATTACATGTTAAGTTAGATGTTAGACGTTAGAATAGATTAGATGTTAGGTTAGGTTAGGTTAGGTTAGTTTAGGATTAGATGTTACGTTAGATGTTAGATGTTAGATTAGATTAGATGTTAGGTTCGGTTAGGTTAGGTTAGGTTAGGTTAGGATGAGATGTTAGGTTAGACGTTAGATGTTAGATTAGATTAGATGTTAGGTTAGGTTAGGTGAGGTGAGGTTAGGTTAGGTTAGGTTAGGTTAGGGTATGTTAGGTTAGGTTAGGTTAGATGTTAGATGTTAGATTATATTAGATGGGAAGTTAGATGTTCGATGTTAGACTAGATTAGACGTTAGGTTAGGTTAGGTTAGGTTAGGTTAGGTTAGGTTAGGTTATGTTAGGTTAGGTTAGGTTAGCTTAGGTTAGTTTAGGTTAGGTTAGGTTAGGTTAGGTTAGGTTAGGTTAGGTTAGGTGTTAGATGTTAGATTAGATTAGATGTTAAGTTAGATGTTAGATGTTAGAATAGATTAGATGTTAGGTTAGGTTAGGTTAGGTGAGGTGAGGTTAGGTTAGGTTAGGTTAGGTTAGGTTATATTAGGTTAGGTTAGGTTAGGTTAGGTTAGATGTTAGATGTTAGATTATAATAAATGGGAAGTTAGATGGTCGATGTTAGACTAGATTACACGTTAGGTTAGGTTTGGTTAGGTTGTTAGGTTAGGTTAGGTTAGGTTAGGTTAGGTTAGCTTAGGTTAGGTTAGGATGAGATGTTAGGTTAGATGTTAGATGTTAGATTAGATTAGATGTTAGGTTAGGTTAGGTGAGGTGAGGTTAGGTTAGGTTAGGTTAGGGTATGTTAGGTTAGGTTAGGTTAGGTTAGGTTAGGTGTTAGATGTTAGACTAGATTAGATGTTAGGTTAGGTTAGGTTAGGTTAGGTTGGGTTAGGTTAGGTTAGGTTAGGTTAGGTTAGGTTAGGTTAGGTTAGGTTAGGTTAGGTTAGGTCAGGTTAGGTTAGGTTAGGTTAGGTGTTTGATGTTAGATTAGATTAGATGTTAAGTTAGATGTTATATGTTAGAATAGATTAGATGTTAGGTTAGGTTAGGTTAGGTTAGTTTAGGATTAGATGTTACATTAGATGTTAGGTTAGGTTAGGTTAGGTTAGGTTGGGTTAAGTTAGGTTTGGTTAGGTTAGGTGAGGTGAGGTGAGGTTAGGTTAGGTTAGGTTAGGTTATATTAGGTTAGGTTAGGTTAGGTTAGGTTAGGTTAGGTTAGGTTAGGTTAGGTTAGGTTAGGTTAGGTTAGGTTAGGTTAGGTTAGGTTAGGTGTTAGATGTTAGATTAGATTAGATGTTAAGTTAGATGTTAGATGTTAGAATAGATTAGATGTTAGGTTAGGTTAGGCTAGGTTAGGTTAGTTTAGGATTAAATGTTACGTTAGATGTTAGATGTTAGATTAGATTAGATGTTAGGTTAGGTTAGGTTAGGTTAGGTTGGGTTAAGTTAGGTTAGGTTAGGTTAGGTGAGGTGAGGTTAGGTTAGGTTAGGTTAGGTTATATTAGGTTAGGTTAGGTTAGGTTAGGTTAGGTTAGATGTTAGATTATAATAAATGGGAAGTTAGATGTTCGATGTTAGACTAGATTAGACGTTAGGTTAGGTTAGGTTAGGTTAGGTTAGGTTAGGATGAGATGTTAGGTTAGATGTTAGATGTTAGATTAGATTAGATGTTAGGTTAGGTTAGGTTAGGTTAGGTTAGGTTAGGATGAGATGTTAGGTTAGATGTTAGATGTTAGATTAGATTAGATGTTAGGTTAGGTTAGGTGAGGTGAGGTTAGGTTAGGTTAGGTTAGGTTAGGTTAGGTTAGGTTAGGTTAGGTCAGGTTAGGTTAGGTTAGGTTAGGTGTTTGATGTTAGATTAGATTAGATGTTAAGTTAGATGTTATATGTTAGAATAGATTAGATGTTAGGTTAGGTTAGGTTAGGTTAGTTTAGGATTAGATGTTACATTAGATGTTAGATGTTAGATTAGATTAGATGTTAGGTTAGGTTAGGTTAGGTTAGGTTGGGTTAAGTTAGGTTAGGTTAGGTTAGGTGAGGTGAGGTTAGGTTAGGTTAGGTTAGGTTATATTAGGTTAGGTTAGGTTAGGTTAGGTTAGATGTTAGATGTTAGATGTTAGATTATAATAAATGGGAAGGTAGATGTTCGATGTTAGACTAGATTAGACGTTAGGTTAGGTTAGGTGAGGTGAGGTTAGGTTAGGTTAGGTTAGGTTAGGTTAGGGTATGTTAGGTTAGGTTAGGTTAGGTTAGATGTTAGATGTTGGATTATATTAGATGGGAAGTTAGATGTTCGATGTTAGACTAGATTAGACGTTAGGTTAGGTTAGGTTAGGTTAGGTTAGGCTAGGTTAGGTTATGTTAGGTTAGGTTAGGTTAGCTTAGGTTAGTTTAGGTTAGGTTAGGTTAGGTTAGGTTAGGTTAGGTTAGGTTAGGTTATGTTAGGTTAGGTTAGGTTAGGTTAGGTTAGGTTAGGTTAGGGTATGTTAGGTTAGGTTAGGTTAGGTTAGGTTAGATATTAGATGTTAGATTATATTAGATGGGAAGTTAGATGTTCGATGTTAGACTAGATTAGACGTTAGGTTAGGTTAGGTTAGGTTAGGTCAGGTTGGGTTAGGTTAGGTTAGGTTAGGTTAGGTTAGGTTAGGTTAGGTTAGGTTAGGTTAGGTTAGGTTATGTTAGGTTAGTTTAGGTTAGGTTAGGTTAGGTTAGGTTAGGTTAGGTTCGGTTAGGTTAGGTTAGGTTAAGTTAGGTTAGGTTAGTTAGGTTAGGTTAGGTTAGGTTAGGTTAGGTGTTAGATGTTAGATTAGATTAGATGTTAAGTTAGATGTTAGATGTTAGAATAGATTAGATGTTAGGTTAGGTTAGGTTAGTTTAGGATTAGATGTTACGTTAGATGTTAGATTAGATTAGATGTTAGGTTAGGTTAGGTTAGGTTAGGTTGGGTTAAGTTAGGTTAGGTGAGGTGAGGTTAGGTTAGGTTAGGTTAGGTTAGGTTATGTTAGGTTAGGTTAGGTTATGTTAGGTTAGGTTAGGTTAGGTTAGGTTAGATGTTAGATGTTAGATTATAATAAATGGGAAGTTAGATGTTCGATGTTGGACTAGATTAGACGTTAGGTTAGGTTAGGTTAGGTTAGGGTAGGCTAGGCTAGGCAAGGCTAGGCTAGGCTAGGTTAGGTTAGGTTAGGTTAGGTTAGGTTAGGTTAGGTTAGGTTAGGTTAGGTTAGGTTCGGTTAGGTTAGGTTAGGTTAGGTTAGGTTAGGTTAGGTTAGGTTTGGTTAGGTTAGGTTAGGTTTGGTTAGGTTGGGTTAGGTTAGGTTAGGTTAGGTTAGGTTAAGTTAGGTTAGGTTAGGCTAGGTTAGGTTAGGTGTTAGATGTTAGATTAGATTACATGTTAAGTTAGATGTTAGACGTTAGAATAGATTAGATGTTAGGTTAGGTTAGGTTAGGTTAGTTTAGGATTAGATGTTACGTTAGATGTTAGATGTTAGATTAGATTAGATGTTAGGTTCGGTTAGGTTAGGTTAGGTTAGGTTAGGATGAGATGTTAGGTTAGACGTTAGATGTTAGATTAGATTAGATGTTAGGTTAGGTTAGGTGAGGTGAGGTTAGGTTAGGTTAGGTTAGGTTAGGGTATGTTAGGTTAGGTTAGGTTAGATGTTAGATGTTAGATTATATTAGATGGGAAGTTAGATGTTCGATGTTAGACTAGATTAGACGTTAGGTTAGGTTAGGTTAGGTTAGGTTAGGTTAGGTTATGTTAGGTTAGGTTAGGTTAGCTTAGGTTAGTTTAGGTTAGGTTAGGTTAGGTTAGGTTAGGTTAGGTTAGGTTAGGTGTTAGATGTTAGATTAGATTAGATGTTAAGTTAGATGTTAGATGTTAGAATAGATTAGATGTTAGGTTAGGTTAGGTTAGGTGAGGTGAGGTTAGGTTAGGTTAGGTTAGGTTAGGTTATATTAGGTTAGGTTAGGTTAGGTTAGGTTAGATGTTAGATGTTAGATTATAATAAATGGGAAGTTAGATGGTCGATGTTAGACTAGATTACACGTTAGGTTAGGTTTGGTTAGGTTGTTAGGTTAGGTTAGGTTAGGTTAGGTTAGGTTAGCTTAGGTTAGGTTAGGATGAGATGTTAGGTTAGATGTTAGATGTTAGATTAGATTAGATGTTAGGTTAGGTTAGGTGAGGTGAGGTTAGGTTAGGTTAGGTTAGGGTATGTTAGGTTAGGTTAGGTTAGGTTAGGTTAGGTGTTAGATGTTAGACTAGATTAGATGTTAGGTTAGGTTAGGTTAGGTTAGGTTGGGTTAGGTTAGGTTAGGTTAGGTTAGGTTAGGTTAGGTTAGGTTAGGTTAGGTTAGGTCAGGTTAGGTTAGGTTAGGTTAGGTGTTTGATGTTAGATTAGATTAGATGTTAAGTTAGATGTTATATGTTAGAATAGATTAGATGTTAGGTTAGGTTAGGTTAGGTTAGTTTAGGATTAGATGTTACATTAGATGTTAGGTTAGGTTAGGTTAGGTTAGGTTGGGTTAAGTTAGGTTTGGTTAGGTTAGGTGAGGTGAGGTGAGGTTAGGTTAGGTTAGGTTAGGTTATATTAGGTTAGGTTAGGTTAGGTTAGGTTAGGTTAGGTTAGGTTAGGTTAGGTTAGGTTAGGTTAGGTTAGGTTAGGTTAGGTTAGGTTAGGTTAGGTGTTAGATGTTAGATTAGATTAGATGTTAAGTTAGATGTTAGATGTTAGAATAGATTAGATGTTAGGTTAGGTTAGGCTAGGTTAGGTTAGTTTAGGATTAAATGTTACGTTAGATGTTAGATGTTAGATTAGATTAGATGTTAGGTTAGGTTAGGTTAGGTTAGGTTGGGTTAAGTTAGGTTAGGTTAGGTTAGGTGAGGTGAGGTTAGGTTAGGTTAGGTTAGGTTATATTAGGTTAGGTTAGGTTAGGTTAGGTTAGGTTAGATGTTAGATTATAATAAATGGGAAGTTAGATGTTCGATGTTAGACTAGATTAGACGTTAGGTTAGGTTAGGTTAGGTTAGGTTAGGTTAGGATGAGATGTTAGGTTAGATGTTAGATGTTAGATTAGATTAGATGTTAGGTTAGGTTAGGTTAGGTTAGGTTAGGTTAGGATGAGATGTTAGGTTAGATGTTAGATGTTAGATTAGATTAGATGTTAGGTTAGGTTAGGTGAGGTTAGGTTAGGTTAGGTTAGGTTAGGTTAGATGTTAGATGTTAGATTATATTAGATGGGAAGTTAGATGTTCGATGTTAGACTAGATTAGACGTTAGGTTAGGTTAGGTTAGGTTAGGTTATGTTAGGTTAGGTTAGGTTAGCTTAGGTTAGTTTAGGTTAGGTTAGGTTAGGTTAGGTTAGGTGTTAGATGTTAGATTAGATTAGATGTTAAGTTAGATGTTAGATGTTAGAATAGATTAGATGTTAGGTTAGGTTAGGTTAGGTGAGGTTAGGTTAGGTTATATTAGGTTAGGTTAGGTTAGGTTAGGTTAGATGTTAGATGTTAGATTATAATAAATGGGAAGTTAGATGTTCGATGTTAGACTAGATTACACGTTAGGTTAGGTTAGCTTAGGTTGTTAGGTTAGGTTAGGTTAGGTTAGGTTAGGTTAGCTTAGGTTAGGTTAGGATGAGATGTTAGGTTAGATGTTAGATGTTAGATTAGATTAGATGTTAGGTTAGGTTAGGTGAGGTGAGGTTAGGTTAGGTTAGGTTAGGTTAGGGTATGTTAGGTTAGGTTAGGTTAGGTTAGGTGTTAGATGTTAGATTAGATTAGATGTTAGGTTAGGTTAGGTTAGGTTGGGTTAGGTTAGGTTAGGTTAGGTTAGGTTAGGTTAGGTTAGGTTAGGTTAGGTTAGGTTAGGTGTTTGATGTTAGATTAGATTAGATGTTAAGTTAGATGTTATATGTTAGAATAGATTAGATGTTAGGTTAGGTTAGGTTAGGTTAGTTTAGGATTAGATGTTACATTAGATGTTAGATGTTAGATTAGATTAGATGTTAGGTTAGGTTAGGTTAGGTTAGGTTGGGTTAAGTTAGGTTAGGTTAGGTTAGGTGAGGTGAGGTTAGGTTAGGTTAGGTTAGGTTATATTAGGTTAGGTTAGGTTAGGTTAGGTTAGATGTTAGATGTTAGATTATAATAAATGGGAAGTTAGATGTTCGATGTTAGACTAGATTAGACGTTAGGTTAGGTTAGGTTAGGTTAGGTTAGGTTAGGTTAGGATGAGATGTTAGGTTAGATGTTAGATGTTAGATTAGATTAGATGTAAGGTTAGCTTAGGTGAGGTTAGGTTAGGTTAGGTTAGGTTAGGTTAGGGTATGTTAGGTTAGGTTAGGTTAGGTTAGATGTTAGATGTTGGATTATATTAGATGGGAAGTTAGATGTTCGATGTTAGACTAGATTAGACGTTAGGTTAGGTTAGGTTAGGTTAGGTTAGGCTAGGTTAGGTTATGTTAGGTTAGGTTAGGTTAGCTTAGGTTAGTTTAGGTTAGGTTAGGTTAGGTTAGGTTAGGTTAGGTTAGGTTAGATGTTAGATGTTAGATTATATTAAATGGGAAGTTAGATGTTCTATGTTAGACTAGATTAGACATTAGGTTAGGTTAGGTTAGGTTAGGATGAGATGTTAGGTTAGATGTTAGATGTTAGATTAGATTAGATGTTAGGTTAGGTTAGGTCAGGTGAGGTTAGGTTAGGTTAGGTTAGGGTATGTTAGGTTAGGTTAGGTTAGGTTAGGTTAGATGTTAGATGTTAGATTATATTAGATGGGAAGTTAGATGTTCGATGTTAGACTAGATTAGACGTTAGGTTAGGTTAGGTTAGGTTAGGTTAGGTCAGGTTAGGTTAGGTTAGGTTAGGTTAGGTTAGGTTAGGTTAGGTTAGGTTAGGTTAGTTTAGGTTAGGTCAGGTTAGGTTAGGTTAGGTTAGGTGTTTGATGTTAGATTAGATTAGATGTTAAGTTAGATGTTATATGTTAGAATAGATTAGATGTTAGGTTAGGTTAGGTTAGGTTAGTTTAGGATTAGATGTTACATTAGATGTTAGATGTTAGATTAGATTAGATGTTAGGTTAGGTTAGGTTAGGTTAGGTTGGGTTAAGTTAGGTTAGGTTAGGTTAGGTGAGGTGAGGTTAGGTTAGGTTAGGTTAGGTTATATTAGGTTAGGTTAGGTTAGGTTAGGTTAGATGTTAGATGTTAGATGTTAGATTATAATAAATGGGAAGGTAGATGTTCGATGTTAGACTAGATTAGACGTTAGGTTAGGTTAGGTGAGGTGAGGTTAGGTTAGGTTAGGTTAGGTTAGGTTAGGGTATGTTAGGTTAGGTTAGGTTAGGTTAGATGTTAGATGTTGGATTATATTAGATGGGAAGTTAGATGTTCGATGTTAGACTAGATTAGACGTTAGGTTAGGTTAGGTTAGGTTAGGTTAGGCTAGGTTAGGTTATGTTAGGTTAGGTTAGGTTAGCTTAGGATAGTTTAGGTTAGGTTAGGTTAGGTTAGGTTAGGTTAGGTTATGTTAGGTTAGGTTAGGTTAGGTTAGGTTAGGTTAGGTTAGGGTATGTTAGGTTAGGTTAGGTTAGGTTAGGTTAGATATTAGATGTTAGATTATATTAGATGGGAAGTTAGATGTTCGATGTTAGACTAGATTAGACGTTAGGTTAGGTTAGGTTAGGTTAGGTCAGGTTGGGTTAGGTTAGGTTAGGTTAGGTTAGGTTAGGTTAGGTTAGGTTAGGTTAGGTTATGTTAGGTTAGTTTAGGTTAGGTTAGGTTAGGTTAGGTTAGGTTAGGTTCGGTTAGGTTAGGTTAGGTTAAGTTAGGTTAGGTTAGTTAGGTTAGGTTAGGTTAGGTTAGGTTAGGTGTTAGATGTTAGATTAGATTAGATGTTAAGTTAGATGTTAGATGTTAGAATAGATTAGATGTTAGGTTAGGTTAGGTTAGTTTAGGATTAGATGTTACGTTAGATGTTAGATTAGATTAGATGTTAGGTTAGGTTAGGTTAGGTTAGGTTGGGTTAAGTTAGGTTAGGTGAGGTGAGGTTAGGTTAGGTTAGGTTAGGTTAGGTTATGTTAGGTTAGGTTAGGTTATGTTAGGTTAGGTTAGGTTAGATGTTAGATGTTAGATTATAATAAATGGGAAGTTAGATGTTCGATGTTGGACTAGATTAGACGTTAGGTTAGGTTAGGTTAGGTTAGGGTAGGCTAGGCTAGGCAAGGCTAGGCTAGGCTAGGTTAGGTTAGGTTAGGTTAGGTTAGGTTAGGTTAGGTTAGGTTAGGTTAGGTTAGGTTTGGTTAGGTTAGGTTAGGTTAGGTTAGGTTAGGTTAGGTTTGGTTAGGTTAGGTTAGGTTAGGTTTGGTTAGGTTGGGTTAGGTTAGGTTAGGTTAGGTTAGGTTAAGTTAGGTTAGGTTAGGCTAGGTTAGGTTAGGTGTTAGATGTTAGATTAGATTACATGTTAAGTTAGATGTTAGACGTTAGAATAGATTAGATGTTAGGTTAGGTTAGGTTAGGTTAGTTTAGGATTAGATGTTACGTTAGATGTTAGATGTTAGATTAGATTAGATGTTAGGTTCGGTTAGGTTAGGTTAGGTTAGGTTAGGATGAGATGTTAGGTTAGACGTTAGATGTTAGATTAGATTAGATGTTAGGTTAGGTTAGGTGAGGTGAGGTTAGGTTAGGTTAGGTTAGGTTAGGGTATGTTAGGTTAGGTTAGGTTAGATGTTAGATGTTAGATTATATTAGATGGGAAGTTAGATGTTCGATGTTAGACTAGATTAGACGTTAGGTTAGGTTAGGTTAGGTTAGGTTAGGTTAGGTTAGGTTAGGTTATGTTAGGTTAGGTTAGGTTAGCTTAGGTTAGTTTAGGTTAGGTTAGGTTAGGTTAGGTTAGGTTAGGTTAGGTTAGGTGTTAGATGTTAGATTAGATTAGATGTTAAGTTAGATGTTAGATGTTAGAATAGATTAGATGTTAGGTTAGGTTAGGTTAGGTGAGGTGAGGTTAGGTTAGGTTAGGTTAGGTTAGGTTATATTAGGTTAGGTTAGGTTAGGTTAGGTTAGATGTTAGATGTTAGATTATAATAAATGGGAAGTTAGATGGTCGATGTTAGACTAGATTACACGTTAGGTTAGGTTTGGTTAGGTTGTTAGGTTAGGTTAGGTTAGGTTAGGTTAGGTTAGCTTAGGTTAGGTTAGGATGAGATGTTAGGTTAGATGTTAGATGTTAGATTAGATTAGATGTTAGGTTAGGTTAGGTGAGGTGAGGTTAGGTTAGGTTAGGTTAGGTTAGGGTATGTTAGGTTAGGTTAGGTTAGGTTAGGTTAGGTGTTAGATGTTAGATTAGATTAGATGTTAGGTTAGGTTAGGTTAGGTTAGGTTGGGTTAGGTTAGGTTAGGTTAGGTTAGGTTAGGTTAGGTTAGGTTAGGTTAGGTTAGGTCAGGTTAGGTTAGGTTAGGTTAGGTGTTTGATGTTAGATTAGATTAGATGTTAAGTTAGATGTTATATGTTAGAATAGATTAGATGTTAGGTTAGGTTAGGTTAGGTTAGTTTAGGATTAGATGTTACATTAGATGTTAGGTTAGGTTAGGTTAGGTTAGGTTGGGTTAAGTTAGGTTTGGTTAGGTTAGGTGAGGTGAGGTGAGGTTAGTTTAGGTTAGGTTAGGTTATATTAGGTTAGGTTAGGTTAGGTTAGGTTAGGTTAGGTTAGGTTAGGTTAGGTTAGGTTAGGTTAGGTGTTAGATGTTAGATTAGATTAGATGTTAAGTTAGATGTTAGATGTTAGAATAGATTAGATGTTAGGTTAGGTTAGGCTAGGTTAGGTTAGTTTAGGATTAAATGTTACGTTAGATGTTAGATGTTAGATTAGATTAGATGTTAGGTTAGGTTAGGTTAGGTTGGGTTAAGTTAGGTTAGGTTAGGTTAGGTGAGGTGAGGTTAGGTTAGGTTAGGTTAGGTTATATTAGGTTAGGTTAGGTTAGGTTAGGTTAGGTTAGATGTTAGATTATAATAAATGGGAAGTTAGATGTTCGATGTTAGACTAGATTAGACGTTAGGTTAGGTTAGGTTAGGTTAGGTTAGGTTAGGATGAGATGTTAGGTTAGATGTTAGATGTTAGATTAGATTAGATGTTAGGTTAGGTTAGGTTAGGTTAGGTTAGGTTAGGATGAGATGTTAGGTTAGATGTTAGATGTTAGATTAGATTAGATGTTAGGTTAGGTTAGGTGAGGTGAGGTTAGGTTAGGTTAGGTTAGGTTAGGTTAGATGTTAGATGTTAGATTATATTAGATGGGAAGTTAGATGTTCGATGTTAGACTAGATTAGACGTTAGGTTAGGTTAGGTTAGGTTAGGTTAGGTTATGTTAGGTTAGGTTAGGTTAGCTTAGGTTAGTTTAGGTTAGGTTAGGTTAGGTTAGGTTAGGTTAGGTGTTAGATGTTAGATTAGATTAGATGTTAAGTTAGATGTTAGATGTTAGAATAGATTAGATGTTAGGTTAGGTTAGGTTAGGTGAGGTGAGGTTAGGTTAGGTTATATTAGGTTAGGTTAGGTTAGGTTAGGTTAGATGTTAGATGTTAGATTATAATAAATGGGAAGTTAGATGTTCGATGTTAGACTAGATTACACGTTAGGTTAGGTTAGCTTAGGTTGTTAGGTTAGGTTAGGTTAGGTTAGGTTAGGTTAGCTTAGGTTAGGTTAGGATGAGATGTTAGGTTAGATGTTAGATGTTAGATTAGATTAGATGTTAGGTTAGGTTAGGTGAGGTGAGGTTAGGTTAGGTTAGGTTAGGTTAGGGTATGTTAGGTTAGGTTAGGTTAGGTTAGGTGTTAGATGTTAGATTAGATTAGATGTTAGGTTAGGTTAGGTTAGGTTGGGTTAGGTTAGGTTAGGTTAGGTTAGGTTAGGTTAGGTTAGGTTAGGTTAGGTTAGGTCAGGTTAGGTTAGGTTAGGTTAGGTGTTTGATGTTAGATTAGATTAGATGTTATGTTAGATGTTATATGTTAGAATAGATTAGATGTTAGGTTAGGTTAGGTCAGGTTAGTTTAGGATTAGATGTTACATTAGATGTTAGATGTTAGATTAGATTAGATGTTAGGTTAGGTTAGGTTAGGTTAGGTTGGGTTAAGTTAGGTTAGGTTAGGTTAGGTGAGGTGAGGTTAGGTTAGGTTAGGTTAGGTTATATTAGGTTAGGTTAGGTTAGGTTAGGTTAGATGTTAGATGTTAGATGTTAGATTATAATAAATGGGAAGTTAGATGTTCGATGTTAGACTAGATTAGACGTTAGGTTAGGTTAGGTTAGGTTAGGTTAGGTTAGGTTAGGTTAGGATGAGATGTTAGGTTAGATGTTAGATGTTAGATTAGATTAGATGTAAGGTTAGCTTAGGTGAGGTTAGGTTAGGTTAGGTTAGGTTAGGTTAGGGTATGTTAGGTTAGGTTAGGTTAGGTTAGATGTTAGATGTTGGATTATATTAGATGGGAAGTTAGATGTTCGATGTTAGACTAGATTAGACGTTAGGTTAGGTTAGGTTAGGTTAGGTTAGGCTAGGTTAGGTTATGTTAGGTTAGGTTAGGTTAGCTTAGGTTAGTTTAGGTTAGGTTAGGTTAGGTTAGGTTAGGTTAGGTTAGGGTATGTTAGGTTAGGTTAGGTTAGGTTAGGTTAGATGTTAGATGTTAGATTATATTAAATGGGAAGTTAGATGTTCTATGTTAGACTAGATTAGACATTAGGTTAGGTTAGGTTAGGTTAGGATGAGATGTTAGGTTAGATGTTAGATGTTAGATTAGATTAGATGTTAGGTTAGGTTAGGTCAGGTGAGGTTAGGTTAGGTTAGGTTAGGGTATGTAGGTTAGGTTAGGTTGGTTAGGTTAGATGTTAGATGTTAGATTATATTAGATGGGAAGTTAGATGTTCGATGTTAGACTAGATTAGACGTTAGGTTAGGTTAGGTTAGGTTAGGTTAGGTTAGGTTAGGTTAGGTTAGGTTAGTTTAGGTTAGGTTAGGTTAGGTTAGGTTAGGTTAGGTTACGTTAGGTTCTGTTAGGTTTGGTTAGGTTAGGTTAGGTTAGGTTACGTTAGGTTAGGTTGGGTTCGGTTCCGTTCGGTTAGGTTAGGTTAGGTTAGGTTAGGTTAGGTGAGGTTAGGTTAGGTTAGGTGTTAGATGTTAGATTAGATTAGATGTTAAGTTAGATGTTAGATGTTAGAATAGATTAGATGTTAGGTTAGGTTAGGCTAGGTTAGGTTAGTTTAGGAATAAATGTTACGTTAGATGTTAGATGTTAGATTAGATTAGATGTTAGGTTAGGTTAGGTTAGGTTAGGTTGGGTTAAGTTAGGTTAGGTTAGGTTAGGTGAGGTGAGGTTAGGTTAGGTTAGGTTAGGTTAGGTTATATTAGGTTAGGTTAGGTTAGGTTAGGTTAGGTTAGATGTTAGATTATAATAAATGGGAAGTTAGATGTTCGATGTTAGACTAGATTAGACGTTAGGTTAGGTTAGGTTAGGTTAGGTTAGGTTAGGATGAGATGTTAGGTTAGATGTTAGATGTTAGATTAGATTAGATGTTAGGTTAGGTTAGGTTAGGTTAGGTTAGGTTAGGATGAGATGTTAGGTTAGATGTTAGATGTTAGATTAGATTAGATGTTAGGTTAGGTTAGGTGAGGTGAGGTTAGGTTAGGTTAGGTTAGGTTAGGGTATGTTAGGTTAGGTTAGGTTAGATGTTAGATGTTAGATTATATTAGATGGGAAGTTAGATGTTCGATGTTAGACTAGATTAGACGTTGGGTTAGGTTAGGTTAGGTTAGGTTAGGTTAGGTTAGGTTAGGTTATGTTAGGTTAGGTTAGGTTAGCTTAGGTTAGTTTAGGTTAGGTTAGGTTAGGTTAGGTTAGGTTAGGTGTTAGATGTTAGATTAGATTAGATGTTAAGTTAGATGTTAGATGTTAGAATGGATTAGATGTTAGGTTAGGTTAGGTTAGGTGAGGTGAGGTTAGGTTAGGTTATATTAGGTTAGGTTAGGTTAGATGTTAGATGTTAGATTATAATAAATGGGAAGTTAGATGTTCGATGTTAGACTAGATTACACGTTAGGTTAGGTTAGGTTAGGTTGTTAGGTTAGGTTAGGTTAGGTTAGGTTAGGTTAGCTTAGGTTAGGTTAGGATGAGGTGAGGTTAGGTTAGGTTAGGTTAGGTTAGGGTATGTTAGGTTAGGTTAGGTTAGGTTAGGTGTTAGATGTTAGATTAGATTAGATGTTAGGTTAGGTTAGGTTGGGTTAGGTTAGGTTAGGTTAGGTTAGGTTAGGTTAGGTTAGGTTAGGTTAGTTAGGTTAGGTTAGGTCAGGTTAGGTTAGGTTAGGTTAGGTGTTTGATGTTAGATTAGATTAGATATAAAGTTAGATGTTATATGTTAGAATAGATTAGATGTTAGGTTAGGTTAGGTTAGGTTAGTTTAGGATTAGATGTTACATTAGATGTTAGATGTTAGATTAGATTAGATGTTAGGTTAGGTTAGGTTAGGTTAGGTAGGGTTAAGTTAGGTTAGGTTAGGTTAGGTGAGGTGAGGTTAGGTTAGGTTATATTAGGTTAGGTTAGGTTAGGTTAGGTTAGATGTTAGATGTTAGATGTTAGATTATAATAAATGGGAAGTTAGATGTTCGATGTTAGACTAGATTAGACGTTAGGTTAGGTTAGGTTAGGTTAGGTTAGGTTAGGTTAGGATGAGATGTTAGGTTAGATGTTAGATGTTAGATTAGATTAGATGTAAGGTTAGCTTAGGTGAGGTGAGGTTAGGTTAGGTTAGGTTAGGTTAGGTTAGGGTATGTTAGGTTAGGTTAGGTTAGGTTAGATGTTAGATGTTGGATTATATTAGATGGGAAGTTAGATGTTCGATGTTAGACTAGATTAGACGTTAGGTTAGGTTAGGTTAGGTTAGGTTAGGCTAGGTTAGGTTATGTTAGGTTAGGTTAGGTTAGCTTAGGTTAGTTTAGGTTAGGTTAGGTTAGGTTAGGTTAGGTTAGGTTAGGTTATGTTAGGTTAGGTTAGGTTAGGTTAGGTAAGGTATGTTAGGTTAGGTTAGGTTAGGTTAGGTTAGGTTAGATGTTAGATGTTAGATTATATTAGATGGGAAGTTAGATGTTCGATGTTAGACTAGATTAGACGTTAGGTTAGGTTAGGTTAGGTCAGGTTAGGTTAGGTTAGGTTAGGTTAGGTTAGGTTAGGTTAGGTTAGGTTAGGTTATGTTAGGTTAGTTTAGGTTAGGTTAGGTTAGGTTAGGTTAGGTTAGGTTCGGTTAGGTTAGGTTAGGTTAGGTTAGGTTAGTTAGGTTTGGTTAGGTTAGGTTAGGTTAGGTGTTAGATGTTAGATTAGATTAGATGTTAAGTTAGATGTTAGATGTTAGAATAGATTAGATGTTAGGTTACGTTAGGTTAGTTTAGGATTAGATGTTACGTTAGATGTTAGATTAGATTAGATGTTAGGTTAGGTTAGGTTAGGTTGGGTTAAGTTAGGTTAGGTGAGGTAAGGTTAGGTTAGGTTAGGTTAGGTTAGGTTATGTTAGGTTAGGTTAGGTTAGGTTAGATGTTAGATGTTAGATTATAATAAATGGGAAGTTAGATGTTCGATGTTGGACTAGATTAGACGTTAGGTTAGGTTAGGTTAGGTTAGGGTAGGCTAGGCTAGGCAAGGCTAGGCTAGGCTAGGTTAGGTTAGGTTAGGTTAGGTTAGGTTAGGTTAGGTTAGGTTAGGTTCGGTTAGGTTAGGTTAGGTTAGGTTAGGTTAGGTTAGGTTAGGTTTGGTTAGGTTAGGTTCGGTTAGGTTAAGTTAGGTTAGGTTAGGTTAGGTTAGGTGTTAGATGTTAGATTAGATTAGATGTTAAGTTAGATGTTAGATGTTAGAATAGATTAGATGTTAGGTTAGGTTAGGTTAGGTTAGTTTAGGATTAGATGTTACGTTAGATGTTAGATGTTAGATTAGATTAGATGTTAGGTTAGGTTAGGTTAGGTTAGGTTAGGATGAGATGTTAGGTTAGATGTTAGATGTTAGATTAGATTAGATGTTAGGTTAGGTTAGGTGAGGTGAGGTTAGGTTAGGTTAGGTTATGTTAGGGTATGTTAGGTTAGGTTAGGTTAGATGTTAGATGTTAGATTATATTAGATGGGAAGTTAGATGTTCGATGTTAGACTAGATTATACGTTAGGTTAGGTTAGGTTAGGTTAGGTTAGGTTAGGTTAGATTAGGTTATTTTAGGTTAGGTTAGGTTAGCTTAGGTTAGTTTAGGTTAGGTTAGGTTAGGTTAGGTTAGGCGTTAGATGTTAGATTAGATTAGATGTTAAGTTAGATGTTAGATGTTAGAATAGATTAGATATTAGGTTAGGTTAGGTTAGGTGAGGTGAGGTTAGGTTAGGTTAGGTTAGGTTAGGTTATATTAGGTTAGGTTAGGTTAGGTTAGGTTAGATGTTAGATGTTAGATTATAATAAATGGGAAGTTAGATGTTCGATGTTAGACTAGATTACACGTTAGGTTAGGTTAGGTTAGGTTGTTAGGTTAGGTTAGGTTAGGTTAGGTTAGGTTAGCTTAGGTTACGTTAGGATGAGATGTTAGGTTAGATGTTAGATGTTAGATTAGATTAGATGTTAGGTTAGGTTAGGTTAGGTGAGGTGAGGCTAGGTTAGGTTAGGTTAGGGTATGTTAGGTTAGGTTAGGTTAGGTTAGGTTAGGTGTTAGATGTTAGATTAGATTAGATGTTAGGTTAGGTTAGGTTAGGTTAGGTTGGGTTAGGTTAGGTTAGGTTAGGTTAGGTTGGGTTAGGTTAGGTTAGGTTAGGTTACGTTAGGTTAGGTTAGGTCAGGTTAGGTTAGGTTAGGTTAGGTGTTTGATGTTAGATTAGATTAGATGTTAAGTTAGATGTTATATGTTAGAATAGATTAGATGTTAGGTTAGGTTAGGTTAGGTTAGTTTAGGATTAGATGTTACATTAGATGTTAGGTTAGGTTAGGTTAGGTTAGGTTGGGTTAAGTTAGGTTAGGTTAGGTTAGGTGAGGTGAGGTGAGGTTAGGTTAGGTTAGGTTAGGTTATATTAGGTTAGGTTAGGTTAGGTTAGGTTAGATGTTAGATGTTAGATGTTAGATTATAATAAATGGGAAGTTAGATGTTCGATGTTAGACTAGATTAGACGTTAGGTCAGGTTAGGTTAGGTTAGGTTAGGTGTTTGATGTTAGATTAGATTAGATGTTAAGTTAGATGTTATATGTTAGAATAGATGAGATGTTAGGTTAGGTTAGGTTAGGTTAGTTTAGGATTAGATGTTACATTAGATGTTAGGTTAGGTTAGGTTAGGTTAGGTTGGGTTAAGTTAGGTTAGGTTATGTTAGGTGAGGTGAGGTGAGGTTAGGTTAGGTTAGGTTAGGTTAGGTTATATTAGGTTAGGTTAGGTTAGGTTAGGTTAGATGTTAGATGTTAGATTATAATAAATGGGAAGTTAGATGTTCGATGTTAGACTAGATTAGACGTTAGGTTAGGTTAGGTTAGGTTGGGTTAGGTTAGGTTAGGTTAGGTTAGGTTGGGTTAGGTTAGGTTAGGTTAGGTTAGGTTAGGTTAGGTCAGGTTAGGTTAGGTTAGGTTAGGTGTTTGATGTTAGATTAGATTAGATGTTAAGTTAGATGTTATATGTTAGAATAGATTAGATGTTAGGTTAGGTTAGGTTAGGTTAGTTTAGGATTAGATGTTACATTAGATGTTAGATGTTAGATTAGATTAGATGTTAGGTTAGGTTAGGTTAGGTTAGGTTGGGTTAAGTTAGGTTAGGTTAGGTTAGGTGAGGTGAGGTTAGGTTAGGTTAGGTTAGGTTATATTAGGTTAGGTTAGGTTAGGTTAGGTTAGATGTTAGATGTTAGATGTTAGATTATAATAAATGGGAAGTTAGATGTTCGATGTTAGACTAGATTAGACGTTAGGTTAGGTTAGGTGAGGTGAGGTTAGGTTAGGTTAGGTTAGGTTAGGTTAGGGTATGTTAGGTTAGGTTAGGTTAGGTTAGATGTTAGATGTTGGATTATATTAGATGGGAAGTTAGATGTTCGATGTTAGACTAGATTAGACGTTAGGTTAGGTTAGGTTAGGTTAGGTTAGGCTAGGTTAGGTTATGTTAGGTTAGGTTAGGTTAGCTTAGGTTAGTTTAGGTTAGGTTAGGTTAGGTTAGGTTAGGTTAGGTTAGGTTATGTTAGGTTAGGTTAGGTTAGGTTAGGTTAGGTTAGGGTATTAGGTTAGGTTAGGTTAGGTTAGGTTAGATGTTAGATGTTAGATTATATTAGATGGGAAGTTAGATGTTCGATGTTAGACTAGATTAGACGTTAGGTTAGGTTAGGTTAGGTTAGGTCAGGTTAGGTTAGGTTAGGTTAGGTTAGGTTAGGTTAGGTTAGGTTAGGTTAGGTTAGGTTAGGTTAGGTTATGTTAGGTTAGTTTAGGTTAGGTTAGGTTATGTTAGTTAGGTTAGGTTAGGTTAGGTTCGGTTAGGTTAGGTTAGGTTAAGTTAGGTTAGGTTAGTTAGGTTAGGTTAGGTTAGGTTAGGTTAGGTGTTAGATGTTAGATTAGATTAGATGTTAAGTTAGATGTTAGATGTTAGAATAGATTAGATGTTAGGTTAGGTTAGGTTAGTTTAGGATTAGATGTTACGTTAGATGTTAGATTAGATTAGATGTTAGGTTAGGTTAGGTTAGGTTAGGTTGGGTTAAGTTAGGTTAGGTGAGGTGAGGTTAGGTTAGGTTAGGTTAGGTTAGGTTATGTTAGGTTAGGTTAGGTTATGTTAGGTTAGGTTAGGTTAGGTTAGGTTAGATGTTAGATGTTAGATTATAATAAATGGGAAGTTAGATGTTCGATGTTGGACTAGATTAGACGTTAGGTTAGGTTAGGTTAGGTTAGGGTAGGCTAGGCTACGCAAGGCTAGGCTAGGCTAGGTTAGGTTAGGTTAGGTTAGGTTAGGTTAGGTTAGGTTAGGTTAGGTTAGGTTAGGTTAGGTTCGGTTAGGTTAGGTTAGGTTAGGTTAGGTTAGGTTAGGTTAGGTTAGGTTTGGTTAGGTTAGGTTAGGTTTGGTTAGGTTAGGTTAGGTTTGGTTAGGTTAGGTTAGGTTAGGTTAGGGTAGGCTAGGCTAGGCAAGGCTAGGCTAGGCTAGGTTAGGTTAGGTTAGGTTAGGTTAGGTTAGGTTAGGTTAGGTTAGGTTAGGTTAGGTTCGGTTAGGTTAGGTTAGGTTAGGTTAGGTTAGGTTAGGTTAGGTTAGGTTTGGTTAGGTTAGGTTAGGTTTGGTTAGGTTAGGTTAGGTTAGGTTAGGTAGGTTAGGTTAGGTTAAGTTAGGTTAGGTTAGGCTAGGTTAGGTTAGGTGTTAGATGTTAGATTAGATTACATGTTAAGTTAGATGTTAGACGTTAGAATAGATTAGATGTTAGGTTAGGTTAGGTTAGGTTAGTTTAGGATTAGATGTTACGTTAGATGTTAGATGTTAGATTAGATTAGATGTTAGGTTCGGTTAGGTTAGGTTAGGTTAGGTTAGGATGAGATGTTAGGTTAGACGTTAGATGTTAGATTAGATCAGATGTTAGGTTAGGTTAGGTGAGGTGAGGTTAGGTTAGGTTAGGTTAGGTTAGGGTATGTTAGGTTAGGTTAGGTTAGATGTTAGATGTTAGATTATATTAGATGGGAAGTTAGATGTTCGATGTTAGACTAGATTAGACGTTAGGTTAGGTTAGGTTAGGTTAGGTTAGGTTAGGTTAGGTTAGGTTATGTTAGGTTAGGTTAGGTTAGCTTAGATTAGTTTAGGTTAGGTTAGGTTAGGTTAGGTTAGGTTAGGTGTTAGATGTTAGATTAGATTAGATGTTAAGTTAGATGTTAGATGTTAGAATAGATTAGATGTTAGGTTAGGTTAGGTTAGGTGAGGTGAGGTTAGGTTAGGTTAGGTTAGGTTAGGTTATATTAGGTTAGGTTAGGTTAGGTTAGGTTAGATGTTAGATGTTAGATTATAATAAATGGGAAGTTAGATGGTCGATGTTAGACTAGATTACACGTTAGGTTAGGTTTGGTTAGGTTGTTAGGTTAGGTTAGGTTAGGTTAGGTTAGGTTAGCTTAGGTTAGGTTAGGATGAGATGTTAGGTTAGATGTTAGATGTTAGATTAGATTAGATGTTAGGTTAGGTTAGGTGAGGTGAGGTTAGGTTAGGTTAGGTTAGGTTAGGGTATGTTAGGTTAGGTTAGGTTAGGTTAGGTCAGGTTAGGTTAGGTTAGGTTAGGTGTTTGATGTTAGATTAGATTAGATGTTAAGTTAGATGTTATATGTTAGAATAGATTAGATGTTAGGTTAGGTTAGGTTAGGTTAGTTTAGGATTAGATGTTACATTAGATGTTAGGTTAGGTTAGGTTAGGTTAGGTTGGGTTAAGTTAGGTTAGGTTAGGTTAGGTGAGGTGAGGTGAGGTTAGGTTAGGTTAGGTTAGGTTATATTAGGTTAGGTTAGGTTAGGTTAGGTTAGGTTAGGTTAGGTTAGGTTAGGTTAGGTTAGGTTAGGTTAGGTTAGGTTAGGTTAGGTTAGGTTAGGTTAGGTTAGGTGTTAGATGTTAGATTAGATTAGATGTTAAGTTAGATGTTAGATGTTAGAATAGATTAGATGTTAGGTTAGGTTAGGCTAGGTTAGGTTAGTTTAGGATTAAATGTTACGTTAGATGTTAGATGTTAGATTAGATTAGATGTTAGGTTAGGTTAGGTTAGGTTGGGTTAAGTTAGGTTAGGTTAGGTGAGGTGAGGTGAGGTTAGGTTAGGTTAGGTTATATTAGGTTAGGTTAGGTTAGGTTAGGTTAGATGTTAGATTATAATAAATGGGAAGTTAGATGTTCGATGTTAGACTAGATTAGACGTTAGGTTAGGTTAGGTTAATTTAGGTTAGGTTAGGTTAGGATGAGATGTTAGGTTAGATGTTAGATGTTTGATTAGATTAGATGTTAGGTTAGGTTAGGTGAGGTGAGGTTAGGTTAGGTTAGGTTAGGTTAGGGTATGTTAGGTTAGGTTAGGTTAGATGTTAGATTATATTAGATGGGAAGTTAGATGTTCGATGTTAGACTAGATTAGACGTTAGGTTAGGTTAGGTTAGGTTAGGTTAGGTTATGTTAGGTTAGGTTAGGTTAGCTTAGGTTAGTTTAGGTTAGGTTAGGTTAGGTTAGGTTAGGTTAGGTGTTAGATGTTAGATTAGATTAGATGTTAAGTTAGATGTTAGATGTTAGAATAGATTAGATGTTAGGTTAGGTTAGGTTAGGTGAGGTGGGGTTAGGTTAGGTTATATTAGGTTAGGTTAGGTTAGGTTAGGTTAGATGTTAGATGTTAGATTATAATAAATGGGAAGTTAGATGTTCGATGTTAGACTAGATTACACGTTAGGTTAGGTTAGCTTAGGTTGTTAGGTTAGGTTAGGTTAGGTTAGGTTAGGTTAGCTTAGGTTAGGTTAGGATGAGATGTTAGGTTAGATGTTAGATGTTAGATTAGATTAGATGTTAGGTTAGGTTAGGTGAGGTGAGGTTAGGTTAGGTTAGGTTAGGTTAGGGTATGTTAGGTTAGGTTAGGTTAGGTTAGGTGTTAGATGTTAGATTAGATTAGATGTTAGGTTAGGTTAGGTTAGGTTGGGTTAGGTTAGGTTAGGTTAGGTTAATTTAGGTTAGGTTAGGTTAGGTTAGGTTAGGTCAGGTTAGGTTAGGTTAGGTTAGGTGTTTGATGTTAGATTAGATTAGATGTTAAGTTAGATGTTATATGTTAGAATAGATTAGATGTTAGGTTAGGTTAGGTTAGGTTAGTTTAGGATTAGATGTTACATTAGATGTTAGATGTTAGATTAGATTAGATGTTAGGTTAGGTTAGGTTAGGTTAGATTGGGTTAAGTTAGGTTAGGTTAGGTTAGGTGAGGTGAGGTTAGGTTAGGTTAGGTTAGGTTATATTAGGTTAGGTTAGGTTAGGTTAGATGTTAGATGTTAGATGTTAGATTATAATAAATGGGAAGTTAGATGTTCGATGTTAGACTAGATTAGACGTTAGGTTAGGTTAGGTTAGGTTAGGTTAGGTTAGGTTAGGTTAGGTTAGGATGAGATGTTAGGTTAGATGTTAGATGTTAGATTAGATTAGATGTAAGGTTAGCTTAGGTGAGGTTAGGTTAGGTTAGGTTAGGTTAGGGTATGTTAGGTTAGGTTAGGTTAGGTTAGATGTTAGATGTTGGATTATATTAGATGGGAAGTTAGATGTTCGATGTTAGACTAGATTAGACGTTAGGTTAGGTTAGGTTAGGTTAGGTTAGGCTAGGTTAGGTTATGTTAGGTTAGGTTAGGTTAGCTTAGGTTAGTTTAGGTTAGGTTAGGTTAGGTTAGGTTAGGTTAGGTTAGGTTAGGTTATGTTAGGCTAGGTTAGGTTAGGTTAGGTTAGGTTAGGGTATGTTAGGTTAGGTTAGGTTAGGTTAGGTTAGGTTAGATGTTAGATGTTAGATTATATTAGATGGGAAGTTAGATGTTCGATGTTAGACTAGATTAGACGTTAGGTTAGGTTAGGTTAGGTCAGGTTAGGTTAGGTTAGGTTAGGTTAGGTTAGGTTAGGTTAGGTTAGGTTAGGTTATGTTAGGTTAGTTTAGGTTAGGTTAGGTTAGGTTAGGTTAGGTTCGGTTAGGTTAGGTTAGGTTAGGTTAGGTTAGGTTAGTTAGGTTAGGTTAGGTTAGGTTAGGTGTTAGATGTTAGATTAGATTAGATGTTAAGTTAGATGTTAGATGTTAGAATAGATTAGATGTTAGGTTAGGTTAGGTTAGTTTAGGATTAGATGTTACGTTAGATGTTAGTTTAGATTAGATGTTAGGTTAGGTTAGGTTAGGTTAGGTTGGGTTAAGTTAGGTTAGGTGAGGTGAGGTTAGGTTAGGTTAGGTTATGTTAGGTTAGGTTAGGTTAGGTTAGATGTTAGATGTTAGATTATAATAAATGGGAAGTTAGATGTTCGATGTTGGACTAGATTAGACGTTAGGTTAGGTTAGGTTAGGTTAGGGTAGGCTAGGCTAGGCAAGGCTAGGCTAGGCTAGGTTAGGTTAGGTTAGGTTAGGTTAGGTTAGGTTAGGTTAGGTTAGGTTAGGTTAGGTTCGGTTAGGTTAGGTTAGGTTAGGTTAGGTTAGGTTAGGTTAGGTTAGGTTTGGTTAGGTTAGGTTTGGTTAGGTTAGGTTAGGTTAGGTTAGGTTAGGTTAGGTTAGGTTAGGTTAGGTTAAGTTAGGTTAGGTTAGGTTAGGTTAGGTGTTAGATGTTAGATTAGATTAGATGTTAAGTTAGATGTTAGATGTTAGAATAGATTAGATGTTAGGTTAGGTTAGGTTAGGTGAGGTGAGGTTAGGTTAGGTTAGGTTAGGTTATATTAGGTTAGGTTAGGTTAGGTTAGGTTAGATGTTAGATGTTAGATTATAATAAATGGGAAGTTAGATGTTCGATGTTAGACTAGATTACACGTTAGGTTAGGTTAGGTTAGGTTGTTAGGTTAGGTTAGGTTAGGTTAGGTTAGCTTAGGTTAGGTTAGGATGAGATGTTAGGTTAGATGTTAGATGTTAGATTAGATTAGATGTTAGGTTAGGTTAGGTGAGGTGAGGTTAGGTTAGGTTAGGTTAGGGTATGTTAGGTTAGGTTAGGTTAGGTTAGGTTAGGTGTTAGATGTTAGATTAGATTAGATGTTAGGTTAGGTTAGGTTAGGTTAGGTTGGGTTAGGTTAGGTTAGGTTAGGTTAGGTTAGGTTAGGTTAGGTTAGGTTAGGTTAGGTTAGGTTAGGTCAGGTTAGGTTAGGTTAGGTGTTTGATGTTAGATTAGATTAGATGTTAAGTTAGATGTTATATGTTAGAATAGATTAGATGTTAGGTTAGGTTAGGTTAGGTTAGTTTAGGATTAGATGTTACATTAGATGTTAGGTTAGGTTAGGTTAGGTTAGGTTGGGTTAAGTTAGGTTAGGTTAGGTTAGGTGAGGTGAGGTGAGGTTAGGTTAGGTTAGGTTATATTAGGTTAGGTTAGGTTAGGTTAGGTTAGATGTTAGATGTTAGATGTTAGATTATAATAAATGGGAAGTTAGATGTTCGATGTTAGACTAGATTAGACGTTAGGTCAGGTTAGGTTAGGTTAGGTGTTTGATGTTAGATTAGATTAGATGTTAAGTTAGATATTATATGTTAGAATAGATTAGATGTTAGGTTAGGTTAGGTTAGGTTAGGTTGGGTTAAGTTAGGTTAGGTTAGGTTAGGTGAGGTGAGGTGAGGTTAGGTTAGGTTAGGTTAGGTTATATTAGGTTAGGTTAGGTTAGGTTAGGTTAGATGTTAGATGTTAGATTATAATAAATGGGAAGTTAGATGTTCGATGTTAGACTAGACTAGACGTTAGGTTAGGGTAGGTTAGGTTAGGTTGGGTTAGGTTAGGTTAGGTTAGGTTAGGTTAGGTTAGGTTGGGTTAGGTTAGGTTAGGTTAGGTTAGGTCAGGTTAGGTTAGGTTAGGTTAGGTGTTTGATGTTAGATTAGATTAGATGTTAAGTTAGATGTTATATGTTAGAATAGATTAGATGTTAGGTTAGGTTAGGTTAGGTTAGTTTAGGATTAGATGTTACATTAGATGTTAGATGTTAGATTAGATTAGATGTTAGGTTAGGTTAGGTTAGGTTAGGTTGGGTTAAGTTAGGTTAGGTTAGGTTAGGTGAGGTGAGGTTAGGTTAGGTTAGGTTAGGTTATATTAGGTTAGGTTAGGTTAGGTTAGGTTAGATGTTAGATGTTAGATGTTAGATTATAATAAATGGGAAGGTAGATGTTCGATGTTAGACTAGATTAGACGTTAGGTTAGGTTAGGTGAGGTGAGGTTAGGTTAGGTTAGGTTAGGTTAGGTTAGGGTATGTTAGGTTAGGTTAGGTTAGGTTAGATGTTAGATGTTGGATTATATTAGATGGGAAGTTAGATGTTCGATGTTAGACTAGATTAGACGTTAGGTTAGGTTAGGCTAGGTTAGGTTATGTTAGGTTAGGTTAGGTTAGCTTAGGTTAGTTTAGGTTAGGTTAGGTTAGGTTAGGTTAGGTTAGGTTAGGTTAGGTTATGTTAGGTTAGGTTAGGTTAGGTTAGGTTAGGTTAGGTTAGGGTATGTTAGGTTATTTTAGGTTAGGTTAGGTTAGATATTAGATGTTAGATTTTATTAGATGGGAAGTTAGATGTTCGATGTTAGACTAGATTAGACGTTAGGTTAGGTTAGGTTAGGTTAGGTCAGGTTGGGTTAGGTTAGGTTAGGTTAGGTTAGGTTAGGTTAGGTTAGGTTAGGTTAGGTTAGGTTAGGTTATGTTAGGTTAGTTTAGGTTAGGTTAGGTTAGGTTAGGTTAGGTTCGGTTAGGTTAGGTTAGGTTAAGTTAGGTTAGGTTAGTTAGGTTAGGTTAGGTTAGGTTAGGTTAGGTGTTAGATGTTAGATTAGATTAGATGTTAAGTTAGATGTTAGATGTTAGAATAGATTAGATGTTAGGTTAGGTTAGGTTAGTTTAGGATTAGATGTTACGTTAGATGTTAGATTAGATTAGATGTTAGGTTAGGTTAGGTTAGGTTAGGTTGGGTTAAGTTAGGTTAGGTGAGGTGAGGTTAGGTTAGGTTAGGTTAGGTTAGGTTATGTTAGGTTAGGTTAGGTTATGTTAGGTTAGGTTAGGTTAGGTTAGGTTAGATGTTAGATGTTAGATTATAATAAATGGGAAGTTAGATGTTCGATGTTGGACTAGATTAGACGTTAGGTTAGGTTAGGTTAGGTTAGGGTAGGCTAGGCTAGGCAAGGCTAGGCTAGGCTAGGTTAGGTTAGGTTAGGTTAGGTTAGGTTAGGTTAGGTTAGGTTAGGTTAGGTTCGGTTAGGTTAGGTTAGGTTAGGTTAGGTTAGGTTAGGTTAGGTTTGGTTAGGTTAGGTTTGGTTAGGTTAGGTTAGGTTAGGTTAGGTTAGGTTAGGTTAGGTTAGGTTAAGTTAGGTTAGGTTAGGTTAGGTTAGGTTAGGTGTTAGATGTTAGATTAGATTAGATGTTAAGTTAGATGTTAGATGTTAGAATAGATTAGATGTTAGGTTAGGTTAGGTTAGGTTAGTTTAGGATTAGATGTTACGTTAGATGTTAGATGTTAGATTAGATTAGATGTTAGGTTAGGTTAGGTTAGGTTAGGTTAGGATGAGATGTTAGGTTAGATGTTAGATGTTAGATTAGATTAGATGTTAGGTTAGGTTAGGTGAGGTGAGGTTAGGTTAGGTTAGGTTAGGTTAGGGTATGTTAGGTTAGGTTAGGTTAGATGTTAGATGTTAGATTATATTAGATAGGAAGTTAGATGTTCGATGTTAGACTAGATTAGACGTTAGGTTAGGTTAGGTTAGGTTAGGTTAGGTTATGTTAGGTTAGGTTAGGTTAGCTTAGGTTAGTTTAGGTTAGGTTAGGTTAGGTTAGGTTAGGTGTTAGATGTTAGATTAGATTAGATGTTAAGTTAGATGTTAGATGTTAGAATAGATTAGATGTTAGGTTAGGTTAGGTTAGGTGAGGTGGGGTTAGGTTAGGTTATATTAGGTTAGGTTAGGTTAGGTTAGGTTAGATGTTAGATGTTAGATTATAATAAATGGGAAGTTAGATGTTCGATGTTAGACTAGATTACACGTTAGGATAGGTTAGCTTAGGTTGTTAGGTTAGGTTAGGTTAGGTTAGGTTAGGTTAGCTTAGGTTAGGTTAGGATGAGATGTTAGGTTAGATGTTAGATGTTAGATTAGATTAGATGTTAGGTTAGGTGAGGTGAGGTTAGGTTAGGTTAGGTTAGGTTAGGGTATGTTAGGTTAGGTTAGGTTAGGTTAGGTGTTAGATGTTAGATTAGATTAGATGTTAGGTTAGGTTAGGTTAGGTTGGGTTAGGTTAGGTTAGGTTAGGTTAGGTTAGGTTAGGTTAGGTTAGGTTAGGTTAGGTTAGGTTAGGTCAGGTTAGGTTAGGCTAGGTTAGGTGTTTGATGTTAGATTAGATTAGATGTTAAGTTAGATGTTATATGTTAGAATAGATTAGATGTTAGGTTAGGTTAGGTTAGGTTAGTTTAGGATTAGATGTTACATTAGATGTTAGATGTTAGATTAGATTAGATGTTAGGTTAGGTTAGGTTAGGTTAGGTTGGGTTAAGTTAGGTTAGGTTAGGTTAGGTGAGGTGAGGTTAGGTTAGGTTAGGTTAGGTTATATTAGGTTAGGTTAGGTTAGGTTAGGTTAGATGTTAGATGTTAGATGTTAGATTATAATAAATGGGAAGTTAGATGTTCGATGTTAGACTAGATTAGACGTTAGGTTAGGTTAGGTTAGGTTAGGTTAGGTTAGGTTAGGTTAGGATGAGATGTTAGGTTAGATGTTAGATGTTAGATTAGATTAGATGTAAGGTTAGCTTAGGTGAGGTTAGGTTAGGTTAGGTTAGGTTAGGGTATGTTAGGTTAGGTTAGGTTAGGTTAGATGTTAGATGTTGGATTATATTAGATGGGAAGTTAGATGTTCGATGTTAGACTAGATTAGACGTTAGGTTAGGTTAGGTTAGGTTAGGTTAGGCTAGGTTAGGTTATGTTAGGTTAGGTTAGGTTAGCTTAGGTTAGTTTAGGTTAGGTTAGGTTAGGTTAGGTTAGGTTAGGTTAGGTTAGGTTAGGTTATGTTAGGCTAGGTTAGGTTAGGTTAGGTTAGGTTAGGGTATGTTAGGTTAGGTTAGGTTAGGTTAGGTTAGGTTAGATGTTAGATGTTAGATTATATTAGATGGGAAGTTAGATGTTCGATGTTAGACTAGATTAGACGTTAGGTTAGGTTAGGTTAGGTCAGGTTAGGTTAGGTTAGGTTAGGTTAGGTTAGGTTAGGTTAGGTTAGGTTAGGTTATGTTAGGTTAGTTTAGGTTAGGTTAGGTTAGGTTAGGTTAGGTTCGGTTAGGTTAGGTTAGGTTAGGTTAGGTTAGGTTAGTTAGGTTAGGTTAGGTTAGGTTAGGTGTTAGATGTTAGATTAGATTAGATGTTAAGTTAGATGTTAGATGTTAGAATAGATTAGATGTTAGGTTAGGTTAGGTTAGTTTAGGATTAGATGTTACGTTAGATGTTACTTTAGATTAGATGTTAGGTTAGGTTAGGTTAGGTTAGGTTGGGTTAAGTTAGGTTAGGTGAGGTGAGGTTAGGTTAGGTTAGGTTAGGTTAGGTTATGTTAGGTTAGGTTAGGTTAGGTTAGATGTTAGATGTTAGATTATAATAAATGGGAAGTTAGATGTTCGATGTTGGACTAGATTAGACGTTAGGTTAGGTTAGGTTAGGTTAGGGTAGGCTAGGCTAGGCAAGGCTAGGCTAGGCTAGGTTAGGTTAGGTTAGGTTAGGTTAGGTTAGGTAAGGTTAGGTTAGGTTAGGTTAGGTTCGGTTAGGTTAGGTTAGGTTAGGTTAGGTTAGGTTAGGTTAGGTTAGGTTTGGTTAGGTTAGGTTTGGTTAGGTTAGGTTAGGTTAGGTTAGGTTAAGTTAGGTTAGGTTAGGTTAGGTTAGGTTAGGATTAGATGTTACGTTAGATGTTAGATGTTAGATTAGATTAGATGTTAGGTTAGGTTAGGTTAGGTTAGGTTAGGATGAGATGTTAGGTTAGATGTTAGATTAGATTAGATGTTAGGTTAGGTTAGGTGAGGTGAGGTTAGGTTAGGTTAGGTTAGGTTAGGGTATGTTAGGTTAGGTTAGGTTAGATGTTAGATGTTAGATTATATTAGATGGGAAGTTAGATGTTCGATGTTAGACTAGATTAGACGTTAGGTTAGGTTAGGTTAGGTTAGGTTAGGTTAGGTTAGGTTAGGTTATGTTAGGTTAGGTTAGGTTAGCTTAGGTTAGTTTAGGTTAGGTTAGGTTAGGTTAGGTTAGGTGTTAGATGTTAGATTAGATTAGATGTTAAGTTAGATGTTAGATGTTAGAATAGATTAGATGTTAGGTTAGGTTAGGTTAGGTGAGGTGAGGTTAGGTTAGGTTAGGTTAGGTTATATTAGGTTAGGTTAGGTTAGGTTAGGTTAGATGTTAGATGTTAGATTATAATAAATGGGAAGTTAGATGTTCGATGTTAGACTAGATTACACGTTAGGTTAGGTTAGGTTAGGTTGTTAGGTTAGGTTAGGTTAGGTTAGGTTAGCTTAGGTTAGGTTAGGATGAGATGTTAGGTTAGATGTTAGATGTTAGATTAGATTAGATGTTAGGTTAGGTTAGGTGAGGTGAGGTTAGGTTAGGTTAGGTTAGGGTATGTTAGGTTAGGTTAGGTTAGGTTAGGTTAGGTGTTAGATGTTAGATTAGATTAGATGTTAGGTTAGGTTAGGTTAGGTTAGGTTGGGTTAGGTTAGGTTAGGTTAGGTTAGGTTAGGTTAGGTTAGGTTAGGTTAGGTTAGGTTAGGTCAGGTTAGGTTAGGTTAGGTGTTTGATGTTAGATTAGATTAGATGTTAAGTTAGATGTTATATGTTAGAATAGATTAGATGTTAGGTTAGGTTAGGTTAGGTTAGTTTAGGATTAGATGTTACATTAGATGTTAGGTTAGGTTAGGTTAGGTTAGGTTGGGTTAAGTTAGGTTAGGTTAGGTTAGGTGAGGTGAGGTGAGGTTAGGTTAGGTTAGGTTAGGTTATATTAGGTTAGGTTAGGTTAGGTTAGGTTAGATGTTAGATGTTAGATGTTAGATTATAATAAATGGGAAGTTAGATGTTCGATGTTAGACTAGATTAGACGTTAGGTCAGGTTAGGTTAGGTTAGGTGTTTGATGTTAGATTAGATTAGATGTTAAGTTAGATGTTATATGTTAGAATAGATTAGATGTTAGGTTAGGTTAGGTTAGGTTAGTTTAGGATTAGATGTTACATTAGATGTTAGGTTAGGTTAGGCTAGGTTAGGTTGGGTTAAGTTAGGTTAGGTTAGGTTAGGTGAGGTGAGGTGAGGTTAGGTTAGGTTAGGTTAGGTTATATTAGGTTAGGTTAGGTTAGGTTAGGTTAGATGTTAGATGTTAGATGTTAGATTATAATAAATGGGAAGTTAGATGTTCGATGTTAGACTAGACTAGACGTTAGGTTAGGGTAGGTTAGGTTAGGTTGGGTTAGGTTAGGTTAGGTTAGGTTAGGTTAGGTTAGGTTGGGTTAGGTTAGGTTAGGTTAGGTTAGGTTAGGTCAGGTTAGGTTAGGTTAGGTTAGGTGAGGTTAGGTTAGGTTAGGTTAGGTTAGGGTATGTTAGGTTAGGTTAGGTTAGATGTTAGATGTTAGATTATATTAGATGGGAAGTTAGATGTTCGATGTTAGACTAGATTAGACGTTAGGTTAGGTTAGGTTAGGTTATGTTAGGTTAGGTTAGGTTAGCTTAGGTTAGCTTAGGTTAGGTTAGGTTAGGTTAGGTTAGGTTAGGTTAGGTTAGGTTAGGTGTTAGATGTTAGATTAGATTAGATGTTAAGTTAGATGTTAGATGTTAGAATAGATTAGATGTTAGGTTAGGTTAGGTTAGGTGAGGTGAGGTTAGGTTAGGTTAGGTTAGGTTAGGTTATATTAGGTTAGGTTAGGTTAGGTTAGGTTAGATGTTAGATGTTAGATTATAATAAATGGGAAGTTAGATGTTCGATGTTAGACTAGATTACACGTCAGGTTAGGTTTGGTTAGGTTGTTAGGTTAGGTTAGGTTAGGTTAGGTTAGGTTAGCTTAGGTTAGGTTAGGATGAGATGTTAGGTTAGATGTTAGATGTTAGATTAGATTAGATGTTAGGTTAGGTTAGGTGAGGTGAGGTTAGGTTAGGTTAGGTTAGGTTAGGTTAGGTTAGGTGTTAGATGTTAGATTAGATTAGATGTTAGGTTAGGTTAGGTTAGGTTAGGTTGGGTTAGGTTAGGTTAGGTTAGGTTAGGTTAGGTTAGGTTAGGTTAGGTTAGGTTAGGTCAGGTTAGGTTAGGTTAGGTTAGGTGTTTGATGTTAGATTAGATTAGATGTTAAGTTAGATGTTATATGTTAGAATAGATTAGATGTTAGGTTAGGTTAGGTTAGGTTAGTTTAGGATTAGATGTTACATTAGATGTTAGGTTAGGTTAGGTTTGGTTAGGTTGGGTTAAGTTAGGTTAGGTTAGGTTAGGTGAGGTGAGGTGAGGTTAGGTTAGGTTAGGTTAGGTTATATTAGGTTAGGTTAGGTTAGGTTAGGTTAGATGTTAGATGTTAGATGTTAGATTATAATAAATGGGAAGTTAGATGTTCGATGTTAGACTAGATTAGACGTTAGGTTAGGTTAGGTTAGGTTAGGTTAGGTTAGGATGAGATGTTAGGTTAGATGTTAGATGTTAGATTAGATTAGATGTTAGGTTAGGTTAGGTTAGGCTAGGTTAGGTTATGTTAGGTTAGGTTAGGTTAGCTTAGGTTAGTTTAGGTTAGGTTAGGTTAGGTTAGGTTAGGTTAGGTTAGGTTAGGTTAGGTTATGTTAGGTTAGGTTAGGTTAGGTTAGGTTAGGTTAGGGTATGTTAGGTTAGGTTAGGTTAGGTTAGGTTAGGTTAGGTTAGGTTAGGTTATGTTAGGTTAGTTTAGTTTAGGTTAGGTTAGGTTAGGTTAGGTTAGGTTAGGTTAGGTTCGGTTAGGTTAGGTTAGGTTAGGTTAGGTTAGTTAGGTTAGGTTAGGTTAGGTTAGGTTAGGTTCGGTTAGGTTAGGTTAGGTTAGGTTAGGTTAGTTAGGTTAGGTTAGGTTAGGTTAGGTTAGGTGTTAGATGTTAGATTAGATTAGATGTTAAGTTAGCTGTTAGATGTTAGAATAGATTAGATGTTAGGTTAGGTTAGGTTAGTTTAGGATTAGATGTTACGTTAGATGTTAGATTATATTAGATGTTAGGTTAGGTTAGGTTAGGTTGGGTTAAGTTAGGTTAGGTGAGGTGAGGTTAGGTTAGGTTAGGTTAGGTTATGATAGGTTAGGTTAGGTTAGGTTAGGTTAGATGTTAGATGTTAGATTATAATAAATGGGAAGTTAGATGTTCGATGTTGGACTAGATTAGACGTTAGGTTAGGTTAGGTTAGGTTAGGGTAGGCTAGGCTAGGCAAGGCTAGGCTAAGCTAGGTTAGGTTAGGTTAGGTTAGGTTAGGTTAGGTTAGGTTAGGTTAGGTTAGGTTAGGTTAGGTTAGGTTAGGTTAGGTTAGGTTAGGTTAGGTTAGGTTAGGTTTGGTTAGGTTAGGTTTGGTTAGGTTAGGTTAGGTTAGGTTAGGTTAGGTTAAGTTAGGTTAGGTTAGGTTAGGTTAGGTTAGGTGTTAGATGTTAGATTAGATTAGATGTTAAGTTAGATGTTAGATGTTAGAATAGATTAGATGTTAGGTTAGGTTAGGTTAGGTTAGTTTAGGATTAGATGTTACGTTAGATGTTAGATGTTAGATTAGATTAGATGTTAGGTTAGGTTAGGTTAGGTTAGGTTGGGTTAAGTTAGGTTAGGTTAGGTTAGGTGAGGTGAGGTTAGGTTAGGTTAGGTTAGGTTATGTTAGGTTAGGTTAGGTTAGGTTAGATGTTAGATGTTAGATTATATTAAATGGGAAGTTAGATGTTCTATGTTTGACTAGATTAGACATTAGGTTAGGTTAGGTTAGGATGAGATGTTAGGTTAGATGTTAGATGTTAGATTAGATTAGATGTTAGGTTAGGTTAGGTTAGGTTAGGTTAGGTCAGGTGAGGTTAGGTTAGGTAAGGTTAGGGTATGTTAGGTTAGGTTAGGTTAGGTTAGGTTAGATGTGAGATGTTAGATGTTAGATTATAATAAATGGGAAGTTAGATGTTCGATGTTAGACTAGATTAGACGTTAGGTTAGGTTAGGTTAGATGTGAGATGTTAGATGTTAGATGTTAGATTATAATAAATGGGAAGTTAGATGTTCGATGTTAGACTAGATTAGACGTTAGGTTAGGTTAGGTTAGGTTAGGTTAGGTTAGGATGAGATGTTAGGTTAGATGTTAGATGTTAGATTAGATTAGATGTTAGGTTAGGTTAGGTGAGGTGAGGTTAGGTTAGGTTAGGGTATGTTAGGTTAGGTTAGGTTAGGTTAGGTTAGATGTTGGATTATATTAGATGGGAAGTTAGATGTTCGATGTTAGACTAGATTAGACGTTAGGTTAGGTTAGGTTAGGTTAGGTTATGTTAGGTTAGGTTAGGTTAGCTTAGGTTAGTTTAGCTTAGGTTAGGTTAGGTTAGGTTAGGTTAGGTTATGTTAGGTTAGGTTAGGTTAGGTTAGGTTAGGTTACGTTAGGGTATGGTAGGTTAGGTTTGGTTAGGTTAGGTTAGATGTTAGATGTTAGATTATATTAGATGGGAAGTTAGATGTTCGATGTTAGACTAGATTAGACGTTAGGTTAGGTTAGGTTAGGTTAGGTCAGGTTAGGTTAGGTTAGGTTAGGTTAGGTTAGGTTAGGTTAGGTTAGGTTAGGTTAGGTTAGGTTAGGTTAGGTTAGTTTAGGTTAGGTTAGGTTAGGTTAGCTTAGGTTAGGTTAGGTTCGGTTGGGTTAGGTTAGGTTAGGTTAGGTTAGGTTAGTTAGGTTAGGTTAGGTTAGGTTAGGTTAGGTTAGGTGTTAGATGTTAGATTAGATTAGATGTTAAGTTAGATGTTAGATGTTAGAATAGATTAGATGTTAGGTTAGCTTAGGTTAGTTTAGGATTAGATGTTACGTTAGATGTTAGATTAGATTAGATGTTAGGTTAGGTTAGGTTAGGTTAGGTTGGGTTAAGTTAGGTTAGGTTAGGTTAGGTGAGGTGAGGTTAGGTTAGGTTAGGTTAGGTTAGGTTATGTTAGGTTAGGTTAGGTTAGGTTAGGTTAGATGTTAGATGTTAGATTATAATAAATGGGAAGTTAGATGTTCGATGTTAGACTAGATTAGACGTTAGGTTAGGTTAGGTTAGGTTAGGTTAGGGTAGGCTAGGCTAGGCTAGGCTAGGCAAGGCTAGGCTAGGCTAGGTTAGGTTAGGTTAGGTTAGGTTAGGTTAGGTTAGGTTAGGTTAGGTTAGGTTAGGTTAAGTTAGGTTAGGTTAGGTTAGGTTAGGTTAGGTTAGGTTAGGTGTTAGATGTTAGATTAGATTAGATGTTAAGTTAGATGTTAGATGTTAGAATAGATTAGATGTTAGGTTAGGTTAGGTTAGTTTAGGATTAGATGTTACGTTAGATGTTAGATGTTAGATTAGATTAGATGTTAGGTTAGGTTAGGTTAGGTTAGGTTGGGTTAAGTTAGGTTAGGTGAGGTGAGGTTAGGTTAGGTTAGGTTAGGTTATGTTAGGTTAGGTTAGGTTAGGTTAGGTTAGATGTTAGATGTTATATTATATTAAATGGGAAGTTAGATGTTCTATGTTAGACTAGATTAGACATTAGATTAGGTTAGGTTAGGTTAGGTTAGGATGAGATGTTAGGTTAGATGTTAGATGTTAGATTAGATTATATGTTAGGTTAGGTTAGGTCAGGTGAGGTTAGGTTAGGTTAGGTTAGGGTATGTTAGGTTAGGTTAGGTTAGGTTAGGTTAGATGTTAGATGTTAGATTATATTAGATGGGAAGTTAGATGTTCGATGTTAGACTAGATTAGACGTTAGGTTAGGTTAGGTTAGGTTAGGTTAGGTCAGGTTAGGTTAGGTTAGGTTAGGTTAGGTTAGGTTAGGTTAGGTTAGTTTAGGTTAGGTTAGGTTAGGTTAGGTTAGGTTCGGTTAGGTTTGGTTAGGTTAGGTTAGGTTAGGTTAGGTTAGGTTGGGTTCGGTTCGGTTCGGTTAGGTTAGGTTAGGTTAGGTTAGGTTAGGTTAGGTGAGGTTAGGTTAGGTTAGGTGTTAGATGTTAGATTAGATTAGATGTTAAGTTAGATGTTAGATGTTAGAATAGATTAGATGTTAGGTTAGGTTAGGCTAGGTTAGGTTAGTTTAGGATTAAATGTTACGTTAGATGTTAGATGTTAGATTAGATTAGATGTTAGGTTAGGTTAGGTTAGGTTGGGTTAAGTTAGGTTAGGTTAGGTTAGGTGAGGTGAGGTTAGGTTAGGTTAGGTTAGGTTAGGTTATATTAGGTTAGGTTAGGTTAGATGTTAGATTATAATAAATGGGAAGTTAGATGTTCGATGTTAGACTAGAAGAGACGTTAGGTTAGGTTAGGTTAGGTTAGGTTAGGATGAGATGTTAGGTTAGATGTTAGATGTTAGATTAGATTAGATGTTAGGTTAGGTTAGGTTAGGTTAGGTTAGGTTAGGATGAGATGTTAGGTTAGATGTTAGATGTTAGATTAGATTAGATGTTAGGTTAGGTTAGGTGAGGTGAGGTTAGGTTAGGTTAGGTTAGGTTAGGGTATGTTAGGTTAGGTTAGGTTAGATGTTAGATGTTAGATTATATTAGATGGGAAGTTAGATGTTCGATGTTAGACTAGATTAGACGTTAGGTTAGGTTAGGTTAGGTTAGGTTAGGTTAGGTTAGGTTATGTTAGGTTAGGTTAGGTTAGCTTAGGTTAGTTTAGGTTAGGTTAGGTTAGGTTAGGTTAGGTTAGGTTAGGTGTTAGATGTTAGATTAGATTAGATGTTAAGTTAGATGTTAGATGTTAGAATAGATTAGATGTTAGGTTAGGTTAGGTTAGGTGAGGTGAGGTTAGGTTAGGTTATATTAGGTTAGGTTAGGTTAGGTTAGGTTAGATGTTAGATGTTAGATTATAATAAATGGGAAGTTAGATGTTCGATGTTAGACTAGATTACACGTTAGGTTAGGTTAGGTTAGGTTGTTAGGTTAGGTTAGGTTAGGTTAGGTTAGGTTAGCTTAGGTTAGGTTAGGATGAGATGTTAGGTTAGATGTTAGATGTTAGATTAGATTAGATGTTAGGTTAGGTTAGGTGAGGTGAGGTTAGGTTAGGTTAGGTTAGGGTATGTTAGGTTAGGTTAGGTTAGGTTAGGTGTTAGATGTTAGATTAGATTAGATGTTAGGTTAGGTTAGGTTAGGTTGGGTTAGGTTAGGTTAGGTTAGGTTAGGTTAGGTTAGGTTAGGTTAGGTTAGGTTAGGTTAGGTCAGGTTAGGTTAGGTTAGGTTAGGTGTTTGATGTTAGATTAGATTAGATGTTAAGTTAGATGTTATATGTTAGAATAGATTAGATGTTAGGTTAGGTTAGGTTAGGTTAGTTTAGGATTAGATGTTACATTAGATGTTAGATGTTAGATTAGATTAGATGTTAGGTTAGGTTAGGTTAGGTTAGGTTGGGTTAAGTTAGGTTAGGTTAGGTTAGGTGAGGTGAGGTTAGGTTAGGTTAGGTTAGGTTATATTAGGTTAGGTTAGGTTAGGTTAGGTTAGATGTTAGATGTTAGATGTTAGATTATAATAAATGGAAAGTTAGATGTTCGATGTTAGACTAGATTAGACGTTAGGTTAGGTTAGGTTAGGTTAGGTTAGGTTAGGATGAGATGTTAGGTTAGATGTTAGATGTTAGATTAGATTAGATGTAAGGTTAGCTTAGGTGAGGTGAGGTTAGGTTAGGTTAGGTTAGGTTAGGTTAGGGTATGTTAGGTTAGGTTAGGTTAGGTTAGATGTTAGATGTTGGATTATATTAGATGGGAAGTTAGATGTTCGATGTTAGACTAGATTAGACGTTAGGTTAGGTTAGGTTAGGTTAGGTTAGGCTAGGTTAGGTTATGTTAGGTTAGGTTAGGTTAGCTTAGGTTAGTTTAGGTTAGGTTAGGTTAGGTTAGGTTAGGTTAGGTTAGGTTAGGGTATGTTAGGTTAGGTTAGGTTAGGTTAGGTTAGGTTAGGTTAGGTTATGTTATGTTAGGTTAGGTTAGGTTAGATGTTAGATGTTAGATTATAATAAATGGGAAGTTAGATGTTCGATGTTGGACTAGATTAGACGTTAGGTTAGGTTAGGTTAGGTTAGGGTAGGCTAGGCTAGGCAAGGCTAGGCTAGGCTAGGTTAGGTTAGGTTAGGTTAGGTTAGGTTAGGTTAGGTTAGGTTCGGTTAGGTTAGGTTAGGTTAGGTTAGGTTAGGTTAGGTTTGGTTAGGTTAGGTTTGGTTAGGTTAGGTTAGGTTAGGTTAGGTTAGGTTAGGTTAGGTTAAGTTAGGTTAGGTTAGGTTAGGTTAGGTGTTAGATGTTAGATTAGATTAGATGTTAAGTTAGATGTTAGATGTTAGAATAGATTAGATGTTAGGTTAGGTTAGGTTAGGTTAGTTTAGGATTAGATGTTACGTTAGATGTTAGATGTTAGATTAGATTAGATGTTAGGTTAGGTTAGGTTAGGTTAGGTTAGGATGAGATGTTAGGTTAGATGTTAGATGTTAGATTAGAATAGATGTTAGGTTAGGTTAGGTGAGGTGAGGTTAGGTTAGGTTAGGTTAGGTTAGGGTATGTTAGGTTAGGTTAGGTTAGATGTTAGATGTTAGATTATATTAGATGGGAAGTTAGATGTTCGATGTTAGACTAGATTAGACGTTAGGTTAGGTTAGGTTAGGTTAGGTTAGGTTAGGTTAGGTTAGGTTATGTTAGGTTAGGTTAGGTTAGTTAGGTTAGGTTAGGTTAGGTTAGGTTAGGTTAGGTGTTAGATGTTAGATTAGATTAGATGTTAAGTTAGATGTTAGATGTTAGAATAGATTAGATGTTAGGTTAGGTTAGGTTAGGTGAGGTGAGGTTAGGTTAGGTTAGGTTAGGTTAGGTTATATTAGGTTAGGTTAGGTTAGGTTAGGTTAGATGTTAGATGTTAGATTATAATAAATGGGAAGTTAGATGTTCGATGTTAGACTAGATTACATGTTAGGTTAGGTTAGGTTAGGTTGTTAGGTTAGGTTAGGTTAGGTTAGGTTAGGTTAGCTTAGGTTAGGTTAGGATGAGATGTTAGGTTAGATGTTAGATGTTAGATTAGATTAGATGTTAGGTTAGGTTAGGTGAGGTGAGGTTAGGTTAGGTTAGGTTAGGTTAGGGTATGTTAGGTTAGGTTAGGTTAGGTTAGATGTTAGATGTTGGATTATATTAGATGGGAAGTTAGATGTTCGATGTTAGACTAGATTAGACGTTAGGTTAGGTTAGGTTAGGTTAGGTTAGGCTAGGTTAGGTTATGTTAGGTTAGGTTAGGTTAGCTTAGGTTAGTTTAGGTTAGGTTAGGTTAGGTTAGGTTAGGTTAGGTTAGGTTAGGTTAGGTTAGGTTAGGGTATGTTAGGTTACGTTAGGTTAGGTTAGGTTAGGTTAGATGTTAGATGTTAGATTATATTAGATGGGAAGTTAGATGTTCGATGTTAGACTAGATTAGACGTTAGGTTAGGTTAGGTTAGGTTAGGTCAGGTTAGGTTAGGTTAGGTTAGGTTAGGGTACGTTAGCTTAGGTTAGGTTAGGTTAGGTTATGTTAGGTTAGTTTAGGTTAGGTTAGGTTAGGTTAGGTTAGGTTAGGTTCGGTTAGGTTAGGTTAGGTTAGGTTAGGTTAGTTAGGTTAGGTTAGGTTAGGTTAGGTTAGGTGTTAGATGTTAGATTAGATTAGATGTTAAGTTAGATGTTAGATGTTAGAATAGATTAGATGTTAGGTTAGGTTAGGTTAGTTTAGGATTAGATGTTACGTTAGATGTTAGATTAGATTAGATGTTAGGTTAGATTAGGTTAGGTTGGGTTAAGTTAGGTTAGGTGAGGTGAGGTTAGGTTAGGTTAGGTTAGGTTAGGTTATGTTAGGTTAGGTTAGGTTAGGTTAGGTTATGTTAGGTTAGGTTAGGTTAGGTTAGGTTAGATGTTAGATGTTAGATTATAATAAATGGGAAGTTAGATGTTCGATGTTGGACTAGATTAGACGTTAGGTTAGGTTAGGTTAGGTTAGGGTAGGCTAGGCTAGGCAAGGCTAGGCTAGGCTAGGTTAGGTTAGGTTAGGTTAGGTTAGGTTAGGTTAGGTTAGGTTAGGTTAGGTTAGGTTAGGTTAGGTTAGGTTTGGTTAGGTTAGGTTAGGTTAGGTTAGGTTAGGTTAGGTTAGGTTAAGTTAGGTTAGGTTAGGTTAGGTTTGGTTAGGTGTTAGATGTTAGATTAGATTAGATGTTAAGTTAGATGTTAGATGTTAGAATAGATTAGATGTTAGGTTAGGTTAGGTTAGGTTAGTTTAGGATTAGATGTTACGTTAGATGTTAGATGTTAGATTAGATTAGATGTTTGGTTAGGTTAGGTTAGGTTAGGTTGGGTTAAGTTAGGTTAGGTTAGGTTAGGTGAGGTGAGGTTAGGTTAGGTTAGGTTAGGTTATGTTAGGTTAGGTTAGGTTAGGTTAGATGTTAGTTTATAATAAATGGGAAGTTAGATGTTCTATGTTAGACTAGATTAGACATTAGGTTAAGTTAGGTTAGGTTAGGTTAGGTTAGGATGAGATGTTAGGTTAGATGTTAGATGTTAGATTAGATTAGATGTTAGGTTAGGTTAGGTTAGGTTAGGTTAGGTTAGGTCAGGTTAGGTTAGGTTAGGTTAGGTTAGGTTAGGTTACGTTAGGTTAGGTTAGGTTAGGTTATGTTAGGTTAGTTTAGGTTAGGTTAGGTTAGGTTAGGTTAGGTTAGGTTCGGTTAGGTTAGGTTAGGTTAGGTTAGGTTAGGTTAGTTAGGTTAGGTTAGGTTAGGTTAGGTTAGGTTAGGTGTTAGATGTTAGATTAGATTAGATGTTAAGTTAGATGTTAGATGTTAGAATAGATTAGATGTTAGGTTAGGTTAGGTTAGTTTAGGATTAGATGTTACGTTAGATGTTAGATTAGATTAGATGTTAGGTTAGGTTAGGTTAGGTTGGGTTAAGTTAGGTTAGGTGAGGTGAGGTTAGGTTAGGTTAGGTTAGGTTAGGTTAGGTTATGTTAGGTTAGGTTAGGTTAGGTTAGGTTAGATGTTAGATGTTAGAATATAATAAATGGGAAGTTAGATGTTCGATGTTGGACTAGATTAGACGTTAGGTTAGGTTAGGTTAGGTTAGGGTAGGCTAGGCTAGGCAAGGCTAGGCTAGGCTAGGTTAGGTTAGGTTAGGTTAGGTTAGGTTAGGTTAGGTTCGGTAAGGTTAGGTTAGGTTAGGTTAGGTTAGGTTAGGTTAGGTTAGGTTTGGTTAGGTTAGGTTTGGTTAGGTTAGGTTAGGTTAGGTTAAGTTAGGTTAGGTTAGGTTAGGTTAGGTTAGGTGTTAGATGTTAGATTAGATTAGATGTTAAGTTAGATGTTAGATGTTAGAATAGATTAGATGTTAGGTTAGGTTAGGTTAGGTTAGTTTAGGATTAGATGTTACGTTAGATGTTAGATGTTAGATTAGATTAGATGTTAGGTTAGGTTAGGTTAGGTTAGGTTAGGTTAGGTTGGGTTAAGTTAGGTTAGGTTAGGTTAGGTGAGGTGAGGTTAGGTTATGTTAGGTTAGGTTAGGTTAGGTTAGATGTTAGATGTTAGATTATATTAAATGGGAAGTTAGATGTTCTATGTTAGACTAGATTAGACATTAGGTTAGGTTAGGTTAGGTTAGGTTAGGTTAGGATGAGATGTTAGGTTAGATGTTAGATGTTAGATTAGATTAGATGTTAGGTTAGGTTAGGTTAGGTTAGGTTAGGTCAGGTGAGGTTAGGTTAGGTTAGGTTAGGGTATGTTAGGTTAGGTTAGGTTAGGTTAGATGTGAGATGTTAGATGTTAGATTATAATAAATGGGAAGTTAGATGTTCGATGTTAGACTAGATTAGACGTTAGGTTAGGTTAGGTTAGGTTAGGTTAGGTTAGGTTAGGATGAGATGTTAGGTTAGATGTTAGATGTTAGATTAGATTAGATGTTAGGTTAGGTTAGGTGAGGTGAGGTTAGGTTAGGTTAGGTTAGGTTAGGTTAGGGTATGTTAGGTTAGGTTAGGTTAGGTTAGGTTAGGTTAGATGTTGGATTATATTAGATGGGAAGTTAGATGTTCGATGTTAGACTAGATTAGACGTTAGGTTAGGTTAGGTTAGGTTAGGTTAGGTTATGTTAGGTTAGGTTAGGTTAGCTTAGGTTAGTTTAGGTTAGGTTAGGTTAGGTTAGGTTAGGTTAGGTTAGGTAAGGTTATGTTAGGTTAGGTTAGGTTAGGTTAGGTTAGGTTACGTTAGGGTATGGTAGGTTAGGTTAGGTTAGGTTAGGTTAGGTTAGATGTTAGATGTTAGATTATATTAGATGGGAAGTTAGATGTTCGATGTTAGACTAGATTAGACGTTAGGTTAGGTTAGGTTAGGTTAGGTCAGGTTAGGTTAGGTTAGGTTAGGTTAGGTTAGGTTAGGTTAGCTTAGTTTAGGTTAGGTTAGGTTAGGTTAGCTTAGGTTAGGTTAGGTTCGGTTGGGTTAGGTTAGGTTAGGTTAGGTTAGGTTAGGTTAGGTTAGGTTAGTTAGGTTAGGTTAGGTAAGGTTAGGTTAGGTTAGGTTAGGTGTTAGATGTTAGAATAGATTAGATGTTAAGTTGGAGGTTAGATGTTAGAATAGATTAGATGTTAGGTTAGGTTAGGTTAGTTTAGGATTAGATGTTACGTTAGATGTTAGATTAGATTAGATGTTAGGTTAGGTTAGGTTAGGTTAGGTTGGGTTAAGTTAGGTTAGGTTAGGTTAGGTGAGGTGAGGTTAGGTTAGGTTAGGTTAGGTTATGTTAGGTTAGGTTAGGTTAGGTTAGATGTTAGATGTTAGATTATAATAAATGGGAAGTTAGATGTTCGATGTTAGACTAGATTAGACGTTAGGTTAGGTTAGGTTAGGTTAGGTTAGGTTAGGGTAGGCTAGGCTAGGCTAGGCTAGGCAAGGCTAGGCTAGGCTAGGTTAGGTTAGGTTAGGTTAGGTTAGGTTAGGTTAGGTTAGGTTAGGTTAGGTTAGGTTAGGTTAGGTTAGGTTAGGTTAAGTTAGGTTAGGTTAGGTTAGGTTAGGTTAGGTGTTAGATGTTAGATTAGATTAGATGTTAAGTTAGATGTTAGATGTTAGAATAGATTAGATGTTAGGTTAGGTTAGGTTAGTTTAGGATTAGATGTTACGTTAGATGTTAGATGTTAGATTAGATTAGATGTTAGGTTAGGTTAGGTTAGGTTAGGTTGGGTTAAGTTAGGTTAGGTTAGGTTAGGTGAGGTGAGGTTAGGTTAGGTTAGGTTAGGTTATGTTAGGTTAGGTTAGGTTAGGTTAGGTTAGATGTTAGATGTTAGATTATATTAAATGGGAAGTTAGATGTTCTATGTTAGACTAGATTAGACATTAGGTTAGGTTAGGTTAGGTTAGGTTAGGTTAGGTTAGGATGAGATGTTAGGTTAGATGTTAGATGTTAGATTAGATTAGATGTTAGGTTAGGTTAGGTCAGGTGAGGTTAGGTTAGGTTAGGTTAGGGTATGTTAAGTTAGGTTAGGTTAGGTTAGGTTAGATGTTAGATGTTAGATTATATTAGATGGGAAGTTAGATGTTCGATGTTAGACTAGATTAGACGTTAGGTTAGGTTAGGTTAGGTTAGGTCAGGTTAGGTTAGGTTAGGTTAGGTTAGGTTAGGTTAGGTTAGGTTAGGTTAGGTTAGGTTAGTTTAGGTTAGGTTAGGTTAGGTTAGGTTAGGTTAGGTTAGGTTAGGTTAGGTTAGGTTAGGTTTGGTTAGGTTAGGTTAGGTTAGGTTAAGTTAGGTTAGGTTGGGTTCGGTTCGGTTCGGTTAGGTTAGGTTAGGTTAGGTTAGGTTAGGTTAGGTTAGGTGAGGTTAGGTTAGGTTAGGTGTTAGATGTTAGATTAGATTAGATGTTAAGTTAGATGTTAGATGTTAGAAAAGATTAGATGTTAGGTTAGGTTAGGCTAGGTTAGGTTAGTTTAGGATTAAATGTTACGTTAGATGTTAGATGTTAGATTAGATTAGATGTTAGGTTAGGTTAGGTTAGGTTAGGTTGGGTTAAGTTAGGTTAGGTTAGGTTAGGTGAGGTGAGGTTAGGTTAGGTTAGGTTAGGTTATATTAGGTTAGGTTAGGTTAGGTTAGGTTAGGTTAGGTTAGGTTAGGTTAGGTTAGGTTAGGTTAGGTTAGGTTAGGTTAGGTTAGGTTAGGTTAGGTTAGGTTAGGTTAGGTTAGGTTAGGTTAGGTTAGGTGTTAGATGTTAGATTAGATTAGATGTTAAGTTAGATGTTAGATGTTAGAATAGATTAGATGTTAGGTTAGGTTAGGTTAGTTTAGGATTAGATGTTACGTTAGATGTTAGATTAGATTAGATGTTAGGTTAGGTTAGGTTAGGTTGGGTTAAGTTAGGTTAGGTGAGGTGAGGTTAGGTTAGGTTAGGTTAGGTTAGGTTAGGTTATGTTAGGTTAGGTTAGGTTAGGTTAGGTTAGATGTTAGATGTTAGAATATAATAAATGGGAAGTTAGATGTTCGATGTTGGACTAGATTAGACGTTAGGTTAGGTTAGGTTAGGTTAGGGTAGGCTAGGCTAGGCAAGGCTAGGCTAGGCTAGGTTAGGTTAGGTTAGGTTAGGTTAGGTTAGGTTAGGTTAGGTTAGGTTAGGTTAGGTTAGGTTCGGTAAGGTTAGGTTAGGTTAGGTTAGGTTAGGTTAGGTTAGGTTTGGTTAGGTTAGGTTTGGTTAGGTTAGGTTAGGTTAGGTTAGGTTAGGTTAGGTTAGGTTAGGTTAAGTTATGTTAGGTTAGGTTAGGTTAGGTTAGGTGTTAGATGTTAGATTAGATTAGATGTTAAGTTAGATGTTAGATGTTAGAATAGATTAGATGTTAGGTTAGGTTAGGTTAGGTTAGTTTAGGATTAGATGTTACGTTAGATGTTAGATGTTAGATTAGATTAGATGTTAGGTTAGGTTAGGTTAGGTTAGGTTAGGTTAGGTTGGGTTAAGTTAGGTTAGGTTAGGTTAGGTGAGGTGAGGTTAGGTTATGTTAGGTTAGGTTAGGTTAGGTTAGATGTTAGATGTTAGATTATATTAAATGGGAAGTTAGATGTTCTATGTTAGACTAGATTAGACATTAGGTTAGGTTAGGTTAGGTTAGGTTAGGTTAGGATGAGATGTTAGGTTAGATGTTAGATGTTAGATTAGATTAGATGTTAGGTTAGGTTAGGTTAGGTTAGGTTAGGTCAGGTGAGGTTAGGTTAGGTTAGGTTAGGGTATGTTAGGTTAGGTTAGGTTAGGTTAGATGTGAGATGTTAGATGTTAGATTATAATAAATGGGAAGTTAGATGTTCGATGTTAGACTAGATTAGACGTTAGGTTAGGTTAGGTTAGGTTAGGTTAGGTTAGGTTAGGATGAGATGTTAGGTTAGATGTTAGATGTTAGATTAGATTAGATGTTAGGTTAGGTTAGGTGAGGTGAGGTTAGGTTAGGTTAGGTTAGGTTAGGTTAGGGTATGTTAGGTTAGGTTAGGTTAGGTTAGGTTAGATGTTGGATTATATTAGATGGGAAGTTAGATGTTCGATGTTAGACTAGATTAGACGTTAGGTTAGGTTAGGTTAGGTTAGGTTAGGTTATGTTAGGTTAGGTTAGGTTAGCTTAGGTTAGTTTAGGTTAGGTTAGGTTAGGTTAGGTTAGGTTAGGTTAGGTAAGGTTATGTTAGGTTAGGTTAGGTTAGGTTAGGTTAGGTTACGTTAGGGTATGGTAGGTTAGGTTAGGTTAGGTTAGGTTAGGTTAGATGTTAGATGTTAGATTATATTAGATGGGAAGTTAGATGTTCGATGTTAGACTAGATTAGACGTTAGGTTAGGTTAGGTTAGGTTAGGTCAGGTTAGGTTAGGTTAGGTTAGGTTAGGTTAGGTTAGGTTAGGTTAGGTTAGCTTAGTTTAGGTTAGGTTAGGTTAGGTTAGCTTAGGTTAGGTTAGGTTCGGTTGGGTTAGGTTAGGTTAGGTTAGGTTAGGTTAGGTTAGGTTAGTTAGGTTAGGTTAGGTAAGGTTAGGTTAGGTTAGGTTAGGTGTTAGATGTTAGAATAGATTAGATGTTAAGTTAGAGGTTAGATGTTAGAATAGATTAGATGTTAGGTTAGGTTAGGTTAGTTTAGGATTAGATGTTACGTTAGATGTTAGATTAGATTAGATGTTAGGTTAGGTTAGGTTAGGTTAGGTTGGGTTAAGTTAGGTTAGGTTAGGTTAGGTGAGGTGAGGTTAGGTTAGGTTAGGTTATGTTAGGTTAGGTTAGGTTAGGTTAGATGTTAGATGTTAGATTATAATAAATGGGAAGTTAGATGTTCGATGTTAGACTAGATTAAACGTTAGGTTAGGTTAGGTTAGGTTAGGTTAGGTTAGGGTAGGCTAGGCTAGGCTAGGCTAGGCAAGGCTAGGCTAGGCTAGGTTAGGTTAGGTTAGGTTAGGTTAGGTTAGGTTAGGTTAGGTTAGGTTAGGTTAGGTTAGGTTAGGTTAGGTTAGGTTAAGTTAGGTTAGGTTAGGTTAGGTTAGGTTAGGTTAGGTTAGGTGTTAGATGTTAGATTAGATTAGATGTTAAGTTAGATGTTAGATGTTAGAATAGATTAGATGTTAGGTTAGGTTAGGTTAGTTTAGGATTAGATGTTACGTTAGATGTTAGATGTTAGATTAGATTAGATGTTAGGTTAGGTTAGGTTGGGTTAAGTTAGGTTAGGTTAGGTTAGGTGAGGTGAGGTTAGGTTAGGTTAGGTTAGGTTATGTTAGGTTAGGTTAGGTTAGGTTAGGTTAGATGTTAGATGTTAGATTATATTAAATGGGAAGTTAGATGTTCTATGTTAGACTAGATTAGACATTAGGTTAGGTTAGGTTAGGTTAGGTTAGGTTAGGATGAGATGTTAGGTTAGATGTTAGATGTTAGATTAGATTAGATGTTAGGTTAGGTTAGGTCAGGTGAGGTTAGGTTAGGTTAGGTTAGGGTATGTTAAGTTAGGTTAGGTTAGGTTAGGTTAGGTTAGATGTTAGATGTTAGATTATATTAGATGGGAAGTTAGATGTTCGATGTTAGACTAGATTAGACGTTAGGTTAGGTTAGGTTAGGTTAGGTTAGGTCAGGTTAGGTTAGGTTAGGTTAGGTTAGGTTAGGTTAGGTTAGGTTAGGTTAGGTTAGGTTAGTTTAGGTTAGGTTAGGTTAGGTTAGGTTAGGTTAGGTTAGGTTAGGTTAGGTTTGGTTAGGTTAGGTTAGGTTAGGTTAAGTTAGGTTAGGTTGGGTTCGGTTCGGTTCGGTTAGGTTAGGTTAGGTTAGGTTAGGTTAGGTTAGGTTAGGTGAGGTTAGGTTAGGTTAGGTGTTAGATGTTAGATTAGATTAGATGTTAAGTTAGATGTTAGATGTTAGAAAAGATTAGATGTTAGGTTAGCTTAGGCTAGGTTAGGTTAGTTTAGGATTAAATGTTACGTTAGATGTTAGATGTTAGATTAGATTAGATGTTAGGTTAGGTTAGGTTAGGTTAGGTTGGGTTAAGTTAGGTTAGGTTAGGTTAGGTGAGGTGAGGTTAGGTTAGGTTAGGTTAGGTTATATTAGGTTAGGTTAGGTTAGGTTAGGTTAGATGTTAGATTATAATAAATGGGAAGTTAGATGTTCGATGTTAGACTAGATTAGACGTTAGGTTAGGTTAGGTTAGGTTAGGTTAGGATGAGATGTTAGGTTAGATGTTAGATGTTAGATTAGATTAGATGTTAGGTTAGGTTAGGTTAGGTTAGGTTAGGTTAGGTTAGGATGAGATGTTAGGTTAGATGTTAGATATTAGATTAGATTAGATGTTAGGTTAGGTTAGGTGAGGTGAGGTTAGGTTAGGTTAGGTTAGGTTAGGGTATGTTAGGTTAGGTTAGGTTAGATGTTAGATGTTAGATTATATTAGATGGGAAGTTAGATGTTCGATGTTAGACTAGATTAGACGTTAGGTTAGGTTAGGTTAGGTTAGGTTAGGTTAGGTTAGGTTAGGTTAGGTTATGTTAGGTTAGGTTAGGTTAGCTTAGGTTAGTTTAGGTTAGGTTAGGTTAGGTTAGGTTAGGTTAGGTGTTTGATGTTAGATTAGATTAGATGTTAAGTTAGATGTTAGATGTTAGAATAGATTAGATGTTAGGTTAGGTTAGGTTAGGTGAGGTGAGGTTAGGTTAGGTTATATTAGGTTAGGTTAGGTTAGGTTAGGTTAGATGTTAGATGTTAGATTATAATAAATGGGAAGTTAGATGTTCGATGTTAGACTAGATTACATGTTAGGTTAGGTTAGGTTAGGTTGTTAGGTTAGGTTAGGTTAGGTTAGGTTAGGTTAGCTTAGGTTAGGTTAGGATGAGATGTTAGGTTAGATGTTAGATGTTAGATTAGATTAGATGTTAGGTTAGGTTAGGTGAGGTGAGGTTAGGTTAGGTTAGGTTAGGTTAGTGTATGTTAGGTTAGGTTAGGTTAGGTTAGGTGTTAGATGTTAGATTAGATTAGATGTTAGGTTAGGTTAGGTTAGGTTGGGTTAGGTTAGGTTAGGTTAGGTTAGGTTAGGTTAGGTTAGGTTAGGTTAGGTCAGGTTAGGTTAGGTTAGGTTAGGTGTTTGATGTTAGATTAGATTAGTGTTAAGTTAGATGGTATATGTTAGAATAGATTAGATGTTAGGTTAGGTTAGGTTAGGTTAGTTTAGGATTAGATGTTACATTAGATGTTAGATGTTAGATTAGATTAGATGTTAGGTTAGGTTAGGTTAGGTTAGGTTGGGTTAAGTTAGGTTAGGTTAGGTTAGGTGAGGTGAGGTTAGGTTAGGTTAGGTTAGGTTATATTAGGTTAGGTTAGGTTAGGTTAGGTTAGATGTTAGATGTTAGATGTTAGAATATAATAAATGGGAAGTTAGATGTTCGATGTTAGACTAGATTAGACGTTAGGTTAGGTTAGGTTAGGTTAGGTTAGGTTAGGTTAGGTTTGGATGAGATGTTAGGTTAGATGTTACATGTTAGATTAGATTAGATGTAAGGTTAGCTTAGGTGAGGTGAGGTTAGGTTAGGTTAGGTTAGGTTAGGTTAGGGTATGTTAGGTTAGGTTAGGTTAGGTTAGATGTTAGATGTTGGATTATATTAGATGGGAAGTTAGATGTTCGATGTTAGACTAGATTAGACGTTAGGTTAGGTTAGGTTAGGTTAGGTTAGGCTAGGTTAGGTTATGTTAGGTTAGGTTAGGTTAGCTTAGGTTAGTTTAGGTTAGGTTAGGTTAGGTTAGGTTAGGTTAGGTTAGGTTATGTTAGGTTAGGTTAGGTTAGGTTAGGTTAGGGTATGTTAGGTTAGGTTAGGTTAGGTTAGGTTAGATGTTAGATGTTAGATTATATTAGATGGGAAGTTAGATGTTCGATGTTAGACTAGATTAGACGTTAGGTTAGGTTAGGTTAGGTCAGGTTAGGTTAGGTTAGGTTAGGTTAGGTTAGGTTAGGTTAGGTTAGGTTAGGTTAGGTTATGTTAGGTTAGTTTAGGTTAGGTTAGGTTAGGTTAGGTTAGGTTAGGTTCGGTTAGGTTAGGTTAGGTTAGGTTAGGTTAGTTAGGTTAGGTTAGGTTAGGTTAGGTTAGGTTAGGTGTTAGATGTTAGATTAGATTAGATGTTAAGTTAGATGTTAGATGTTAGAATAGATTAGATGTTAGGTTAGGTTAGGTTAGTTTAGGATTAGATGTTACGTTAGATGTTAGATTAGATTAGATGTTAGGTTAGGTTGGGTTAAGTTAGGTTAGGTGAGGTGAGGTTAGGTTAGGTTAGGTTAGGTTAGGTTATGTTAGGTTAGGTTAGGTTAGGTTAGGTTAGATGTTAGATGTTAGATTATAATAAATGGGAAGTTAGATGTTCGATGTTGGACTAGATTAGACGTTAGGTTAGGTTAGGTTAGGGTAGGCTAGGCTAGGCAGGGCAAGGCTAGGCTAGGCTAGGTTAGGTTAGGTTAGGTTAGGTTAGGTTAGGTTAGGTTAGGTTAGGTTCGGTTCGGTTAGGTTAGGTTAGGTTAGGTTAGGTTAGGTTAGGTTTGGTTAGGTTAGGTTTGGTTAGGTTAGGTTAGGTTAGGTTAGGTTAGGTTAGGTTAAGTTAGGTTAGGTTAGGTTAGGTTAGGTTAGGTGTTAGATGTTAGATTAGATTGGATGTTAAGTTAGATGTTAGATGTTAGAATAGATTAGATGTTAGGTTAGGTTAGGTTAGGTTAGTTTAGGATTAGATGTTACGTTAGATGTTAGATGTTAGATTAGATTAGATGTTAGGTTAGGTTAGGTTAGGTTAGGTTAGGTTAGGATGAGATGTTAGGTTAGATGTTAGATGTTAGATTAGATTAGATGTTAGGTTAGGTTAGGTGAGGTGAGGTTAGGTTAGGTTAGGGTATGTTAGGTTAGGTTAGGTTAGATGTTAGATGTTAGATTATATTAGATGGGAAGTTAGATGTTCGATGTTAGACTAGATTAGACGTTAGGTTAGGTTAGGTTAGGTTAGGTTAGGTTAGGTTAGGTTATGTTAGGTTAGGTTAGGTTAGCTTAGGTTAGTTTAGGTTAGGTTAGGTTAGGTTAGGTGTTAGATGTTAGATTAGATTAGATGTTAAGTTAGATGTTAGATGTTAGAATAGATTAGATGTTAGGTTAGGTTAGGTTAGGTGAGGTGAGGTTAGGTTAGGTTAGGTTAGGTTAGGTTATATTAGGTTAGGTTAGGTTAGATGTTAGATGTTAGATTATAATAAATGGGAAGTTAGATGTTCGATGTTAGACTAGATTACACGTTAGGTTAGGTTAGGTTAGGTTAGGTTAGGTTAGGTTAGCTTAGGTTAGGTTAGGATGAGATGTTAGGTTAGATGTTAGATGTTAGATTAGATTAGATGTTAGGTTAGGTTAGGTGAGGTGAGGTTAGGTTAGGTTAGGTTAGGGTATGTTAGGTTAGGTTAGGTTAGGTTAGGTTAGGTGTTAGATGTTAGATTAGATTAGATGTTAGGTTAGGTTAGGTTAGGTTAGGTTGGGTTAGGTTAGGTTAGGTTAGGTTAGGTTAGGTTAGGTTAGGTTAGGTTAGGTTAGGTTAGGTTAGGTTAGGTTAGGTCAGGTTAGGTTAGGATAGGTTAGGTGTTTGATGTTAGATTAGATTAGATGTTAAGTTAGATGTTATATGTTAGAATAGATTAGATGTTAGGTTAGGTTAGGTTAGGTTAGTTTAGGATTAGATGTTACATTAGATGTTAGGTTAGGTTAGGTTAGGTTAGGTTGGGTTAAGTTAGGTTAGGTTAGGTTAGGTGAGGTGAGGTGAGGTTAGGTTAGGTTAGGTTAGGTTATATTAGGTTAGGTTAGGTTAGGTTAGGTTAGATGTTAGATGTTAGATGTTAGATTATAATAAATGGGAAGTTAGATGTTCGATGTTAGACTAGATTAGACGTTAGGTTAGGTTAGGTTAGGTTAGGTTAGGTTAGGTTAGGTTAGGTTAGGTTAGGTTAGATGTTAGATGTTGGATTATATTAGATGGGAAGTTAGATGTTCGATGTTAGACTAGATTAGACGTTAGGTTAGGTTAGGTTAGGTTAGGTTAGGCTAGGTTAGGTTATGTTAGGTTAGGTTAGGTTAGCTTAGGTTAGTTTAGGTTAGGTTAGGTTAGGTTAGGTTAGGTTAGGTTAGGTTAGGTTAGGTTATGTTAGGTTAGGTTAGGTTAGGTTAGGTTAGGTTAGGGTATGTTAGGTTAGGTTAGGTTAGGTTAGGTTAGATGTTAGATGTTAGATTATATTAGATGGGAAGTTAGATGTTCCATGTTAGACTAGATTAGACGTTAGGTTAGGTTAGGTTAGGTTAGGTCAGGTTAGGTTAGGCTAGGTTAGGTTAGGTTAGGTTAGGTTACGTTAGGTTAGGTTAGGTTAGGTTAGGTTATGTTAGGTAAGTTTAGGTTAGGTTAGGTTAGGTTAGGTTAGGTTAGGTTCGGTTAGGTTAGATTAGGTTAGGTTAGGTTAGGTTAGTTAGGTTAGGTTAGGTTAGGTTAGGTTAGGTGTTAGATGTTAGATTAGATTAGATGTTAAGTTAGATGTTAGATGTTAGAATAGATTAGATGTTAGGTTAGGTTAGGTTAGTTTAGGATTAGATGTTACGTTAGATGTTAGATTAGATTAGATGTTAGGTTAGATTAGGTTAGGTTGGGGTAAGTTAGGTTAGGTGAGGTGAGGTTAGGTTAGGTTAGGTTAGGTTAGGTTATGTTAGGTTAGGTTAGGTTAGGTTAGGTTAGATGTTAGATGTTAGATTATAATAAATGGGAAGTTAGATGTTCGATGTTGGACTAGATTAGACGTTAGGTTAGGTTAGGTTAGGTTAGGTTAGGTTAGGTTAGGTTAGGTTCGGTTAGGATAGGTTAGGTTAGGTTAGGTTAGGTTAGGTTAGGTTAGGTTTGGTTAGGTTAGGTTTGGTTAGGTTAGGTTAGGTTAGGTTAGGTTAGGTTAGGTTAAGTTAGGTTAGGTTAGGTTAGGTTAGGTGTTAGATGTTAGATTAGATTAGATGTTAAGTTAGATGTTAGATGTTAGAATAGATTAGATGTTAGGTTAGGTTAGGATAGGTTAGTTCAGGATTAGATGTTACGTTAGATGTTAGATGTTAGATTAGATTAGATGTTTGGTTAGGTTAGGTTAGGTTAGGTTGGGTTAAGTTAGGTTAGGTTAGGTTAGGTGAGGTGAGGTTAGGTTAGGTTAGGTTAGGTTATGTTAGGTTAGGTTAGGTTAGGTTAGATGTTACATGTTAGATTATATTAAATGGGAAGTTAGATGTTCTATGTTAGACTAGATTAGACATTAGGTTAGGTTAGGTTAGGTTAGGTTAGGTTAGGTTAGGATGAGATGTTAGGTTAGATGTTAGATGTTAGATTAGATTAGATGTTAGGTTAGGTTAGGTTAGGTTAGGTTGGGTTAAGTTAGGTTAGGTTAGGTTAGGTGAGGTGAGGTTAGGTTAGGTTAGGTTAGGTTATATTAGGTTAGGTTAGGTTAGGTTAGGTTAGGTTAGATGTTAGATGTTAGATTATAATAAATGGGAAGTTAGATGTTCGATGTTAGACTAGATTAGACGTTAGGTTAGGTTAGGTTAAGTTGGGTTGTTAGGTTAGGTTAGGTTAGGTTAGGTTAGGCTAGGTTAGGTTAGGTTAGGATGAGATGTTAGGTTAGATTAGGTTAGGTTAGATGTTAGATGTTAGATTATATTAAATGGGAAGTTAGATGTTCTATGTTAGACTAGATTAGACATTAGGTTAGGTTAGGTTAGGTTAGGATGAGATGTTAGGTTAGATGTTAGATGTTAGATTAGATTAGATGTTAGGTTAGGTTAGGTTAGGTTAGGTTAGGTCAGGTGAGGTTAGGTTAGGTTAGGTTAGGGTATGTTAGGTTAGGTTAGGTTAGGTTAGGTTAGATGTTAGATGTTAGATTATATTAGATGGGAAGTTAGATGTTCGATGTTAGACTAGATTAGACGTTAGGTTAGGTTAGGGTAGGTTAGGTTAGGTCAGGTTAGGTTAGGTTAGGTTAGGTTAGGTTAGGTTAGGTTAGGTTAGTTTAGGTTAGGTTAGGTTAGGTTAGGTTAGGTTAGGTTAGGTTAGGTTAGGTTAGGTTAGGTTAGGTTAGGTTAGGTTAGGTTAGGTTAGGTTGGGTTCGGTTCGGTTCGGTTAGGTTAGGTTAGGTTAGGTTAGGTTAGGTTAGGTGAGGTTAGGTTAGGTTAGGTGTTAGATGTTAGATTAGATTAGATGTTAAGTTATATGTTAGATGTTAGAATAGATTAGATGTTAGGTTAGGTTAGGTTAGGTTAGGTTAGTTTAGGATTAAATGTTACGTTAGATGTTAGATGTTAGATTAGATTAGATGTTAGGTTAGGTTAGGTTAGGTTAGGTTGGGTTAAGTTAGGTTAGGTTAGGTGAGGTGAGGTTAGGTTAGGTTAGGTTAGGTTAGGTTAGATGTTAGATGTTAGATTATATTAAATGGGAAGTTAGATGTTCGATGTTAGACTAGATTAGACGTTAGGTTAGGTTAGGTTGTTAGGTTAGGTTATGTTAGGTTAGGTTAGGCTAGGTTAGGTTAGGTTAGGATGAGATGTTAGGTTAGATGTTAGATGTTAGATTAGATTAGATGTTAGGTTAGGTTAGGTTAGGTTAGGTTAGGATGAGATGTTAGGTTAGATGTTAGATTAGATTAGATGTTAGGTTAGGTTAGGTTAGGTTAGGTTCGGGTATGTTAGGTTAGGTTAGGTTAGATGTTAGATGTTAGATTTTATTAGATGGGAAGTTAGATGTTCGATGTTAGACTAGATTAGACGTTAGGTTAGGTTAGGTTAGGTTAGGTTAGGTTAGGTTAGGTTAGGTTAGGTTATGTTAGGTTAGGTTAGGTTAGCTTAGGTTAGTTTAGGTTAGGTTAGGTTAGGTTAGGTTAGGTGTTAGATGTTAGATTAGATTAGATGTTAAGTTAGATGTTAGATGTTAGAATAGATTAGATGTTAGGTTAGGTTAGGTTAGGTGAGGTGAGGTTAGGTTAGGTTAGGTTAGGTTATATTAGGTTAGGTTAGGTTAGGTTAGGTTAGATGTTAGATGTTAGATTATAATAAATGGGAAGTTAGATGTTCGATGTTAGACTAGATTAGACGTTAGGTTAGGTTAGGTTAGGTTAGGTGTTAGATGTTAGATTAGATTAGATGTTAAGTTAGATGTTATATGTTAGAATAGATTAGATGTTAGGTTAGGTTAGGTTAGGTTAGGTTAGTTTAGGATTAGATGTTACGTTAGATGTTAGATGTTAGATTAGATTAGATGTTAGGTTAGGTTAGGTTAGGTTGGGTTAAGTTAGGTTAGGTTAGGTTAGGTGAGGTGAGGTTAGGTTAGGTTAGGTTACGTTATATTAGGTTAGGTTAGGTTAGGTTAGGTTAGGTTAGATGTTAGATGTTAGATTATAATAAATGGGAAGTTAGATGTTCGGTGTTAGACTAGATTAGACGTTAGGTTAGGTTAGGTTAGGTTAGGTTAGGTTAGGTTAGGATGAGATGTTAGGTTAGATGTTAGATGTTAGATTAGATTAGATGTTAGGTTAGGTTAGGTGAGGTGAGGTTAGGTTAGGTTAGGTTAGGGTATGTTAGGTTAGGTTAGGTTAGATGTTAGATGTTGGATTATATTAGATGGGAAGTTAGATGTTCGATGTTAGACTAGATTAGACGTTAGGTTAGGTTAGGTTAGGTTAGGTTAGGTTAGGTTAGGTTATGTTAGGTTAGGTTAGGTTAGCTTAGGTTAGTTTAGGTTAGGTTAGGTTAGGTTAGGTTAGGTTAGGTTAGGTTAGGGTAGGCTAGGCTAGGCTAGGCTAGGCAAGGCTAGGCTAGGCTAGGTTAGGTTAGGTTAGGTTAGGTTAGGTTAGGTTAGGTTAGGTTCGGTTCGGTTAGGTTAGGTTAGGTTAGGTTAGGTTAGGTTTGGTTAGGTTAGGTTAGGTTAGGTTAGGTTAGGTTAGGTTAGGTTAGGTTAAGTTAGGTTATGTTAGGTTAGGTTAGGTTCGGTTAGGTTAGGTGTTAGATGTTAGATTAGATTAGATGTTAAGTTAGATGTTAGAAGTTAGAATAGATTAGATGTTAGGTTAGGTTAGGTTAGGTTAGTTTAGGATTAGATGTTACGTTAGATGTTAGATGTTAGATTAGATTAGATGTTAGGTTAGGTTAGGTTAGGTTGGGTTAAGTTAGGTTAGGTTAGGTTAGGTGAGGTGAGGTTAGGTTAGGTTAGGTTAGGTTATGTTATGTTAGGTTAGGTTAGGTTAGGTTAGATGTTAGATGTTAGATTATATTAAATGGGAAGTTAGATGTTCGATGTTAGACTAGATTAGACATTAGGTTAGGTTAGGTTAGGTTAGGTTAGGTTAGGTTAGGATGAGATGTTAGGTTAGATGTTAGATGTTAGATTAGATTAGATGTTAGGTTAGGTTAGGTTAGGTTAGGTCAGGTGAGGTTAGGTTAGGTTAGGTTAGGGTATGTTAGGTTAGGTTAGGTTAGGTTAGGTTTGGTTAGATGTTAGATGTTAGATTATAATAAATGGGAAGTTAGATGTTCGATGTTAGACTAGATTAGACGTTAGGTTAGGTTAGGTTAGGTTAGGTAAGGTTAGGTTAGGTTAGGATGAGATGTTAGGTTAGATGTTAGATGTTAGATTAGATTAGATGTTAGGTTAGGTTAGGTGAGGTGAGGTTAGGTTAGGTTAGGTTAGGGTATGTTAGGTTTGGTTAGGTTAGGTTAGGTTAGATGTTAGATGTTGGATTATATTAGATGGGAAGTTAGATGTTCGATATTAGACTAGATTAGACGTTAGGTTAGGTTAGGTTAGGTTAGGTTAGGTTATGTTAGGTTAGGTTAGGTTAGCTTAGGTTAGTTTAGGTTAGGTTAGGTTAGGTTAGGTTAGGTTAGGTTATGTTAGGTTAGGTTAGGTTAGGTTAGGTTAGGTTAGGTTAGGTTAGGGTATGTTAGGTTAGGTTAGGTTAGGTTAGGTTAGATGTTAGATGTTAGATTATATTAGATGGGAAGTTAGATGTTCGATGTTAGACTAGATTAGACGTTAGGTTAGGTTAGGTTAGGTTACGTCAGGTTAGGTTAGGTTAGGTTAGGTTAGGTTAGGTTAGGTTAGGTTAGGTTAGTTTAGGTTAGGTTAGGTTAGGTTAGGTTAGGTTAGGTTAGGTTAGGTTAGGTTCGGTTAGGTTAGGTTAGGTTAGGTTAGGTTATGTTAGGTTAGGTGTTAGATGTTGGATTAGATTAGATGTTAAGTTAGATGTTAGATGTTAGAATAGATTAGATTTTAGGTTAGGTTAGGTTAGTTTAGGATTAGATGTTACGTTAGATGTTAGATTAGATTAGATGTTAGGTTAGGTTAGGTTAGGTTGGGTTAAGTTAGGTTAGGTTAGGTTAGGTGAGGTGAGGTTAGGTTAGGTTAGGTTAGGTTATGTTATGTTAGGTTAGGTTAGGTTAGGTTAGATGTTAGATGTTAGATTATAATAAATGGGAAGTTAGATGTTCGATGTTAGACTAGATTAGACGTTAGGTTAGGTTAGGTTAGGTTAGGTTAGGTTAGGGTAGGCTAGGCTAGGCTAGGCTAGGCTAGGCAAGGCTAGGCTAGGCTAGGTTAGGTTAGGTTAGGTTAGGTTAGGTTAGGTTAGGTTAGGTTAGGTTAGGTTAGGTTCGGTTAGGTTAGGTTAGGTTAGGTTAGGTTAGGTTAGGTTAGGTTTGGTTAGGTTAGGTTTGGTTAGGTTAGGTTAGGTTAGGTTAGGTTAGGTTAGGTTAGGTTAAGTTAGGTTAGGTTAGGTTAGGTTAGGTTAGGTTAGGTTAGGTGTTAGATGTTAGATTAGACTAGATGTTAGGTTAGATGTTAGATGTTAGAGTAGATTAGATGTTAGGTTAGGTTAGGCTAGGTTAGTTTAGGATTAGATGTTACGTTAGATGTTAGATGTTAGATTAGATTAGATGTTAGGTTAGGTTAGGTTAGGTTAGGTTGGGTTAAGTTAGGTTAGGTTAGGTTAGGTGAGGTGAGGTTAGGTTAGGTTAGGTTAGGTTAGATGTAAGATGTTAGATTATATTAAATGGGAAGTTAGATGTTGGATGTTAGACTAGATTAGACATTAGGTTAGGTTAGGTTAGGTTAGGTTAGGTTAGGATGAGATGTTAGGTTAGATGTTAGATGTTAGATTAGATTAGATGTTAGGTTAGGTTAGGTTAGGTTAGGTTAGATGTTAGATGTTAGATTATATTAGATGGGAAGATAGATGTTCGATGTTAGACTAGATTAGACGTTAGGTTAGGTTAGGTTAGGTTAGGTCAGGTTAGGTTAGGTTAGGTTAGGTTAGGTTAGGGTATGTTAGGTTAGGTTAGGTTAGGTTAGGTTAGATGTTAGATGTTAGATTATATTAGATGGGAAGTTAGATGTTCGATGTTAGACTAGATTAGACGTTAGGTTAGGTTAGGTTAGGTTAGGTTAGGTCAGGTTAGGTTAGGTTAGGTTAGGTTAGGTTAGATGTTAGATGTTAGATTATAATAAATGGGAAGTTATATGTTCGATGTTAGACTAGATTAGACGTTAGGTTAGGTTAGGTTAGGTTAGGTTGTTAGGTTAGGTTAGGTTAGGTTAGGTTAGGATGATATGTTAGGTTAGATGTTAGATGTTAGATTAGATTAGATGTTAGGTTAGGTTAGGTGAGGTGAGGTTAGGTTAGGTTAGGTTAGGTTAGGTTAGGTTAGGGTATGTTAGGTTAGGTTAGGTTAGGTTAGGTTAGATGTTAGATTATATTAGATGGGAAGTTAGATGTTCGATTAAAGCTCTTGCTTGGGCTAGTTGGTTCATGCTTGAAGTAGGTAAAGGTAAGGCGCAGAAGACCAGGACGGGCGCCCGTCTTGTCGTTTGTGTTCTTCCTAAGTCCTGGTCTTCTGCGCCTTGCCTTTACCTACTTCAAGATGTTCGATGTTAGTCTAGATTAGACGTTAGGTTAGGTTAGGATAGGTTAGGTTAGGTTAGGTTAGCTTAGGTTAGTTTAGGTTAGGTTAGGTTAGGTTAGGTTAGGTGTTAGATGTTAGATTAGATTAGATGTTAAGTTAGATGTTAGATGTTAGATTAGATTAGATGTTAGGTTAGGTTAGGTTAGGTTAGTTTAGGATTAGATGTTACGTTAGATGTTAGATGTTAGATTAGATTAGATGTTAGGTTAGGTTAGGTTAGGTTAGGTTGGGTTAGGTTAGGTTAGGTTAGGTTAGGATGAGATGTTAGGTTAGATGTTAGATGTTAGATTAGATTAGATGTTAGGTTAGGTTAGGTGAGGTGAGGTAAGGTTAGGTTAGATTAGGTTAGGGTATGTTAGGTTCATCATCATCATCATCAGCCTGGTTACGCCTACTGCAGGGCAAAGGCCTCTCCCATACTTCTCCAACAACCCCGGTCATGTACTAATTGCGGCCATGCCGTCCCTGCAAACTTCTTAATCTCATCCGCCCACCTAACTTTCTGCCGCCCCCTGCTACGCTTCCCTTCCCTTGGGATCCAGTCCGTAACCCTTAATGACCATCGGTTATCTTGCCTCCTCATTACATGTCCTGCCCATGCCCATTTCTTTTTCTTGATTTCAACTAAGATGTCATTAACTCGCGTTTGTTCCCTCACCCAATCTGCTCTTTTCTTATCCCTTAACGTTACACCTATCATTCTTCTTTCCATAGCTCGTTGCGTCGTCCTCAATTTGAGTAGAACCCTTTTCGTAAGCCTCCAGGTTTCTGCCCCGTACGTGAGTACTGGTAAGACACAGCTATTATACACTTTTCTCTTGAGGGATAATGGCAACCTGCTGTTCATGATCTGCGAATGCCTGCCAAACGCACCCCAGCCCATTCTTATTCTTCTGATTATTTCACTCTCATGATCTGGATCAGCAGTCACTACCTGTCCTAAGTAGATGTATTCTCTTACCACTTCCAGTGCCTCGCTACCTATCGTAAACTGCTGTTCCCTTCCGAGACTGTTAAACAATACTTTAGTTTTCTGCAGATTAATTTTTAGACCCACTCTTCTGCTTTGCCTCTCCAGGTCAGTGAGCATGCATTGCAATTGGTCCCCTGAGTTACTAAGCAAGGCAATATCATCAGCGAATCGCAAGTTACTAAGGTATTCTCCATTAATTTTTATCCCCAATTCTTCCCAATCCAGGTCTCTGAATACCTCCTGTAAACACGCTGTGAATAGCATTGGAGAGATCGTATCTCCCTGCCTGACGCCTTTCTTTATTGGGATTTTGTTGCTTTCTTTATGGAGGACTACGGTGGCTGTGGAGCCGCTATAGATATTTTCCAGTATTTTTACATACGGCTCGTCTACACCCTGATTCCTTAATGCCTCCATGACTGCTGAGGTTTCGACAGAATCAAACGCTTTCTCATAATCAATGAAAGCTATATATAAGGGTTGGTTATATTCCGCACATTTCTCTATCACCTGATTGATGGTGTGAATATGATCTATTGTTGAGTAGCCTTTACGGAATCCTGCCTGGTCCTTTGCTTGACAGAAGTCTAAGGTGTTCCTGATTCTATTTGCGATTACCTTAGTAAATATTTTGTAGGCAACGGACAGTAAGCTGATCGGTCTATAATTTTTCAAGTCTTTGGCGTCCCCTTTCTTATGGATTAGGATTATGTTAGCGTTCTTCCAAGATTCCGGTACGCTCGACGTCATGAGGCATTGCGTATACAGGGTGGCCAGTTTCTCTAGAACAATCTGCCCACCATCCTTCAACAAATCCGCTGTTACCTGATCCTCCCCAGCTGCCTTCCCCCTTTGCATTTCTCCCAAGGCTTTCTTTACTTCTTCCGGCGTTACCTTTGGGACTTCGAATTCCTCTACACTATTTTCTCTTCCATTATCGTCGTGGGTGCCACTGGTACTGTATAAATCTCTATAGAACTCCTCAGCCACTTGAACTATCTCATCCATATTAGTTATGATATTGCCGGCTTTGTCTCTTAACGCATACATCTGATTCTTGCCAATTCCTAGTTTTTTCTTCACTGTTTTTAGGCTTCCGCCGTTCCTGAGAGCATGTTCAATTCTATCCATATTATACTTCCTTATGTCAGCTGTCTTACGCTTGTTGATTAACTTCGAAATTTCTGCCAGTTCTATTCTAGCTGTAGGGTTAGAGGCTTTCATACATTGGCGTTTCTTGATCAGATCTTTCGTCGCCTGCGATAGTTTACTGGTATCCTGCCTAATCGAGTTACCACCGACTTCCATTGCACACTTCTTAATGATGCCCACAAGATTGTCGTTCATTGCTTCAACACTAAGGTCCGCTTCCTGAGTTAAAGCCGAATACCTGTTCTGTAGCTTGATCTGGAATTCCTCTATTTTCCCTCTTACCGCTAACTCATTGATCGGCTTCTTATGTACCAGTTTCTTCCGTTCCCTCCTCAGGTCTAGGCTAATTCGAGTTCTTACCATCCTGTGGTCACTGCAGCGCACCTTGCCGAGCACGTCCACATCTTGTATGATGCCAGGGTTAGCGCAGAGTATGAAGTCTATTTCATTTCTAGTCTCGCCGTTCGGGCTCCTCCACGTCCACTTCCGGCTATCCCGCTTGCGGAAGAAAGTATTCATTATCCTCATATTATTCTGTTCCGCAAACTCAACTAATAACTCCCCCCTGCTATTCCTAGTGCCTATGCCATATTCCCCCACTGCCTTGTCTCCAGCCTGCTTCTTGCCTACCTTGGCATTAAAGTCGCCCATTAGTATAGTGTATTTGGTTTTCACTCTACCCATCGCCGATTCCACGTCTTCATAGAAGCATTCGACTTCCTGGTCATCATGACTGGATGTAGGGGCGTAGACCTGTACAATCTTCATGTTGTACCTCTTATTAAGTTTAACAACAAGACCTGCCACCCTCTCGTTAATGCTATAGAATTCCTGTATGTTACCAGCTATATTCTTATTAATCAGGAATCCGACTCCTAGTTCTCTTCTTTCCTCTAGGCCGCGGTAGCACAGGACGTGCCCGCTTTTTAGCACTTTATATGCTTCTTTTGGCCTCCTAACTTCATTGAGCCCTATTATATCCCATTTACTGCCCTCTAATTCCTCCAATAGCACTGCTAGACTCGCCTCACTAGATAACGTTCTAGCGTTAAACGTTGCCAGGTTCATATTCCAATGGCGGCCTGTCCGGAGCCAGTGATTCTTAGCACCCTCTGCAGCGTCGCAGGTCTGACCGCCGCCGTGGTCAGTAGCTTCGCAGCTGCTGGGGACTGAGGGCCGGGGTTTGATTGTTGTGTTCATATAGGAGGTTGTGGCCAAGTACTGCACCAGGGTGGCCAATCCTGCTCCAGGTGAGGAGTGCGTTACCGGTTCTGGTCAGCGGGATCAGGCCACACTCCAGGCCTGTTTGTGCAATTTTATCAACACGCGGATTTTGCTTTTTTTTTTTTAATCCGGTGGAAAATTGCCGGCACCGGGATTCGAAAAACGGACCTCTTGCACGCGAGGCGGGTGTTCTACCTCTACGCCACCGCTGCATGTTAGGTTAGGTTAGGTTAGATGTTAGATGTTAGATTATATTAGATGGGAAGTTAGATGTTCGATGTTAGACTAGATTAGACGTTAGGTTAGGTTAGGTTAGGTTAAGTTAGGTTAGGTTAGGTTAGCTTAGGTTAGGTTAGGTTATGTTAGGTTAGGTTAGGTTAGCTTAGGTTAGTTTAGGTTAGGTTAGGTTTGGTTAGGTTAGGTTAGGTTAGGTTAGGTTAGGTTAGGTGTTAGATGTTAGATTAGATTAGATGTTAAGTTAGATGTTAGATGTTAGAATAGATTAGATGTTAGGTTAGGTTAGGTTAGGTGAGGTGAGGTTAGGTTAGGTTAGGTTAGGTTATATTAGGTTAGGTTAGGTTAGGTTAGGTCAGATGTTAGATGTTAGGTTATAATAAATGGGAAGTTAGATGTTCGATGTTAGACTAGATTAGACGTTAGGTTAGGTTAGGTTAGGTTAGGTTGTTAGGTTAGGTTAGGTTAGGTTAGGTTAGCTTAGGTTAGGTTAGGATGAGATGTTAGGTTAGATGTTAGATGTTAGATTAGATTAGATGTTAGGTTAGGTTAGGTGAGGTGAGGTTAGGTTAGGTTAGGTTAGGTTAGGTTAGGGTATGTTAGGTTAGGTTAGGTTAGGTGTTAGATGTTAGATTATATTAGATGGGAAGTTAGATGTTCGATGTTAGACTAGATTAGACTTTAGGTTAGGTTAGGTTAGGTTAGGTTAGGTTATGTTAGGTTAGCTTAGGTTAGCTTAGGTTAGGTTAGGTTAGGTTAGGTTAGGTTAGGTTAGGTTAGGCTAGGTTAGTTTAGGTTAGGTTAGGTTAGGTTAGGTTAGGTTAGGTTAGGGTATGTTAGGTTAGGTTAGGTTAGGTTAGGTTAGAAGTTAGATGTTAGATTATATTAGATGGGAAGTTAGATGTTCGATGTTAGACTAGATTAGACGTTAGGTTAGGTTAGGTTAGGTTAGGTCAGGTTAGGTTAGGTTAGGTTAGGTTAGGTTAGGTTAGGTTAGGTTAGGTTAGGTTAGGTTAGGTTAGGTTAGGTGTTAAATGTTAGATTAGATTAGATGTTAAGTTAGATGTTAGATGTTAGAATAGATTAGATGTTAGGTTAGGTTAGGTTAGGTTAGGTTAGTTTAGGATTAGATGTTACGTTAGATGTTAGATGTTAGATTAGATTAGATGTTAGGTTAGGTTACGTTAGGTTAGGTTGGGTTAAGTTAGGTTAGGTTAGGTTAGGTGAGGTGAGGTTAGGTTAGGTTAGGTTAGGTTTGGTTATGTTAGGTTAGGTTAGGTTAGGTTAGGTTAGATGTTAGATGTTAGATTCTAATAAATGGGAAGTTATATGTTCGATGTTAGACTAGATTAGACGTTAGGTTAGGTTAGGTTAGGTTGTTAGGTTAGGTTAGGTTAGGTTAGGTTAGGTTAGGTTAGGATGATATGTTAGGTTAGATGTTAGATGTTATATTAGATTAGATGTTAGGTTAGGTTAGGTGAGGTGAGGTTAGGTTAGGTTAGGTTAGGTTAGGGTATGTTAGGTTAGGTTAGGTTAGGTTAGGTTAGGTTAGATGTTAGATTATATTAGATGGGAAGTTAGATGTTCGATTAAAACTCTTGCTTGGGCTAGTTGGTTCATGCTTGAAGTAGGTAAAGGCAAGGCGCAGAAGACCAGGACTTAGGAAGAACACAAACGACAAGACGGGCGCCCGTCTTGTCGTTTTTGTTCTTCCTAAGTCCTGGTCTTCTGCGCCTTGCCTTTACCTACTTCAAGATGTTCGATGTTAGTCTAGATTAGACGTTAGGTTAGGTTAGGTTAGGTTAGGTTAGGTTAGGTTAGGTTAGGTTAGGTTAGGTTAGGTTGTTAGGTTAGGTTAGGTTAGGTTAGGTTAGGTTAGCTTAGGTTAGGTTAGGATGAGATGTTAGGTTAGATGTTAGATGTTAGATTAGATTAGATGTTAGGTTAGGTTAGTTGAGGTGAGGTTAGGTTAGGTTAGGTTAGGGTATGTTAGGTTAGGTTAGGTTAGGTTAGGTTAGGTGTTAGATGTTAGATTATATTAGATGGGAAGTTAGATGTTCGATGTTAGACTAGATTAGACGTTAGGTTAGGTTAGGTTAGGTTAGGTTAGGTTAGGTTATGTTAGGTTAGGTTAGGTTAGCTTAGGTTAGTTTAGGTTAGGTTAGGTTAGGTTAGGTTAGGCTAGGTTAGTTTAGGTTAGGTTAGGTTAGGTTAGGTTAGGGTATGTTAGGTTAGGTTAGGTTAGGTTAGATGTTAGATTATATTAGATGGGAAGTTAGATGTTCGATGTTAGACTAGATTAGACGTTAGATTAGGTTAGGTTAGGTTAGGTTAGGTCAGGTTAGGTTAGGTTAGGTTAGGTTAGGTTAGGTTAGGTTAGGTTAGGTTAGGTTAGGTTAGGTTAGGTTAAGTTAGGTTAGGTGTTAAATGTTAGATTAGATTAGATGTTAAGTTAGATGTTAGATGTTAGATTAGATTAGATGTTAGGTTAGGTTACGTTAGGTTAGGTTGGGTTAAGTTAGGTTAGGTTAGGTTAGGTGAGGTGAGGTTAGGTTAGGTTAGGTTAGGTTTGGTTATGTTAGGTTAGGTTAGGTTAGGTTAGGTTAGGTTAGATGTTAGATGTTAGATTCTAATAAATGGGAAGTTATATGTTCGATGTTAGACTAGATTAGACGTTAGGTTAGGTTACGTTAGGTTAGGTTGTTAGGTTAGGTTAGGTTAGGTTAGGTTAGGATGATATGTTAGGTTAGATGTTAGATGTTAGATTAGATTAGATGTTTGGTTAGGTTAGGTGAGGTGAGGTTAGGTTAGGTTAGGTTAGGTTAGGGTATGTTAGGTTAGGTTAGGTTAGGTTAGGTTAGGTTAGATGTTAGATTGTGTTAGATGGGAAGTTAGATGTTCGATTAAAACTCTTGCTTGGGCTAGTTGGTTCATGCTTGAAGTAGGTAAAGGCAAGGCGCAGAAGACCAGGACTTAGGAAGAACACAAACGACAAGACGGGCGCCCGTCTTGTCGTTTGTGTTCTTCCTAAGTCCTGGTCTTCTGCGCCTTGCCTTTACCTACTTCAAGATGTTCGATGTTAGTCTAGATTAGACGTTAGGTTAGGTTAGGATAGGTTAGGTTAGGTTAGGTTAGGTTAGGATTAGATGTTAGGTTAGATGTTAGATGTTAGATTAGATTAGATGTTAGGTTAGGTTAGGTTAGGTTGGGTTAAGTTAGGTTAGGTTAGGTTAGGTGAGGTGAGGTTAGGTTAGGTTAGATGTTAGATGTTAGATTATAATAAATGGGAAGTTAGATGTTCGATGTTAGACTAGATTAGACGTTAGGTTAGGTTAGGTTAGGTTAGGTTAGGTTAGGGTAGGCTAGGCTAGGCTAGGCTAGGCTAGGCAAGGCTAGGCTAGGCTAGGTTAGGTTAGGTTAGGTTAGGTTAGGTTAGGTTAGGTTCGGTTAGGTTAGGTTAGGTTAGGTTAGGTTAGGTTTGGTTAGGTTAGGTTTGGTTAGGTTAGGTTAGGTTAGGTTAGGTTAGGTTAGGTTAAGTTAGGTTAGGTTAGGTTAGGTTAGGTTAGGTTAGGTTAGGTGTTAGATGTTAGATTAGATTAGATGTTAAGTTAGATGTTAGATGTCAGAATAGATTAGATGTTAGGTTAGGTTAGGTTAGGTTAGTTTAGGATTAGATGTTACGTTAGATGTTAGATGTTAGATTAGATTAGATGTTAGGTTAGGTTAGGTTAGGTTAGGTTGGGTTAAGTTAGGTTAGGTTAGGTTAGGTGAGGTGAGGTTAGGTTAGGTTAGGTTAGGTTATGTTATGTTGGGTTAGGTTAGGTTAGGTTAGATGTTAGATGTAAGATTATATTAAATGGGAAGTTAGATGTTCGATGTTAGACTAGATTAGACATTAGGTTAGGTTAGGTTAGGTTAGGTTAGGATGAGATGTTAGGTTAGATGTTAGATGTTAGATTAGATTAGATGTTAGGTTAGGTTAGGTTAGGTTAGGTTGGGTTAAGTTAGGTTAGGTTAGGTTAGGTGAGGTGAGGTTAGGTTAGGTTAGGTTAGGGTATGTTAGGTTAGGTTAGGTTAGGTTAGGTTAGGTGTTAGATGTTAGATTATATTAGATGGGAAGTTAGATGTTCGATGTTAGACTAGATTAGACGTTAGGTTAGGTTAGGTTAGGTTAGGTTAGGTTAGGTTATGTTAGGTTAGGTTAGGTTAGCTTAGGTTAGTTTAGGTTAGGTTAGGTTAGGTTAGGTTAGGCTAGGTTAGTTTAGGTTAGGTTAGGTTAGGTTAGGTTAGGTTAGGGTATGTTAGGTTAGGTTAGGTTAGGTTAGATGTTAGATTATATTAAATGGGAAGTTAGATGTTCGATGTTAGACTAGATTAGACGTTAGATTAGGTTAGGTTAGGTTAGGTTAGGTCAGGTTAGGTTAGGTTAGGTTAGGTTAGGTTAGGTTAGGTTAGGTTAGGTTAGGTTAGGTTAGGTTAGGTTAAGTTAGGTTAGGTGTTAAATGTTAGATTAGATTAGATGTTAAGTTAGATGTTAGATGTTAGATTAGATTAGATGTTAGGTTAGGTTACGTTAGGTTAGGTTGGGTTAAGTTAGGTTAGGTTAGGTTAGGTGAGGTGAGGTTAGGTTAGGTTAGGTTAGGTTTGGTTATGTTAGGTTAGGTTAGGTTAGGTTAGGTTAGGTTAGATGTTAGATGTTAGATTCTAATAAATGGGAAGTTATATGTTCGATGTTAGACTAGATTAGACGTTAGGTTAGGTTAGGTTAGGTTAGGTTGTTAGGTTAGGTTAGGTTAGGTTAGGTTAGGATGATATGTTAGGTTAGATGTTAGATGTTAGATTAGATTAGATGTTTGGTTAGGTTAGGTGAGGTGAGGTTAGGTTAGGTTAGGTTAGGTTAGGGTATGTTAGGTTAGGTTAGGTTAGGTTAGGTTAGATGTTAGATTGTGTTAGATGGGAAGTTAGATGTTCGATTAAAACTCTTGCTTGGGCTAGTTGGTTCATGCTTGAAGTAGGTAAAGGCAAGGCGCAGAAGACCAGGACTTAGGAAGAACACAAACGACAAGACGGGCGCCCGTCTTGTCGTTTGTGTTCTTCCTAAGTCCTGGTCTTCTGCGCCTTGCCTTTACCTACTTCAAGATGTTCGATGTTAGTCTAGATTAGACGTTAGGTTAGGTTAGGATAGGTTAGGTTAGGTTAGGTTAGCTTAGGTTAGTTTAGGTTAGGTTAGGTTGTTAGGTTAGGTTAGGTTAGGTAAGGTTAGGTTAGGTTAGATTAGGTTAGGTTAGGTTAGGTTAGGTTAGGTTAGGATTAGATGTTAGGTTAGATGTTAGATGTTAGATTAGATTAGATGTTAGGTTAGGTTAGGTTAGGTTGGGTTAAGTTAGGTTAGGTTAGGTTAGGTGAGGTGAGGTTAGGTTAGGTTAGATGTTAGATTATAATAAATGGGAAGTTAGATGTTCGATGTTAGACTAGATTAGACGTTAGGTTAGGTTAGGTTAGGTTAGGTTAGGTTAGGGTAGGCTAGGCTAGGCTAGGCTAGGCTAGGCAAGGCTAGGCTAGGCTAGGTTAGGTTAGGTTAGGTTAGGTTAGGTTAGGTTAGGTTAGGTTAGGTTAGGTTAGGTTCGGTTAGGTTAGGTTAGGTTAGGTTAGGTTAGGTTTGGTTAGGTTAGGTTTGGTTAGGTTAGGTTAGGTTAGGTTAGGTTAGGTTAGGTTAAGTTAGGTTAGGTTAGGTTAGGTTAGGTTAGGTTAGGTTAGGTGTTAGATGTTAGATTAGATTAGATGTTAAGTTAGATGTTAGATGTCAGAATAGATTAGATGTTAGGTTAGGTTAGGTTAGGTTAGTTTAGGATTAGATGTTACGTTAGGTGTTAGATGTTAGATTAGATTAGATGTTAGGTTAGGTTAGGTTAGGTTAGGTTGGGTTAAGTTAGGTTAGGTTAGGTTAGGTGAGGTGAGGTTAGGTTAGGTTAGGTTAGGTTATGTTATGTTGGGTTAGGTTAGGTTAGGTTAGATGTTAGATGTAAGATTATATTAAATGGGAAGTTAGATGTTCGATGTTAGACTAGATTAGACATTAGGTTAGGTTAGGTTAGGTTAGGTTAGGATGAGATGTTAGGTTAGATGTTAGATGTTAGATTAGATTAGATGTTAGGTTAGGTTAGGTTAGGTTAGTTTAGGTTAGGTTAGGTTAGGTTAGGTTAGGTTAGGTTAGGTTAGGTTAGGTTAGGTTAGGTTAGGTTTGGTTAGGTTAGGTTAGGTTAGGTTAGGTTAGGTTAGGTTAGGTTGGGTTCGGTTCGGTTCGGTTAGGTTAGGTTAGGTTAGGTTAGGTTAGGTTAGGTTAGGTGTTAGATGTTAGATTAGATTAGTTGTTAAGTTAGATGTTAGATGTTAGAATAGATTAGATGTTAGGTTAGGTTAGGTTAGGTGAGGTGAGGTTAGGTTAGGTTAGGTTATATTAGGTTAGGTTAGGTTAGGTTAGGTTAGGTTAGATGTTAGATTATAATAAATGGGAAGTTAGATGTTCGATGTTAGACTAGATTAGACGTTAGGTTAGGTTAGGTTGTTAGGTTAGGTTAGGTTAGGTTAGGTTAGCTTAGGTTAGGTTAGGATGAGATGTTAGGTTAGATGTTAGATGTTAGATTAGATTAGATGTTAGGTTAGGTTAGGTGAGGTGAGGTTAGGTTAGGTTAGGTTAGGTTAGGGTATGTTAGGTTAGGTTAGGTTAGGTTAGGTTAGGTGTTAGATGTTAGATTATATTAGATGGGAAGTTAGATGTTCGATGTGAGACTAGATTAGACGTTAGGTTAGGTTAGGTTAGGTTAGGTTAGGTTAGGTTAGGTTATGTTAGGTTAGGTTAGGTTAGCTTAGGTTAGTTTAGGTTAGGTTAGGTTAGGTTAGGTTAGGTTAGGTTAGTTTAGGTTAGGTTAGGTTAGGTTAGGTTAGGTTAGGTTAGGTTAGGGTATGTTAGGTTAGGTTAGGTTAGATGTTAGATGTTAGATTATATTAGATGGCAAGTTAGATGTTCGATGTTAGACTAGATTAGACGTTAGGTTAGGTTAGGTTAGGTTAGGTTAGGTCAGGTTAGGTTAGGTTAGGTTAGGTTAGGTTAGGTTAGGTTAGGTTAGGTTAGGTTAGGTTAGGCTAGGTTAGGTTAGGTTAGGTTAGGTTAGGTGTTAAATGTTAGATTAGATTAGATGTTCAGTTAGATGTTAGATGTTAGAATAGATTAGATGTTAGGTTAGGTTAGGTTAGGTTAGTTTAGGATTAGATGTTACGTTAGATGTTAGATGTTAGATTAGATTAGATGTTAGGTTAGGTTACGTTAGGTTAGGTTGGGTTAAGTTAGGTTAGGTTAGGTTAGGTGAGGTGAGGTTAGGTTAGGTTAGGTTAGGTTTGGTTATGTTAGGTTAGGTTAGGTTAGGTTAGGTTAGATGTTAGATTATAATAAATGGGAAGTTATATGTTCGATGTTAGACTAGATTAGACGTTAGGTTAGGTTAGGTTGTTAGGTTAGGTTAGGTTAGGTTAGGTTAGGTTAGGTTAGGATGATATGTTAGGTTAGATGTTAGATGTTAGATTAGATTAGATGTTAGGTTAGGTTAGGTGAGGTGAGGTTAGGTTAGGTTAGGTTAGGTTAGGGTATGTTAGGTTAGGTTAGGTTAGGTTAGATGTTAGATTATATTAGATGGGAAGTTAGATGTTCGATTAAAACTCTTGCTTGGGCTAGTTGGTTCATGCTTGAAGTAGGTAAAGGCAAGGCGCAGAAGACCAGGACTTAGGAAGAACACAAACGACAAGACGGGCGCCCGTCTTGTCGTTTGTGTTCTTCCTAAGTCCTGGTCTTCTGCGCCTTGCCTTTACCTACTTCAAGATGTTCGATGTTAGTCTAGATTAGACGTTAGGTTAGGTTAGGATAGGTTAGGTTAGGTTAGGTTAGCTTAGGTTAGTTTAGGTTAGGTTAGGTTAGGTTAGGTTAGGTTAGGTTAGGTTAGGTTAGGTTAGTTTAGGATTAGATGTTACGTTAGATGTTAGATGTTAGATTAGATTAGATGTTAGGTTTGGTTAGGTTAGGTTAGGTTGGGTTAAGTTAGGTTAGGTTAGGTTAGGTGAGGTGAGGATAGGTTAGGTTAGGTTAGGTTAGGTTATGTTAGGTTAGATTAGGTTAGGTTAGGTTAGATGTTAGATGTTAGATTATATTAAATGGGAAGTTATATGTTCGATGTTAGACTAGATTAGACGTTAGGTTAGGTTAGGTTAGGTTAGGTTGTTAGGTTAGGTTAGGTTAGGTTAGGTTAGGTTAGGTTAGGTTAGGTTAGGTTAGGATTAGATGTTAGGTTAGATGTTAGATGTTAGATTAGATTAGATGTTAGGTTAGGTTAGGTTAGGTTAGGTTAGGTTAGGTTAGGATGAGATGTTAGGTTAGATGTTAGATGTTAGATTAGATTAGATGTTAGGTTAGGTTAGGTGAGGTGAGGTTAGGTTAGGTTAGGTTAGGTTAGGTTAGGGTATGTTAGGTTAGGTTAGGTTAGATGTTAGATGTTAGATTATATTACATGGGAAGTTAGATGTTCGATGTTAGACTAGATTAGACGTTAGGTTAGGTTAGGTTAGGTTAGGTTAAGTTAGGTTAGGTTAGGTTAGGTTAGGTTAGGTTAGGTTATGTTAGGTTAGGTTAGGTTAGCTTAGGTTAGTTTAGGTTAGGTTAGGTTTGGTTAGGTTAGCTTAGGTTAGGTTAGGTTAGGTGTTAGATGTTAGATTAGATTAGATGTTAAGTTAGATGTTAGATGTTAGAATAGATTAGATGTTAGGTTAGGTTAGGTTAGGTGAGGTGAGGTTAGGTTAGGTTAGGTTAGGTTAGGTTATATTAGGTTAGGTTAGGTTAGGTTAGGTTAGGTTAGATGTTAGATGTTAGATTATAATAAATGGGAAGTTAGATGTTCGATGTTAGACTAGATTAGACGTTAGGTTAGGTTAGGTTAGGTTGTTAGGTTAGGTTAGGTTAGGTTAGGTTAGGTTAGGTTAGGTTAGGTTAGGTTAGGTTAGGTTAGGTTAGGATTAGCTGTTACGTTAGATGTTAGATGTTAGATTAGATTAGATGTTAGGTTAGGTTACGTTATGTTAGGTTGGGTTAAGTTAGGTTAGGTTAGGTTAGGTGAGGTGAGGTTAGGTTAGGTTAGGTTAGGTTTGGTTATGTTAGGTTAGGTTAGGTTAGGTTAGATGTTAGATGTTAGATTCTAATAAATGGGAAGTTATATGTTCGATGTTAGACTAGATTAGACGTTAGGTTAGGTTAGGTTAGGTTAGGTTGTTAGGTTAGGTTAGGTTAGGTTAGGTTAGGATGATATGTTAGGTTAGATGTTAGATGTTAGATTAGATTAGATGTTTGGTTAGGTTAGGTGAGGTGAGGTTAGGTTAGGTTAGGTTAGGTTAGGGTATGTTAGGTTAGGTTAGGTTAGGTTAGGTTAGGTTAGATGTTAGATTGTGTTAGATGGGAAGTTAGATGTTCGATTAAAACTCTTGCTTGGGCTAGTTGGTTCATGCTTGAAGTAGGTAAAGGCAAGGCGCAGAAGACCAGGACTTAGGAAGAACACAAACGACAAGACGGGCGCCCGTCTTGTCGTTTGTGTTCTTCCTAAGTCCTGGTCTTCTGCGCCTTGCCTTTACCTACTTCAAGATGTTCGATGTTAGTCTAGATTAGACGTTAGGTTAGGTTAGGATAGGTTAGGTTAGGTTAGGTTAGCTTAGGTTAGTTTAGGTTAGGTTAGGTTGTTAGGTTAGGTTAGGTTAGGTAAGGTTAGGTTAGGTTAGATTAGGTTAGGTTAGGTTAGGTTAGGTTAGGTTAGGTTAGGATTAGATGTTAGGTTAGATGTTAGATGTTAGATTAGATTAGATGTTAGGTTAGGTTAGGTTAGGTTGGGTTAAGTTAGGTTAGGTTAGGTTAGGTGAGGTGAGGTTAGGTTAGGTTAGATGTTAGATGTTAGATTATAATAAATGGGAAGTTAGATGTTCGATGTTAGACTAGATTAGACGTTAGGTTAGGTTAGGTTAGGTTAGGTTAGGGTAGGCTAGGCTAGGCTAGGCTAGGCTAGGCAAGGCTAGGCTAGGCTAGGTTAGGTTAGGTTAGGTTAGGTTAGGTTAGGTTAGGTTAGGTTAGGTTAGGTTAGGTTAGGTTAGGTTAGGTTTGGTTAGGTTAGGTTTGGTTAGGTTAGGTTAGGTTAGGTTAGGTTAGGTTAGGTTAAGTTAGGTTAGGTTAGGTTAGGTTAGGTTAGGTTAGGTGTTAGATGTTAGATTAGATTAGATGTTAAGTTAGATGTTAGATGTCAGAATAGATTAGATGTTAGGTTAGGTTAGGTTAGGTTAGTTTAGGATTAGATGTTACGTTAGATGTTAGATGTTAGATTAGATTAGATGTTAGGTTAGGTTAGGTTAGGTTAGGTTGGGTTAAGTTAGGTTAGGTTAGGTTAGGTGAGGTGAGGTTAGGTTAGGTTAGGTTAGGTTATGTTATGTTGGGTTAGGTTAGGTTAGGTTAGATGTTAGATGTAAGATTATATTAAATGGGAAGTTAGATGTTCGATGTTAGACTAGATTAGACATTAGGTTAGGTTAGGTTAGGTTAGGTTAGGATGAGATGTTAGGTTCGATGTTAGATGTTAGATTAGATTAGATGTTAGGTTAGGTTAGGTTAGGTTAGTTTAGGTTAGGTTAGGTTAGGTTAGGTTAGGTTAGGTTAGGTTAGGTTAGGTTAGGTTAGGTTAGGTTTGGTTAGGTTAGGTTAGGTTAGGTTAGGTTAGGTTAGGTTGGGTTCGGTTCGGTTCGGTTAGGTTAGGTTAGGTTAGGTTAGGTTAGGTGTTAGATGTTAGATTAGATTAGTTGTTAAGTTAGATGTTAGATTAGATTAGATGTTAGGTTAGGTTAGGTTAGGTTAGGTTGGGTTAGGTTAGGTTAGGTTAGGTTAGGATGAGATGTTAGGTTAGATGTTAGATGTTAGATTAGATTAGATGTTAGGTTAGGTTAGGTGGGGTGAGGTAAGGTTAGGTTAGATTAGGTTAGGGTATGTTAGGTTCATCATCATCATCATCAGCCTGGTTACGCCCACTGCAGGGCAAAGGCCTCTCCCATACTTCTCCAACAACCCCGGTCATGTACTAATTGCGGCCATGCCGTCCCTGCAAACTTCTTAATCTCATCCGCCCACCTAACTTTCTGCCGCCCCCTGCTACGCTTCCCTTCCCTTGGGATCCAGTCCGTAACCCTTAATGACCATCGGTTATCTTCCCTCCTTATTACATGTCCTGCCCATGCCCATTTCTTTTTCTTGATTTCAACTAAGATGTCATTAACTCGCGTTTGTTCCCTCACCCAATCTGCTCTTTTCTTATCCCTTAACGTTACACCTATCATTCTTCTTTCCATAGCTCGTTGCGTCGTCCTCAATTTGAGTAGAACCCTTTTCGTAAGCCTCCAGGTTTCTGCCCCGTACGTGAGTACTGGTAAGACACAGCTATTATACACTTTTCTCTTGAGGGATAATGGCAACCTGCTGTTCATGATCTGCGAATGCCTGCCAAACGCACCCCAGCCCATTCTTATTCTTCTGATTATTTCACTCTCATGATCTGGATCAGCAGTCACTACCTGTCCTAAGTAGATGTATTCTCTTACCACTTCCAGTGCCTCGCTACCTATCGTAAACTGCTGTTCCCTTCCGAGACTGTTAAACATTACTTTAGTTTTCTGCAGATTAATTTTTAGACCCACTCTTCTGCTTTGCCTCTCCAGGTCAGTGAGCATGCATTGCAATTGGTCCCCTGAGTTACTAAGCAAGGCAATATCATCAGCGAATCGCAAGTTACTAAGGTATTCTCCATTAATTTTTATCCCCAATTCTTCCCAATCCAGGTCTCTGAATACCTCCTGTAAACACGCTGTGAATAGCATTGGAGAGATCGTATCTCCCTGCCTGACGCCTTTCTTTATTGGGATTTTGTTGCTTTCTTTATGGAGGACTACGGTGGCTGTGGAGCCGCTATAGATATTTTCCAGTATTTTTACATACGGCTCGTCTACACCCTGATTCCTTAATGCCTCCATGACTGCTGAGGTTTCGACAGAATCAAACGCTTTCTCATAATCAATGAAAGCTATATATAAGGGTTGGTTATATTCCGCACATTTCTCTATCACCTGATTGATGGTGTGAATATGATCTATTGTTGAGTAGCCTTTACGGAATCCTGCCTGGTCCTTTGCTTGACAGAAGTCTAAGGTGTTCCTGATTCTATTTGCGATTACCTTAGTAAATATTTTGTAGGCAACGGACAGTAAGCTGATCGGTCTATAATTTTTCAAGTCTTTGGCGTCCCCTTTCTTATGGATTAGGATTATGTTAGCGTTCTTCCAAGATTCCGGTACGCTCGACGTCATGAGGCATTGCGTATACAGGGTGGCCAGTTTCTCTAGAACAATCTGCCCACCATCCTTCAACAAATCCGCTGTTACCTGATCCTCCCCAGCTGCCTTCCCCCTTTGCATTTCTCCCAAGGCTTTCTTTACTTCTTCCGGCGTTACCTTTGGGACTTCGAATTCCTCTACACTATTTTCTCTTCCATTATCGTCGTGGGTGCCACTGGTACTGTATAAATCTCTATAGAACTCCTCAGCCACTTGAACTATCTCATCCATATTAGTTATGATATTGCCGGCTTTGTCTCTTAACGCATACATCTGATTCTTGCCAATTCCTAGTTTTTTCTTCACTGTTTTTAGGCTTCCGCCGTTCCTGAGAGCATGTTCAATTCTATCCATATTATACTTCCTTATGTCAGCTGTCTTACGCTTGTTGATTAACTTCGAAATTTCTGCCAGTTCTATTCTAGCTGTAGGGTTAGAGGCTTTCATACATTGGCGTTTCTTGATCAGATCTTTCGTCGCCTGCGATAGTTTACTGGTATCCTGCCTAATCGAGTTACCACCGACTTCCATTGCACACTTCTTAATGATGCCCACAAGATTGTCGTTCATTGCTTCAACACTAAGGTCCGCTTCCTGAGTTAAAGCCGAATACCTGTTCTGTAGCTTGATCTGGAATTCCTCTATTTTCCCTCTTACCGCTAACTCATTGATCGGCTTCTTATGTACCAGTTTCTTCCGTTCCCTCCTCAGGTCTAGGCTAATTCGAGTTCTTACCATCCTGTGGTCACTGCAGCGCACCTTGCCGAGCACGTCCACATCTTGTATGATGCCAGGGTTAGCGCAGAGTATGAAGTCTATTTCATTTCTAGTCTCGCCGTTCGGGCTCCTCCACGTCCACTTCCGGCTATCCCGCTTGCGGAAGAAAGTATTCATTATCCTCATATTATTCTGTTCCGCAAACTCAACTAATAACTCCCCCCTGCTATTCCTAGTGCCTATGCCATATTCCCCCACTGCCTTGTCTCCAGCCTGCTTCTTGCCTACCTTGGCATTAAAGTCGCCCATTAGTATAGTGTATTTGGTTTTCACTCTACCCATCGCCGATTCCACGTCTTCATAGAAGCATTCGACTTCCTGGTCATCATGACTGGATGTAGGGGCGTAGACCTGTACAATCTTCATGTTGTACCTCTTATTAAGTTTAACAACAAGACCTGCCACCCTCTCGTTAATGCTATAGAATTCCTGTATGTTACCAGCTATATTCTTATTAATCAGGAATCCGACTCCTAGTTCTCTTCTTTCCTCTAGGCCGCGGTAGCACAGGACGTGCCCGCTTTTTAGCACTGTATATGCTTCTTTTGGCCTCCTAACTTCATTGAGCCCTATTATATCCCATTTACTGCCCTCTAATTCCTCCAATAGCACTGCTAGACTCGCCTCACTAGATAACGTTCTAGCGTTAAACGTTGCCAGGTTCATATTCCAATGGCGGCCTGTCCGGAGCCAGTGATTCTTAGCACCCTCTGCAGCGTCGCAGGTCTGACCGCCGCCGTGGTCAGTAGCTTCGCAGCTGCTGGGGACTGAGGGCCGGGGTTTGATTGTTGTGTTCATATAGGAGGTTGTGGCCAAGTACTGCACCAGGGTGGCCAATCCTGCTCTGGTGAGGAGTGCGTTACCGGTTCTGGTCACCGGGATCAGGCCACACTCCAGGCCTGTTTGTGCAATTTTATCAACACGCGGATTTTGCTTTTTTTTTTTTTTAATCCGGTGGAAAATTGCCGGCACCGGGATTCGAAAAACGGACCTCTTGCACGCGAGGCGGGTGTTCTACCTCTACGCCACCGCTGCATGTTAGGTTAGGTTAGGTTAGATGTTAGATGTTAGATTATATTAGATGGGAAGTTAGATGTTCGATGTTAGACTAGATTAGACGTTAGGTTAGGTTAGGTTAGGTTAAGTTAGGTTAGGTTAGGTTAGCTTAGGTTAGGTTAGGTTATGTTAGGTTAGGTTAGGTTAGCTTAGGTTAGTTTAGGTTAGGTTAGGTTTGGTTAGGTTAGGTTAGGTTAGGTTAGGTTAGGTTAGGTTAGGTGTTAGATGTTAGATTAGATTAGATGTTAAGTTAGATGTTAGATGTTAGAATAGATTAGATGTTAGGTTAGGTTAGGTTAGGTGAGGTGAGGTTAGGTTAGGTTAGGTTAGGTTATATTAGGTTAGGTTAGGTTAGGTTAGGTCAGATGTTAGATGTTAGGTTATAATAAATGGGAAGTTAGATGTTCGATGTTAGACTAGATTAGACGTTAGGTTAGGTTAGGTTAGGTTAGGTTGTTAGGTTAGGTTAGGTTAGGTTAGGTTAGGTTAGCTTAGGTTAGGTTAGGATGAGATGTTAGGTTAGATGTTAGATGTTAGATTAGATTAGATGTTAGGTTAGGTTAGGTGAGGTGAGGTTAGGTTAGGTTAGGTTAGGTTAGGTTAGGGTATGTTAGGTTAGGTTAGGTTAGGTTAGGTTAGGTGTTAGATGTTAGATTATATTAGATGGGAAGTTAGATGTTCGATGTTAGACTAGATTAGACTTTAGGTTAGGTTAGGTTAGGTTAGGTTAGGTTATGTTAGGTTAGCTTAGGTTAGCTTAGGTTAGGTTAGGTTAGGTTAGGTTAGGTTAGGTTAGGTTAGGCTAGGTTAGTTTAGGTTAGGTTAGGTTAGGTTAGGTTAGGTTAGGTTAGGGTATGTTAGGTTAGGTTAGGTTAGGTTAGGTTAGAAGTTAGATGTTAGATTATATTAGATGGGAAGTTAGATGTTCGATGTTAGACTAGATTAGACGTTAGGTTAGGTTAGGTTAGGTTAGGTCAGGTTAGGTTAGGTTAGGTTAGGTTAGGTTAGGTTAGGTTAGGTTAGGTTAGGTTAGGTTAGGTGTTAAATGTTAGATTAGATTAGATGTTAAGTTAGATGTTAGATGTTAGAATAGATTAGATGTTAGGTTAGGTTAGGTTAGGTTAGGTTAGTTTAGGATTAGATGTTACGTTAGATGTTAGATGTTAGATTAGATTAGATGTTAGGTTAGGTTACGTTAGGTTAGGTTGGGTTAAGTTAGGTTAGGTTAGGTTAGGTGAGGTGAGGTTAGGTTAGGTTAGGTTAGGTTTGGTTATGTTAGGTTAGGTTAGGTTAGGTTAGGTTAGATGTTAGATGTTAGATTCTAATAAATGGGAAGTTATATGTTCGATGTTAGACTAGATTAGACGTTAGGTTAGGTTAGGTTGTTAGGTTAGGTTAGGTTAGGTTAGGTTAGGTTAGGTTAGGTTAGGTTAGGATGATATGTTAGGTTAGATGTTAGATGTTATATTAGATTAGATGTTAGGTTAGGTTAGGTGAGGTGAGGTTAGGTTAGGTTAGGTTAGGTTAGGTTAGGTTAGGATGATATGTTAGGTTAGATGTTAGATGTTATATTAGATTAGATGTTAGGTTAGGTTAGGTGAGGTGAGGTTAGGTTAGGTTAGGTTAGGTTAGGTTAGGGTATTTTAGGTTAGGTTAGGTTAGGTTAGGTTAGGTTAGATGTTAGATTATATTAGATGGGAAGTTAGATGTTCGATGTTAGACTAGATTAGACGTTAGGTTAGGTTAGGTTAGGTTAGGTTAGGTTAGGTTAGGTTATGTTAGGTTAGGTTAGGTTAGCTTAGGTTAGTTTAGGTTAGGTTAGGTTAGGTTAGGTTAGGCTAGGTTAGTTTAGGTTAGGTTAGGTTAGGTTAGGTTAGGTTAGGTTAGGGTATGTTAGGTTAGGTTAGGTTAGGTTAGATGTTAGATTATATTAGATGGGAAGTTAGATGTTCGATGTTAGACTAGATTAGACGTTAGATTAGGTTAGGTTAGGTTAGGTTAGGTCAGGTTAGGTTAGGTTAGGTTAGGTTAGGTTAGGTTAGGTTAGGTTAGGTTAAGTTAGGTTAGGTGTTAAATGTTAGATTAGATTAGATGTTAAGTTAGATGTTAGATGTTAGAATAGATTAGATGTTAGGTTAGGTTAGGTTAGGTTAGGTTAGTTTAGGATTAGCTGTTACGTTAGATGTTAGATGTTAGATTAGATTAGATGTTAGGTTAGGTTACGTTAGGTTAGGTTGGGTTAAGTTAGGTTAGGTTAGGTTAGGTGAGGTGAGGTTAGGTTAGGTTAGGTTAGGTTTGGTTATGTTAGGTTAGGTTAGGTTAGGTTAGGTTAGATGTTAGATGTTAGATTCTAATAAATGGGAAGTTATATGTTCGATGTTAGACTAGATTAGACGTTAGGTTAGGTTAGGTTAGGTTAGGTTGTTAGGTTAGGTTAGGTTAGGTTAGATTAGGTTAGGATGATATGTTAGGTTAGATGTTAGATGTTAGATTAGATTAGATGTTTGGTTAGGTTAGGTGAGGTGAGGTTAGGTTAGGTTAGGTTAGGTTAGGGTATGTTAGGTTAGGTTAGGTTAGGTTAGGTTAGGTTAGATGTTAGATTGTGTTAGATGGGAAGTTAGATGTTCGATTAAAACTCTTGCTTGGGCTAGTTGGTTCATGCTTGAAGTAGGTAAAGGCAAGGCGCAGAAGACCAGGACTTAGGAAGAACACAAACGACAAGACGGGCGCCCGTCTTGTCGTTTGTGTTCTTCCTAAGTCCTGGTCTTCTGCGCCTTGCCTTTACCTACTTCAAGATGTTCGATGTTAGTCTAGATTAGACGTTAGGTTAGGTTAGGATAGGTTAGGTTAGGTTAGGTTAGCTTAGGTTAGTTTAGGTTAGGTTAGGTTGTTAGGTTAGGTTAGGTTAGGTAAGGTTAGGTTAGGTTAGATTAGGTTAGGTTAGGTTAGGTTAGGTTAGGTTAGGATTAGATGTTAGGTTAGATGTTAGATGTTAGATTAGATTAGATGTTAGGTTAGGTTAGGTTAGGTTGGGTTAAGTTAGGTTAGGTTAGGTTAGGTGAGGTGAGGTTAGGTTAGGTTAGATGTTAGATGTTAGATTATAATAAATGGGAAGTTAGATGTTCGATGTTAGACTAGATTAGACGTTAGGTTAGGTTAGGTTAGGTTAGGGTAGGCTAGGCTAGGCTAGGCTAGGCTAGGCAAGGCTAGGCTAGGCTAGGTTAGGTTAGGTTAGGTTAGGTTAGGTTAGGTTAGGTTAGGTTAGGTTCGGTTAGGTTAGGTTAGGTTAGGTTAGGTTAGGTTTGGTTAGGTTAGGTTTGGTTAGGTTAGGTTAGGTTAGGTTAGGTTAGGTTAGGTTAAGTTAGGTTAGGTTAGGTTAGGTTAGGTTAGGTTAGGTTAGGTGTTAGATGTTAGATTAGATTAGATGTTAAGTTAGATGTTCGATGTTAGACTAGATTAGACATTAGGTTAGGTTAGGTTAGGTTAGGTTAGGATGAGAGGTTAGGTTAGATGTTAGATGTTAGATTAGATTAGATGTTAGGTTAGGTTAGGTTAGGTTAGTTTAGGTTAGGTTAGGTTAGGTTAGGTTAGGTTAGGTTAGGTTAGGTTAGGTTAGGTTAGGTTAGGTTTGGTTAGGTTAGGTTAGGTTAGGTTAGGTTAGGTTAGGTTGGGTTCGGTTCGGTTCGGTTAGGTTAGGTTAGGTTAGGTTAGGTTAGGTTAGGTTAGGTGTTAGATGTTAGATTAGATTAGTTGTTAAGTTAGATGTTAGATGTTAGAATAGATTAGATGTTAGGTTAGGTTAGGTTAGGTGAGGTGAGGTTAGGTTAGGTTAGGTTATATTAGGTTAGGTTAGGTTAGGTTAGGTTAGATGTTAGATTATAATAAATGGGAAGTTAGATGTTCGATGTTAGACTAGATTAGACGTTAGGTTAGGTTAGGTTGTTAGGTTAGGTTAGGTTAGGTTAGGTTAGCTTAGGTTAGGTTAGGATGAGATGTTAGGTTAGATGTTAGATGTTAGATTAGATTAGATGTTAGGTTAGGTTAGGTGAGGTGAGGTTAGGTTAGGTTAGGTTAGGGTATGTTAGGTTAGGTTAGGTTAGGTTAGGTTAGGTGTTAGATGTTAGATTATATTAGATGGGAAGTTAGATGTTCGATGTGAGACTAGATTAGACGTTAGGTTAGGTTAGGTTAGGTTAGGTTAGGTTAGGTTAAGTTAGGTTAGGTTAGGTTAGCTTAGGTTAGTTTAGGTTAGGTTAGGTTAGGTTAGGTTAGGTTAGGTTAGTTTAGGTTAGGTTAGGTTAGGTTAGGTTAGGTTAGGTTAGGTTAGGGTATGTTAGGTTAGGTTAGGTTAGATGTTAGATGTTAGATTATATTAGATGGCAAGTTAGATGTTCGATGTTAGACTAGATTAGACGTTAGGTTAGGTTAGGTTAGGTTAGGTTAGGTCAGGTTAGGTTAGGTTAGGTTAGGTTAGGTTAGGTTAGGCTAGGTTAGGTTAGGTTAGGTTAGGTTAGGTTAGGTGTTAAATGTTAGATTAGATTAGATGTTCAGTTAGATGTTAGATGTTAGAATAGATTAGATGTTAGGTTAGGTTAGGTTAGGTTAGTTTAGGATTAGATGTTACGTTAGATGTTAGATGTTAGATTAGATTAGATGTTAGGTTAGGTTACGTTAGGTTAGGTTGGGTTAAGTTAGGTTAGGTTAGGTTAGGTGAGGTGAGGTTAGGTTAGGTTAGGTTAGGTTTGGTTATGTTAGGTTAGGTTAGGTTAGGTTAGGTTAGATGTTAGATTATAATAAATGGGAAGTTATATGTTCGATGTTAGACTAGATTAGACGTTAGGTTAGGTTAGGTTGTTAGGTTAGGTTAGGTTAGGTTAGGTTAGGTTAGGTTAGGTTAGGATGATATGTTAGGTTAGATGTTAGATGTTAGATTAGATTAGATGTTAGGTTAGGTTAGGTGAGGTGAGGTTAGGTTAGGTTAGGTTAGGTTAGGGTATGTTAGGTTAGGTTAGGTTAGGTTAGGTTAGATGTTAGATTATATTAGATGGGAAGTTAGATGTTCGATTAAAACTCTTGCTTGGGCTAGTTGGTTCATGCTTGAAGTAGGTAAAGGCAAGGCGCAGAAGACCAGGACTTAGGAAGAACACAAACGACAAGACGGGCGCCCGTCTTGTCGTTTGTGTTCTTCCTAAGTCCTGGTCTTCTGCGCCTTGCCTTTACCTACTTCAAGATGTTCGATGTTAGTCTAGATTAGACGTTAGGTTAGGTTAGGATAGGTTAGGTTAGGTTAGGTTAGCTTAGGTTAGTTTAGGTTAGGTTAGGTTAGGTTAGGATAGGTTAGGTTAGGTTAGGTTAGGTTAGGTTAGTTTAGGATTAGATGTTACGTTAGATGTTAGATGTTAGATTAGATTAGATGTTAGGTTTGGTTAGGTTAGGTTAGGTTGGGTTAAGTTAGGTTAGGTTAGGTTAGGTGAGGTGAGGATAGGTTAGGTTAGGTTAGGTTAGATGTTAGATGTTAGATTATATTAAATGGGAAGTTATATGTTCGATGTTAGACTAGATTAGACGTTAGGTTAGGTTAGGTTAGGTTAGGTTGTTAGGTTAGGTTAGGTTAGGTTAGGTTAGGTTAGGTTAGGTTAGATGTTAGATGTTAGATTAGATTAGATGTTAGGTTAGGTTAGGTTAGGTTAGGTTAGGATGAGATGTTAGGTTAGATGTTAGATGTTAGATTAGATTAGATGTTAGGTTAGGTTAGGTGAGGTGAGGTTAGGTTAGGTTAGGTTAGGTTAGGTTAGGGTATGTTAGGTTAGGTTAGGTTAGATGTTAGATGTTAGATTATATTACATGGGAAGTTAGATGTTCGATGTTAGACTAGATTAGACGTTAGGTTAGGTTAGGTTAGGTTAGGTTAGGTTAAGTTAGGTTAGGTTAGGTTAGGTTAGGTTAGGTTAGGTTATGTTAGGTTAGGTTAGGTTAGCTTAGGTTAGTTTAGGTTAGGTTAGGTTTGGTTAGGTTAGGTTAGGTTAGGTTAGGCTAGGTTAGGTTAGGTTACGTGTTAGATGTTAGATTAGATTAGATGTTAAGTTAGATGTTAGATGTTAGAATAGATTAGATGTTAGGTTAGGTTAGGTTAGGTGAGGTGAGGTTAGGTTAGGTTAGGTTAGGTTAGGTTATATTAGGTTAGGTTAGGTTAGGTTAGGTTAGGTTAGATGTTAGATGTTAGATTATAATAAATGGGAAGTTAGATGTTCGATGTTAGACTAGATTAGACGTTAGGTTAGGTTAGGTTAGGTTAGGTTAGGTTAGGTTAGGTTAGGTTAGGCTAGGTTAGTTTAGGATTAGCTGTTACGTTAGATGTTAGATGTTAGATTAGATTAGATGTTAGGTTAGGTTACGTTAGGTTAGGTTGGGTTAAGTTAGGTTAGGTTAGGTTAGGTGAGGTGAGGTTAGGTTAGGTTAGGTTAGGTTTGGTTATGTTAGGTTAGGTTAGGTTAGGTTAGGTTAGGTTAGATGTTAGATGTTAGATTCTAATAAATGGGAAGTTATATGTTCGATGTTAGACTAGATTAGACGTTAGGTTAGGTTAGGTTAGGTTAGGTTGTTAGGTTAGGTTAGGTTAGGTTAGGTTAGGTTAGGATGATATGTTAGGTTAGATGTTAGATGTTAGATTAGATTAGATGTTTGGTTAGGTTAGGTGAGGTGAGGTTAGGTTAGGTTAGGTTAGGTTAGGGTATGTTAGGTTAGGTTAGGTTAGGTTAGGTTAGATGTTAGATTGTGTTAGATGGGAAGTTAGATGTTCGATTAAAACTCTTGCTTGGGCTAGTTGGTTCATGCTTGAAGTAGGTAAAGGCAAGGCGCAGAAGACCAGGACTTAGGAAGAACACAAACGACAAGACGGGCGCCCGTCTTGTCGTTTGTGTTCTTCCTAAGTCCTGGTCTTCTGCGCCTTGCCTTTACCTACTTCAAGATGTTCGATGTTAGTCTAGATTAGACGTTAGGTTAGGTTAGGATAGGTTAGGTTAGGTTAGGTTAGCTTAGGTTAGTTTAGGTTAGGTTAGGTTGTTAGGTTAGGTTAGGTTAGGTAAGGTTAGGTTAGGTTAGATTAGGTTAGGTTAGGTTAGGTTAGGTTAGGTTAGGATTAGATGTTAGGTTAGATGTTAGATGTTAGATTAGATTAGATGTTAGGTTAGGTTAGGTTAGGTTGGGTTAAGTTAGGTTAGGTTAGGTTAGGTGAGGCGAGGTTAGGTTAGGTTAGATGTTAGATGTTAGATTATAATAAATGGGAAGTTAGATGTTCGATGTTAGACTAGATTAGACGTTAGGTTAGGTTAGGTTAGGTTAGGTTAGGTTAGGGTAGGCTAGGCTAGGCTAGGCTAGACTAGGCAAGGCTAGGCTAGGCTAGGTTAGGTTAGGTTAGGTTAGGTTAGGTTAGGTTAGGTTAGGTTAGGTTAGGTTAGGTTCGGTTAGGTTAGGTTAGGTTAGGTTAGGTTAGGTTTGGTTAGGTTAGGTTTGGTTAGGTTAGGTTAGGTTAAGTTAGGTTAGGTTAGGTTAGGTTAGGTTAGGTTAGGTTAGGTGTTAGATGTTAGATTAGATTAGATGTTAAGTTAGATGTTAGATGTCAGAATAGATTAGATGTTAGGTTAGGTTAGGTTAGGTTAGTTTAGGATTAGATGTTACGTTAGATGTTAGATGTTAGATTAGATTAGATGTTAGGTTAGGTTAGGTTAGGTTGGGTTAAGTTAGGTTAGGTTAGGTTAGGTTAGGTTAGGTTAGGTTATATTAGGTTAGGTTAGGTTAGGTTAGGTTAGATGTTAGATGTTAGATTATAATAAATGGGAAGTTAGATGTTCAATGTTAGACTAGATTAGACGTTAGGTTAGGTTAGGTTAGGTTAGGTTGTTAGGTTAGGTTAGGTTAGGTTAGGTTAGGTTAGTTAGGTTAGGTTAGGTTAGGTTAGGTTAGGATGAGATGTTAGGTTAGATGTTAGATTTTAGATTAGATTAGATGTTAGGTTAGTTTAGGTGAGGTGAGGTTAGGTTAGGTTAGGTTAGGTTAGGGTATGTTAGGTTAGGTTAGGTTAGGTGAGGTGAGGTTAGGTTAGGTTAGGTTAGGGTAGGTTAGGTTAGGTTAGGCTATGTTAGGTTAGGTTAGGTTAGGTTAGGTTAGGTTAGGTTAGGTAAGGTTAGGCTAGGTTAGGTTAGGTTAGGTTAGGTTAGGGTAGGTTAGGTTAGGTTAGGTTAGGTTAGGTTAGGTTAGGTTAGGTTAGGCTAGGTTAGGTTAGGTTAGGTTAGGTTAGGTTAGGTTAGGTGTTAGATGTTAGATTAGATTAGATGTTAAGTTAGATATTAGATGTTAGATTAGATTAGAGGTTAGGTTAGGTTATGTTAGGTTAGGTTAGTTTAGGATTAGATGTTACGTTAGATGTTAGATGTTAGATTAGATTAGATGTTAGGTTAGGTTAGGTTAGGTTAGGTTGGGTTAGGTTAGGTTAGGTTAGGTTAGATGTTAGATGTTAGATTATATTGAATGGGAAGTTAGATGTTCGATGTTAGACTAGATTAGACGTTAGGTTAGGTTAGGTTAGGTTAGGTTGTTAGGTTAGGTTAGGTTAGGTTAGGTTAGGTTAGGTTACATTAGGTTAGGTTAGGTTAGGTTGTTAGGTTAGGTTAGGTTAGGTTAGGATTAGATGTTAGGTTAGATGTTAGATGTTAGATTAGATTAGATGTTAGGTTAGGTTAGGTTAGGTTAGGTGAGGTTAGGATTAGAAGTTAGGTTAGATGTTAGATGTTAGATTAGATTAGATGTTAGGTTAGGTTAGGTTATGTTAGGTTAGGTTAGGTTAGGTTAGGTTAGATGTTAGATGTTAGATTATATTAGATGGGAAGTGAGATGTTCGATGTTAGACTAGATTAGACGTTAGGTTAGGTTAGGTTAGGTTAGGATTTGATGTTAGGTTAGATGTTAGATGTTAGATTAGATTAGATGTTATGTTAGGTTAGGTTAGGTTAGGTGAGGTTAGGTTAGGTTAGGTTAGGTTATGTTAGGTTAGGTTAGGTTAGGTTAGGTTAGGTGTTAGATGTTAGATTAGATTAGATGTTAAGTTAGATGTTAGATGTTAGAATAGATTAGATGTTAGGTTAGGTTAGGTTAGGTTAGTTTAGGATTAGATGTTACGTTAGATGTTAGATGTTAGATTAGATTAGATGTTAGGTTAGGTTAGGTTAGGTTAGGTTGGGTTAAGTTAGGTTAGGTTAGGTTAGGTGAGGTGAGGTTAGGTTAGGTTAGGTTAGGTTAGGTTAGGTTAGGTTAGATGTTAGATGTTAGATTATATTAAATGGGAAGTTAGATGTTCGATGTTAGACTAGATTAGACGTTAGGTTAGTTTAGGTTAGGTTGTTAGGTTAGGTTAGGTTAGGTTAGGTTAGGTTAGGTTAGGCTAGGCTAGCCTAGGCTAGACTAGGCTAGGCTAGGCTAGGCTAGGCTAGGTTAGGTTAGGTTAGGTTAGGTTAGGTTAGGTTAGGATAGGTTAGGTTAGGTTAGGTTAGGTTCGGTTAGGTTAGGTTAGGTTAGGTTAGGTTAGGTTAGGTTAGGTAAGGTTAGGTTTGGTTAGGTTAGGTTTGGTTAGGTTAGGTTAGGTTAGGTTAGGTTAGGTTAGGTTAAGTTAGGTTAGGTTAGGTTAGGTTAGGTTAGGTTAGGTTAGGTGTTAGATGTTAGATTAGATTAGATGTTAGGTTAGGTTAGGTTAGGTTAGGTTGGGTTAAGTTAGGTTAGGTGAGGTGACGTTAGGTTAGGTTAGGTTATGTTAGGTTAGGTTAGGTTAGGTTAGGTTAGGTTAGATGTTAGATGTTAGATTATAATTAATGGGAAGTTAGATGTTCGATGTTAGACTAGATTAGACGTTAGGTTAGGTTAGGTTAGGTTGTTAGGTTAGGTTAGGTTAGGTTAGGTTAGGTTAGGTTAGGTTAGGATGAGATGTTAGGTTAGATGTTAGGTTAGGTTAGGTTAGGTTAGGTCAGGTGAGGTTAGGTTAGGTTAGGTTAGGTTAGGTTAGGTTAGGTTTGGTTAGGTTAGGTTAGGTTAGGTTAGGTTAGGTTAGGTTAGGTGTTAGATGATAGATTAGATTAGATGTTAAGTTAGATGTTAGATGTTAGAATAGATTAGATGTTAGGTTAGGTTAGGTTAGGTTAGTTTAGGATTAGATGTTACGTTAGATGTTAGATGTTAGATTAGATTAGATGTTAGGTTAGGTTAGGTTAGGTTAGGTTGGGTTAAGTTAGGTTAGGTTAGGTGAGGTGAGGTTAGGTTAGGTTAGGTTAGGTTATATTAGGTTAGGCTAGGTTAGGTTAGGTTAGGTTAGATGTTAGATGTTAGATTAAAATAAATGGGAAGTTAGATGTTCAATGTTAGACTAGATTAGACGTTAGGTTAGGTTAGGTTAGGTTAGGTTGTTAGGTTAGGTTAGGTTAGGTTAGGTTAGGTTAGTTAGGTTAGGTTAGGTTAGGTTAGGTTAGGATGAGATGTTAGGTTAGATGTTAGATGTTAGATTAGATTAGATGTTAGGTTAGGTTAGGTGAGGTGAGGTTAGGTTAGGTTAGGTTAGGTTAGGGTATGTTAGGTTAGGTTAGGTTAGGTTAGGTGAGGTGAGGTTAGGTTAGGTTAGGTTAGGGTATGTTAGGTTAGGTTAGGTTAGGTTATGTTAGGTTAGGTTATGTTAGGTTAGGTTAGGTTAGCTTAGGTTAGTTTAGGTTAGGTTAGGTTAGGTTACGTTAGGGTAGGTTAGGTTAGGTTAGGTTATGTTAGGTTAGGTTAGGTTAGGTTAGGTTATGTTAGGTTAGGTTAGGTTAGGTTAGGTTAGGTTAGGTTAGGTTAGGTTAGGTTAGGTTAGGGTAGGTTAGGTTAGGTTAGGTTAGGTTAGGTTAGGTTAGGTTAGGTTAGGTTAGGCTAGGTTAGGTTAGGTTAGGTTAGGTTAGGTGTTAGATGTTAGATTAGATTAGATGTTAAGTTAGATATTAGATGTTAGATTAGATTAGATGTTAGGTTAGGTTATGTTAGGTTAGGTTAGTTTAGGATTAGATGTTACGTTAGATGTTAGATGTTAGATTAGATTAGATGTTAGGTTAGGTTAGGTTAGGTTAGGTTAGGTTGGGTTAGGTTAGGTTAGGTTAGGTTAGATGTTAGATGTTAGATTATATTAAATGGGAAGGTAGATGTTCGATGTTAGACTAGATTAGACGTTAGGTTAGGTTAGGTTAGGTTAGGTTGTTAGGTTAGGTTAGGTTAGGTTAGGTTAGGTTACGTTAGGTTAGGTTAGGTTAGGTTGTTAGGTTAGGTTAGGTTAGCTTAGGTTAGGTTAGGTTAGGTTAGGATTAGATGTTAGGTTAGATGTTAGATGTTAGATTAGATTAGATGTTAGGTTAGGTTAGGTTAGGTTAGGTTTGGTGAGGTGAGGTTAGGTTAGGTTAGGTTAGGTTATGTTAGGTTAGGTTAGGTTAGGTTAGGTTAGGATGAGATGTTAGGTTAGATGTTAGATGTTAGATTAGATTAGATGTTAGGTTAGGTTAGGTTAGGTTAGTTTAGGTTAGGTTAGGTTAGGTTAGGTTAGGTTAGGTTAGGTTAGGTTAGGTTAGGTTAGGTTTGGTTAGGTTAGGTTAGGTTAGGTTAGGTTAGGTTAGGTTGGGTTCGGTTCGGTTCGGTTAGGTTAGGTTAGGTTAGGTTAGGTTAGGTTAGGTTAGGTGTTAGATGTTAGATTAGATTAGTTGTTAAGTTAGATGTTAGATGTTAGAATAGATTAGATGTTAGGTTAGGTTAGGTTAGGTGAGGTGAGGTTAGGTTAGGGTAGGTTATATTAGGTTAGGTTAGGTTAGGTTAGGTTAGGTTAGATGTTAGATTATAATAAATGGGAAGTTAGATGTTCGATGTTAGACTAGATTAGACGTTAGGTTAGGATAGGTTGTTAGGTTAGGTTAGGTTAGGTTAGGTTAGCTTAGGTTAGGTTAGGATGAGATGTTAGCTTAGATGTTAGATGTTAGATTAGATTAGATGTTAGGTTAGGTTAGGTGAGGTGAGGTTAGGTTAGGTTAGGTTAGGGTATGTTAGGTTAGGTTAGGTTAGGTTAGGTTAGGTTAGGTGTTAGATGTTAGATTATATTAGATGGGAAGTTAGATGTTCGATGTGAGACTAGATTAGACGTTAGGTTAGGTTAGGTTAGGTTAGGTTAGGTTATGTTAGGTTAGGTTAGGTTAGCTTAGGTTAGTTTAGGTTAGGTTAGGTTAGGTTAGGTTAGGTTAGGTTAGGTTAGTTTAGGTTAGGTTAGGTTAGGTTAGGTTAGGTTAGGTTAGGTTAGGGTATGTTAGGTTAGGTTAGGTTAGATGTTAGATGTTAGATTATATTAGATGGCAAGTTAGATGTTCGATGTTAGACTAGATTAGACGTTAGGTTAGGTTAGGTTAGGTTAGGTTAGGTCAGGTTAGGTTAGGTTAGGTTAGGTTAGGTTAGGTTAGGCTAGGTTAGGTTAGGTTAGGTTAGGTTAGGTTAGGTGTTAAATGTTAGATTAGATTAGATGTTCAGTTAGATGTTAGATGTTAGAATAGATTAGATGTTAGGTTAGGTTAGGTTAGGTTAGTTTAGGATTAGATGTTACGTTAGATGTTAGATGTTAGATTAGATTAGATGTTAGGTTAGGTTACGTTAGGTTAGGTTGGGTTAAGTTAGGTTAGGTTAGGTTAGGTGAGGTGAGGTTTGGTTAGGTTAGGTTAGGTTTGGTTATGTTAGGTTAGGTTAGGTTAGGTTAGGTTAGATGTTAGATTATAATAAATGGGAAGTTATATGTTCGATGTTAGACTAGATTAGACGTTAGGTTAGGTTAGGTTGTTAGGTTAGGTTAGGTTAGGTTAGGTTAGGTTAGGTTAGGATGATATGTTAGGTTAGATGTTAGATGTTAGATTAGATTAGATGTTAGGTTAGGTTAGGTGAGGTGAGGTTAGGTTAGGTTAGGTTAGGTTAGGGTATGTTAGGTTAGGTTAGGTTAGGTTAGGTTAGATGTTAGATTATATTAGATGGGAAGTTAGATGTTCGATTAAAACTCTTGCTTGGGCTAGTTGGTTCATGCTTGAAGTAGGTAAAGGCAAGGCGCAGAAGACCAGGACTTAGGAAGAACACAAACGACAAGACGGGCGCCCGTCTTGTCGTTTGTGTTCTTCCTAAGTCCTGGTCTTCTGCGCCTTGCCTTTACCTACTTCAAGATGTTCGATGTTAGTCTAGATTAGACGTTAGGTTAGGTTAGGATAGGTTAGGTTAGGTTAGGTTAGCTTAGGTTAGTTTAGGTTAGGTTAGGTTAGGTTAGGATAGGTTAGGTTAGGTTAGGTTAGGTTAGGTTAGTTTAGGATTAGATGTTACGTTAGATGTTAGATGTTAGATTAGATTAGATGTTAGGTTTGGTTAGGTTAGGTTAGGTTGGGTTAAGTTAGGTTAGGTTAGGTTAGGTGAGGTGAGGATAGGTTAGGTTAGGTTAGGTTAGGTTATGTTAGGTTAGATTAGGTTAGGTTAGGTTAGATGTTAGATGTTAGATTATATTAAATGGGAAGTTATATGTTCGATGTTAGACTAGATTAGACGTTAGGTTAGGTTAGGTTAGGTTAGGTTGTTAGGTTAGGTTAGGTTAGGTTAGGTTAGGTTAGGTTAGGTTAGATGTTAGATGTTAGATTAGATTAGATGTTAGGTTAGGTTAGGTTAGGTTAGGTTAGGATGAGATGTTAGGTTAGATGTTAGATGTTAGATTAGATTAGATGTTAGGTTAGGTTAGGTGAGGTGAGGTTAGGTTAGGTTAGGTTAGGTTAGGGTATGTTAGGTTAGGTTAGGTTAGATGTTAGATGTTAGATTATATTACATGGGAAGTTAGATGTTCGATGTTAGACTAGATTAGACGTTAGGTTAGGTTAGGTTAGGTTAGGTTAGGTTAAGTTAGGTTAGGTTAGGTTAGGTTAGGTTAGGTTAGGTTAGGTTATGTTAGGTTAGGTTAGGTTAGCTTAGGTTAGTTTAGGTTAGGTTAGGTTTGGTTAGGTTAGGTTAGGTTAGGTTAGGCTAGGTTAGGTTAGGTTAGGTGTTAGATGTTAGATTAGATTAGATGTTAAGTTAGATGTTAGATGTTAGAATAGATTAGATGTTAGGTTAGGTTAGGTTAGGTGAGGTGAGGTTAGGTTAGGTTAGGTTAGGTTAGGTTATATTAGGTTAGGTTAGGTTAGGTTAGGTTAGGTTAGATGTTAGATGTTAGATTATAATAAATGGGAAGTTAGATGTTCGATGTTAGACTAGATTAGACGTTAGGTTAGGTTAGGTTAGGTTAGGTTAGGTTAGGTTAGGTTAGGCTAGGTTAGTTTAGGATTAGCTGTTACGTTAGATGTTAGATGTTAGATTAGATTAGATGTTAGGTTAGGTTACGTTAGGTTAGGTTGGGTTAAGTTAGGTTAGGTTAGGTTAGGTGAGGTGAGGTTAGGTTAGGTTAGGTTAGGTTTGGTTATGTTAGGTTAGGTTAGGTTAGGTTAGGTTAGGTTAGATGTTAGATGTTAGATTCTAATAAATGGGAAGTTATATGTTCGATGTTAGACTAGATTAGACGTTAGGTTAGGTTAGGTTAGGTTAGGTTGTTAGGTTAGGTTAGGTTAGGTTAGGTTAGGTTAGGATGATATGTTAGGTTAGATGTTAGATGTTAGATTAGATTAGATGTTTGGTTAGGTTAGGTGAGGTGAGGTTAGGTTAGGTTAGGTTAGGTTAGGGTATGTTAGGTTAGGTTAGGTTAGGTTAGGTTAGGTTAGATGTTAGATTGTGTTAGATGGGAAGTTAGATGTTCGATTAAAACTCTTGCTTGGGCTAGTTGGTTCATGCTTGAAGTAGGTAAAGGCAAGGCGCAGAAGACCAGGACTTAGGAAGAACACAAACGACAAGACGGGCGCCCGTCTTGTCGTTTGTGTTCTTCCTAAGTCCTGGTCTTCTGCGCCTTGCCTTTACCTACTTCAAGATGTTCGATGTTAGTCTAGATTAGACGTTAGGTTAGGTTAGGATAGGTTAGGTTAGGTTAGGTTAGCTTAGGTTAGTTTAGGTTAGGTTAGGTTGTTAGGTTAGGTTAGGTTAGGTAAGGTTAGGTTAGGTTAGATTAGGTTAGGTTAGGTTAGGTTAGGTTAGGTTAGGATTAGATGTTAGGTTAGATGTTAGATGTTAGATTAGATTAGATGTTAGGTTAGGTTAGGTTGGGTTAAGTTAGGTTAGGTTAGGTTAGGTGAGGCGAGGTTAGGTTAGGTTAGATGTTAGATGTTAGATTATAATAAATGGGAAGTTAGATGTTCGATGTTAGACTAGATTAGACGTTAGGTTAGGTTAGGTTAGGTTAGGTTAGGTTAGGGTAGGCTAGGCTAGGCTAGGCTAGACTAGGCAAGGCTAGGCTAGGTTAGGTTAGGTTAGGTTAGGTTAGGTTAGGTTAGGTTAGGTTAGGTTAGGTTAGGTTCGGTTAGGTTAGGTTAGGTTAGGTTAGGTTAGGTTTGGTTAGGTTAGGTTTGGTTAGGTTAGGTTAGGTTAGGTTAGGTTAGGTTAGGTTAAGTTAGGTTAGGTTAGGTTAGGTTAGGTTAGGTTAGGTGTTAGATGTTAGATTAGATTAGATGTTAAGTTAGATGTTAGATGTCAGAATAGATTAGATGTTAGGTTAGGTTAGGTTAGGTTAGTTTAGGATTAGATGTTACGTTAGATGTTAGATGTTAGATTAGATTAGATGTTAGGTTAGGTTAGGTTAGGTTGGGTTAAGTTAGGTTAGGTTAGGTTAGGTTAGGTTAGGTTATATTAGGTTAGGTTAGGTTAGGTTAGGTTAGATGTTAGATGTTAGATTATAATAAATGGGAAGTTAGATGTTCAATGTTAGACTAGATTAGACGTTAGGTTAGGTTAGGTTAGGTTAGGTTGTTAGGTTAGGTTAGGTTAGGTTAGGTTAGGTTAGTTAGGTTAGGTTAGGTTAGGTTAGGTTAGGATGAGATGTTAGGTTAGATGTTAGATTTTAGATTAGATTAGATGTTAGGTTAGGTTAGGTGAGGTGAGGTTAGGTTAGGTTAGGTTAGGTTAGGTTAGGGTATGTTAGGTTAGGTTAGGTTAGGTGAGGTGAGGTTAGGTTAGGTTAGGTTAGGTTAGGGTAGGTTAGGTTAGGTTAGGTTAGGTTAGGTTAGGTTATGTTAGGTTAGGTTAGGTTAGCTTAGGTTAGTTTAGGTTAGGTTAGGTTAGGTTAGGTTACGTTAGGGTAGGTTAGGTTAGGTTAGGTTAGGTTAGGTTAGGTTAGGTTAGGTTATGTTAGGTTAGGTTAGGTTAGGTTAGGTTAGGTTAGGTTAGGTAAGGTTAGGTTAGGTTAGGTTAGGTTAGGTTAGGTTAGGGTAGGTTAGGTTAGGTTAGGTTAGGTTAGGTTAGGTTAGGTTAGGTTAGGCTAGGTTAGGTTAGGTTAGGTTAGGTTAGGTTAGGTTAGGTGTTAGATGTTAGATTAGATTAGAGGTTAGGTTAGGTTATGTTAGGTTAGGTTAGTTTAGGATTAGATGTTACGTTAGATGTTAGATGTTAGATTAGATTAGATGTTAGGTTAGGTTAGGTTAGGTTAGGTTGGGTTAGGTTAGGTTAGGTTAGGTTAGATGTTAGATGTTAGATTATATTGAATGGGAAGTTAGATGTTCGATGTTAGACTAGATTAGACGTTAGGTTAGGTTAGGTTAGGTTAGGTTGTTAGGTTAGGTTAGGTTAGGTTAGGTTAGGTTACATTAGGTTAGGTTAGGTTAGGTTGTTAGGTTAGGTTAGGTTAGGTTAGGTTAGGTTAGGTTAGGATTAGATGTTAGGTTAGATGTTAGATGTTAGATTAGATTAGATGTTAGGTTAGGTTAGGTTAGGTTAGGTGAGGTTAGGATTAGATGTTAGGTTAGATGTTAGATGTTAGATTAGATTAGATGTTAGGTTAGGTTAGGTTATGTTAGGTTAGGTTAGGTTAGGTTAGGTTAGATGTTAGATGTTAGATTATATTAGATGGGAAGTGAGATGTTCGATGTTAGACTAGATTAGACGTTAGGTTAGGTTAGGTTAGGTTAGGTTAGGTTAGGTTAGGATTTGATGTTAGGTTAGATGTTAGATGTTAGATTAGATTAGATGTTATGTTAGGTTAGGTTAGGTTAGGTGAGGTTAGGTTAGGTTAGGTTAGGTTATGTTAGGTTAGGTTAGGTTAGGTTAGGTTAGGTTAGGTTAGGTTAGGTTAGGTTAGGTTAGGTTAGGTTAGGTTAGGTTAGGTTAGGATGAGATGTTAGGTTAGATGTTAGGTTAGGTTAGGTTAGGTTAGGTCAGGTGAGGTTAGGTTAGGTTAGGTTAGGTTAGGTTAGGTTTGGTTAGGTTAGGTTAGGTTAGGTTAGGTTAGGTTAGGTTAGGTGTTAGATGATAGATTAGATTAGATGTTAAGTTAGATGTTAGATGTTAGAATAGATTAGATGTTAGGTTAGGTTAGGTTAGGTTAGTTTAGGATTAGATGTTACGTTAGATGTTAGATGTTAGATTAGATTAGATGTTAGGTTAGGTTAGGTTAGGTTAGGTTGGGTTAAGTTAGGTTAGGTTAGGAGAGGTGAGGTTAGGTTAGGTTAGGTTAGGTTATATTAGGTTAGGCTAGGTTAGGTTAGGTTAGGTTAGATGTTAGATGTTAGATTAAAATAAATGGGAAGTTAGATGTTCAATGTTAGACTAGATTAGACGTTAGGTTAGGTTAGGTTAGGTTAGGTTGTTAGGTTAGGTTAGGTTAGGTTAGGTTAGGTTAGTTAGGTTAGGTTAGGTTAGGTTAGGATGAGATGTTAGGTTAGATGTTAGATGTTAGATTAGATTAGATGTTAGGTTAGGTTAGGTGAGGTTAGGTTAGGTTAGGTTAGGTTAGGGTATGTTAGGTTAGGTTAGGTTAGGTTAGGTTAGGTGAGGTGAGGTTAGGTTAGGTTAGGTTAGGTTAGGTTAGGGTATGTTAGGTTAGGTTAGGTTAGGTTATGTTAGGTTAGGTTATGTTAGGTTAGGTTAGGTTAGCTTAGGTTAGTTTAGGTTAGGTTAGGTTAGGTTACGTTAGGGTAGGTTAGGTTAGGTTAGGGTATGTTAGGTTAGGTTAGGTTAGGTTAGGTTAGGTTATGTTAGGTTAGGTTAGGTTAGGTTAGCTTAGGTTAGGTTAGGTTAGGGTAGGTTAGGTTAGGTTAGGTTAGGTTAGGTTAGGTTAGGTTAGGTTAGGCTAGGTTAGGTTAGGTTAGGTTAGGTTAGGTTAGGTTAGGTGTTAGATGTTAGATTAGATTAGATGTTAAGTTAGATATTAGATGTTAGATTAGATTAGATGTTAGGTTAGGTTATGTTAGGTTAGGTTAGTTTAGGATTAGATGTTACGTTAGATGTTAGATGTTAGATTAGATTAGATGTTAGGTTAGGTTAGGTTAGGTTAGGTTGGGTTAGGTTAGGTTAGGTTAGGTTAGATGTTCGATGTTAGATTATATTAAATGGGAAGTTAGATGTTCGATGTTAGACTAGATTAGACGTTAGGTTAGGTTAGGTTAGGTTAGGTTGTTAGGTTAGGTTAGGTTAGGTTAGGTTACGTTAGGTTAGGTTAGGTTAGGTTAGGTTGTTAGGTTAGGTTAGGTTAGCTTAGGTTAGGTTAGGTTAGGTTAGGATTAGATGTTAGGTTAGATGTTAGATGTTAGATTAGATTAGATGTTAGGTTAGGTTAGGTTAGGTTAGGTTAGGTGAGGTGAGGTTAGGTTAGGTTAGGTTAGGTTATGTTAGGTTAGGTTAGGTTAGGTTAGGTTAGATGTTAGATGTTAGATTATATTAGATGGAAAGTTAGATGTTCGATGTTAGACTAGATTAGACGTTAGGTTAGGTTAGGTTAGGTTGTTAGGTTAGGTTAGGTTAGGTTAGGTTAGGTTAGGTTAGGTTAGGTTAGGTTAGGTTAGGTTTGGTTAGGTTAGGTTAGGTTAGGTTAGGTTAGGTTAGGTGTTAGATGATAGATTAGATTAGGTGTTAAGTTAGATGTTAGATGTTAGAATAGATTAGATGTTAGCTTAGGTTAGGTTAGGTTAGTTTAGGATTAGATGTTACGTTAGATGTTAGATGTTAGATTAGATTAGATGTTAGGTTAGGTTAGGTTAGGTTGGGTTAAGTTAGGTTAGGTTAGGTTAGGTTAGGTTAGGTTATATTAGGTTAGGTTAGGTTAGGTTAGGTTAGATGTTAGATGTTAGATTATAATAAATGGGAAGTTAGATGTTCAATGTTAGACTAGATTAGACGTTAGGTTAGGTTAGGTTAGGTTAGGTTGTTAGGTTAGGTTAGGTTAGGTTAGGTTAGGTTAGGTTAGGTTAGGTTAGGATGAGATGTTAGGTTAGATGTTAGATTTTAGATTAGATTAGATGTTAGGTTAGGTTAGGTGAGGTGAGGTTAGGTTAGGTTAGGTTAGGTAGGGTATGTTAGGTTAGGTTAGGTTAGGTGAGGTGAGGTTAGGTTAGGTTAGGTTAGGTTAGGGTAGGTTAGGTTAGGTTAGGTTAGGTTAGGTTAGGTTATGTTAGGTTAGGTTAGGTTAGCTTAGGTTAGTTTAGGTTAGGTTAGGTTAGGTTAGGTTACGTTAGGGTAGGTTAGGTTAGGTTAGGTTAGGTTAGGTTAGGTTAGGTTAGGCTATGTTAGGTTAGGTTAGGTTAGGTTAGGTTAGGTTAGGTTAGGTTAGGTAAGGTTAGGCTAGGTTAGGTTAGGTTAGGTTAGGTTAGGGTAGGTTAGGTTAGGTTAGGTTAGGTTAGGTTAGGTTAGGTTAGGCTAGGTTAGGTTAGGTTAGGTTAGGTTAGGTTAGGTGTTAGATGTTAGATTAGATTAGATGTTAAGTTAGATATTAGATGTTAGATTAGATTAGAGGTTAGGTTAGGTTATGTTAGGTTAGGTTAGTTTAGGATTAGATGTTACGTTAGATGTTAGATGTTAGATTAGATTAGATGTTAGGTTAGGTTAGGTTAGGTTAGGTTGGGTTAGGTTAGGTTAGGTTAGGTTAGATGTTAGATGTTAGATTATATTGAATGGGAAGTTAGATGTTCGATGTTAGACTAGATTAGACGTTAGGTTAGGTTAGGTTAGGTTAGGTTGTTAGGTTAGGTTAGGTTAGGTTAGGTTAGGTTAGGTTACATTAGGTTAGGTTAGGTTAGGTTGTTAGGTTAGGTTAGGTTAGGTTAGGATTAGATGTTAGGTTAGATGTTAGATGTTAGATTAGATTAGATGTTAGGTTAGGTTAGGTTAGGTGAGGTTAGGATTAGAAGTTAGGTTAGATGTTAGATGTTAGATTAGATTAGATGTTAGGTTAGGTTAGGTTATGTTAGGTTAGGTTAGGTTAGGTTAGGTTAGATGTTAGATGTTAGATTATATTAGATGGGAAGTGAGATGTTCGATGTTAGACTAGATTAGACGTTAGGTTAGGTTAGGTTAGGTTAGGTTAGGATTTGATGTTAGGTTAGATGTTAGATGTTAGATTAGATTAGATGTTATGTTAGGTTAGGTTAGGTTAGGTGAGGTTAGGTTAGGTTAGGTTAGGTTATGTTAGGTTAGGTTAGGTTAGGTTAGGTTAGGTGTTAGATGTTAGATTAGATTAGATGTTAAGTTAGATGTTAGATGTTAGAATAGATTAGATGTTAGGTTAGGTTAGGTTAGGTTAGTTTAGGATTAGATGTTACGTTAGATGTTAGATGTTAGATTAGATTAGATGTTAGGTTAGGTTAGGTTAGGTTAGGTTGGGTTAAGTTAGGTTAGGTTAGGTTAGGTGAGGTGAGGTTAGGTTAGGTTAGGTTAGGTTAGGTTAGGTTAGGTTAGATGTTAGATGTTAGATTATATTAAATGGGAAGTTAGATGTTCGATGTTAGACTAGATTAGACGTTAGGTTAGTTTAGGTTAGGTTGTTAGGTTAGGTTAGGTTAGGTTAGGTTAGGTTAGGTTAGGTTAGGCTAGGCTAGCCTAGGCTAGACTAGGCTAGGCTAGGCTAGGCTAGGCTAGGTTAGGTTAGGTTAGGTTAGGTTAGGTTAGGTTAGGATAGGTTAGGTTAGGTTAGGTTAGGTTCGGTTAGGTTAGGTTAGGTTAGGGTAGGTTAGGTTAGGTTAGGTTAGGTAAGGTTAGGTTTGGTTAGGTTAGGTTTGGTTAGGTTAGGTTAGGTTAGGTTAGGTTAGGTTAGGTTAAGTTAGGTTAGGTTAGGTTAGGTTAGGTTAGGTTAGGTTAGGTGTTAGATGTTAGATTAGATTAGATGTTAGGTTAGGTTAGGTTAGGTTAGGTTGGGTTAAGTTAGGTTAGGTGAGGTGACGTTAGGTTAGGTTAGGTTATGTTAGGTTAGGTTAGGTTAGGTTAGGTTAGGTTAGATGTTAGATGTTAGATTATAATTAATGGGAAGTTAGATGTTCGATGTTAGACTAGATTAGACGTTAGGTTAGGTTAGGTTAGGTTGTTAGGTTAGGTTAGGTTAGGTTAGGTTAGGTTAGGTTAGGTTAGGATGAGATGTTAGGTTAGATGTTAGGTTAGGTTAGGTTAGGTTAGGTCAGGTGAGGTTAGGTTAGGTTAGGTTAGGTTAGGTTAGGTTAGGTTTGGTTAGGTTAGGTTAGGTTAGGTTAGGTTAGGTTAGGTTAGGTGTTAGATGATAGATTAGATTAGATGTTAAGTTAGATGTTAGATGTTAGAATAGATTAGATGTTAGGTTAGGTTAGGTTAGGTTAGTTTAGGATTAGATGTTACGTTAGATGTTAGATGTTAGATTAGATTAGATGTTAGGTTAGGTTAGGTTAGGTTAGGTTGGGTTAAGTTAGGTTAGGTTAGGTGAGGTGAGGTTAGGTTAGGTTAGGTTAGGTTATATTAGGTTAGGCTAGGTTAGGTTAGGTTAGGTTAGATGTTAGATGTTAGATTAAAATAAATGGGAAGTTAGATGTTCAATGTTAGACTAGATTAGACGTTAGGTTAGGTTAGGTTAGGTTAGTTAGGTTAGGTTAGGTTAGGTTAGGTTAGGATGAGATGTTAGGTTAGATGTTAGATGTTAGATTAGATTAGATGTTAGGTTAGGTTAGGTGAGGTGAGGTTAGGTTAGGTTAGGTTAGGTTAGGGTATGTTAGGTTAGGTTAGGTTAGGTTAGGTGAGGTGAGGTTAGGTTAGGTTAGGTTAGGGTATGTTAGGTTAGGTTAGGTTAGGTTATGTTAGGTTAGGTTATGTTAGGTTAGGTTAGGTTAGCTTAGGTTAGTTTAGGTTAGGTTAGGTTAGGTTACGTTAGGGTAGGTTAGGTTAGGTTAGGTTATGTTAGGTTAGGTTAGGTTAGGTTAGGTTAGGTTATGTTAGGTTAGGTTAGGTTAGGTTAGGTTAGGTTAGGTTAGGTTAGGTTAGGTTAGGGTAGGTTAGGTTAGGTTAGGTTAGGTTAGGTTAGGTTAGGTTAGGTTAGGTTAGGCTAGGTTAGGTTAGGTTAGGTTAGGTTAGGTGTTAGATGTTAGATTAGATTAGATGTTAAGTTAGATATTAGATGTTAGATTAGATTAGATGTTAGGTTAGGTTATGTTAGGTTAGGTTAGTTTAGGATTAGATGTTACGTTAGATGTTAGATGTTAGATTAGATTAGATGTTAGGTTAGGTTAGGTTAGGTTAGGTTAGGTTGGGTTAGGTTAGGTTAGGTTAGGTTAGATGTTAGATGTTAGATTATATTAAATGGGAAGGTAGATGTTCGATGTTAGACTAGATTAGACGTTAGGTTAGGTTAGGTTAGGTTAGGTTGTTAGGTTAGGTTAGGTTAGGTTAGGTTAGGTTACGTTAGGTTAGGTTAGGTTAGGTTGTTAGGTTAGGTTAGGTTAGCTTAGGTTAGGTTAGGTTAGGTTAGGATTAGATGTTAGGTTAGATGTTAGATGTTAGATTAGATTAGATGTTAGGTTAGGTTAGGTTAGGTTAGGTTTGGTGAGGTGAGGTTAGGTTAGGTTAGGTTAGGTTATGTTAGGTTAGGTTAGGTTAGGTTAGGTTAGGATGAGATGTTAGGTTAGATGTTAGATGTTAGATTAGATTAGATGTTAGGTTAGGTTAGGTTAGGTTAGTTTAGGTTAGGTTAGGTTAGGTTAGGTTAGGTTAGGTTAGGTTAGGTTAGGTTAGGTTAGGTTTGGTTAGGTTAGGTTAGGTTAGGTTAGGTTAGGTTAGGTTGGGTTCGGTTCGGTTCGGTTAGGTTAGGTTAGGTTAGGTTAGGTTAGGTTAGGTTAGGTGTTAGATGTTAGATTAGATTAGTTGTTAAGTTAGATGTTAGATGTTAGAATAGATTAGATGTTAGGTTAGGTTAGGTTAGGTGAGGTGAGGTTAGGTTAGGTTAGGTTATATTAGGTTAGGTTAGGTTAGGTTAGGTTAGGTTAGATGTTAGATTATAATAAATGGGAAGTTAGATGTTCGATGTTAGACTAGATTAGACGTTAGGTTAGGTTAGGTTAGGTTAGGTTAGGATTTGATGTTAGGTTAGATGTTAGATGTTAGATTAGATTAGATGTTATGTTAGGTTAGGTGAGGTTAGGTTAGGTTAGGTTAGGTTATGTTAGGTTAGGTTAGGTTAGGTTAGGTTAGGTGTTAGATGTTAGATTAGATTAGATGTTAAGTTAGATGTTAGATGTTAGAATAGATTAGATGTTAGGTTAGGTTAGGTTAGGTTAGTTTAGGATTAGATGTTACGTTAGATGTTAGATGTTAGATTAGATTAGATGTTAGGTTAGGTTAGGTTAGGTTAGGTTGGGTTAAGTTAGGTTAGGTTAGGTTAGGTGAGGTGAGGTTAGGTTAGGTTAGGTTAGGTTAGGTTAGGTTAGATGTTAGATGTTAGATTATATTAAATGGGAAGTTAGATGTTCGATGTTAGACTAGATTAGACGTTAGGTTAGTTTAGGTTAGGTTGTTAGGTTAGGTTAGGTTAGGTTAGGTTAGGTTAGGTTAGGTTAGGCTAGGCTAGCCTAGGCTAGACTAGGCTAGGCTAGGCTAGGCTAGGCTAGGTTAGGTTAGGTTAGGTTAGGTTAGGTTAGGTTAGGATAGGTTAGGTTAGGTTAGGTTAGGTTCGGTTAGGTTAGGTTAGGTTAGGTTAGGTTAGGTTAGGTTAGGTTAGGTAAGGTTAGGTTTGGTTAGGTTAGGTTTGGTTAGGTTAGGTTAGGTTAGGTTAGGTTAGGTTAGGTTAGGTTAAGTTAGGTTAGGTTAGGTTAGGTTAGGTTAGGTTAGGTTAGGTTAGGTGTTAGATGTTAGATTAGATTAGATGTTAGGTTAGGTTAGGTTAGGTTAGGTTGGGTTAAGTTAGGTTAGGTGAGGTGACGTTAGGTTAGGTTAGGTTATGTTAGGTTAGGTTAGGTTAGGTTAGGTTAGGTTAGATGTTAGATGTTAGATTATAATTAATGGGAAGTTAGATGTTCGATGTTAGACTAGATTAGACGTTAGGTTAGGTTAGGTTAGGTTGTTAGGTTAGGTTAGGTTAGGTTAGGTTAGGTTAGGATGAGATGTTAGGTTAGATGTTAGGTTAGGTTAGGTTAGGTTAGGTCAGGTGAGGTTAGGTTAGGTTAGGTTAGGTTAGGTTAGGTTAGGTTTGGTTAGGTTAGGTTAGGTTAGGTTAGGTTAGGTTAGGTTAGTTTAGGATTAGATGTTACGTTAGATGTTAGATGTTAGATTAGATTAGATGTTAGGTTAGGTTAGGTTAGGTTAGGTTGGGTTAAGTTAGGTTAGGTTAGGTGAGGTGAGGTTAGGTTAGGTTAGGTTAGGTTATATTAGGTTAGGCTAGGTTAGGTTAGGTTAGGTTAGATGTTAGATGTTAGATTAAAATAAATGGGAAGTTAGATGTTCAATGTTAGACTAGATTAGACGTTAGGTTAGGTTAGGTTAGGTTAGTTAGGTTAGGTTAGGTTAGGTTAGGTTAGGATGAGATGTTAGGTTAGATGTTAGATGTTAGATTAGATTAGATGTTAGGTTAGGTTAGGTGAGGTGAGGTTAGGTTAGGTTAGGTTAGGTTAGGGTATGTTAGGTTAGGTTAGGTTAGGTTAGGTGAGGTGAGGTTAGGTTAGGTTAGGTTAGGGTATGTTAGGTTAGGTTAGGTTAGGTTATGTTAGGTTAGGTTATGTTAGGTTAGGTTAGGTTAGCTTAGGTTAGTTTAGGTTAGGTTAGGTTAGGTTACGTTAGGGTAGGTTAGGTTAGGTTAGGTTATGTTAGGTTAGGTTAGGTTAGGTTAGGTTAGGTTATGTTAGGTTAGGTTAGGTTAGGTTAGGTTAGGTTAGGTTAGGTTAGGTTAGGTTAGGTTAGGGTAGGTTAGGTTAGGTTAGGTTAGGTTAGGTTAGGTTAGGTTAGGTTAGGCTAGGTTAGGTTAGGTTAGGTTAGGTTAGGTTAGGTGTTAGATGTTAGATTAGATTAGATGTTAAGTTAGATATTAGATGTTAGATTAGATTAGATGTTAGGTTAGGTTATGTTAGGTTAGGTTAGTTTAGGATTAGATGTTACGTTAGATGTTAGATGTTAGATTAGATTAGATGTTAGGTTAGGTTAGGTTAGGTTAGGTTAGGTTGGGTTAGGTTAGGTTAGGTTAGATGTTAGATGTTAGATTATATTAAATGGGAAGGTAGATGTTCGATGTTAGACTAGATTAGACGTTAGGTTAGGTTAGGTTAGGTTAGGTTGTTAGGTTAGGTTAGGTTAGGTTAGGTTAGGTTACGTTAGGTTAGGTTAGGTTAGGTTGTTAGGTTAGGTTAGGTTAGCTTAGGTTAGGTTAGGTTAGGTTAGGATTAGATGTTAGGTTAGATGTTAGATGTTAGATTAGATTAGATGTTAGGTTAGGTTAGGTTAGGTTAGGTTTGGTGAGGTGAGGTTAGGTTAGGTTAGGTTAGGTTATGTTAGGTTAGGTTAGGTTAGGTTAGGTTAGGATGAGATGTTAGGTTAGATGTTAGATGTTAGATTAGATTAGATGTTAGGTTAGGTTAGGTTAGGTTAGTTTAGGTTAGGTTAGGTTAGGTTAGGTTAGGTTAGGTTAGGTTAGGTTAGGTTAGGTTAGGTTTGGTTAGGTTAGGTTAGGTTAGGTTAGGTTAGGTTAGGTTGGGTTCGGTTCGGTTCGGTTAGGTTAGGTTAGGTTAGGTTAGGTTAGGTTAGGTTAGGTGTTAGATGTTAGATTAGATTAGTTGTTAAGTTAGATGTTAGATGTTAGAATAGATTAGATGTTAGGTTAGGTTAGGTTAGGTGAGGTGAGGTTAGGTTAGGTTAGGTTATATTAGGTTAGGTTAGGTTAGGTTAGGTTAGGTTAGATGTTAGATTATAATAAATGGGAAGTTAGATGTTCGATGTTAGACTAGATTAGACGTTAGGTTAGGATAGGTTGTTAGGTTAGGTTAGGTTAGGTTAGGTTAGGTTAGCTTAGGTTAGGTTAGGATGAGATGTTAGGTTAGATGTTAGATGTTAGATTAGATTAGATGTTAGGTTAGGTTAGGTGAGGTGAGGTTAGGTTAGGTTAGGTTAGGGTATGTTAGGTTAGGTTAGGTTAGGTTAGGTTAGGTTAGGTGTTAGATGTTAGATTATATTAGATGGGAAGTTAGATGTTCGATGTGAGACTAGATTAGACGTTAGGTTAGGTTAGGTTAGGTTAGGTTAGGTTATGTTAGGTTAGGTTAGGTTAGCTTAGGTTAGTTTAGGTTAGGTTAGGTTAGGTTAGGTTAGGTTAGGTTAGGTTAGTTTAGGTTAGGTTAGGTTAGGTTAGGTTAGGTTAGGTTAGGGTATGTTAGGTTAGGTTAGGTTAGATGTTAGATGTTAGATTATATTAGATGGCAAGTTAGATGTTCGATGTTAGACTAGATTAGAGGTTAGGTTAGGTTAGGTTAGGTTAGGTCAGGTTAGGTTAGGTTAGGTTAGGTTAGGTTAGGTTAGGTTAGGTTAGGCTAGGTTAGGTTAGGTTAGGTTAGGTTAGGTTAGGTGTTAAATGTTAGATTAGATTAGATGTTCAGTTAGATGTTAGATGTTAGAATAGATTAGATGTTAGGTTAGGTTAGGTTAGGTTAGTTTAGGATTAGATGTTACGTTAGATGTTAGATGTTAGATTAGATTAGATGTTAGGTTAGGTTACGTTAGGTTAGGTTGGGTTAAGTTAGGTTAGGTTAGGTTAGGTGAGGTGAGGTTAGGTTAGGTTAGGTTAGGTTTGGTTATGTTAGGTTAGGTTAGGTTAGGTTAGGTTAGATGTTAGATTATAATAAATGGGAAGTTATATGTTCGATGTTAGACTAGATTAGACGTTAGGTTAGGTTAGGTTGTTAGGTTAGGTTAGGTTAGGTTAGGTTAGGTTAGGATGATATGTTAGGTTAGATGTTAGATGTTAGATTAGATTAGATGTTAGGTTAGGTTAGGTGAGGTGAGGTTAGGTTAGGTTAGGTTAGGTTAGGGTATGTTAGGTTAGGTTAGGTTAGGTTAGGTTAGATGTTAGATTATATTAGATGGGAAGTTAGATGTTCGATTAAAACTCTTGCTTGGGCTAGTTGGTTCATGCTTGAAGTAGGTAAAGGCAAGGCGCAGAAGACCAGGACTTAGGAAGAACACAAACGACAAGACGGGCGCCCGTCTTGTCGTTTGTGTTCTTCCTAAGTCCTGGTCTTCTGCGCCTTGCCTTTACCTACTTCAAGATGTTCGATGTTAGTCTAGATTAGACGTTAGGTTAGGTTAGGATAGGTTAGGTTAGGTTAGGTTAGCTTAGGTTAGTTTAGGTTAGGTTAGGTTAGGTTAGGTTAGGTTAGGTTAGGTTAGGTTAGTTTAGGATTAGATGTTACGTTAGATGTTAGATGTTAGATTAGATTAGATGTTAGGTTTGGTTAGGTTAGGTTAGGTTGGGTTAAGTTAGGTTAGGTTAGGTTAGGTGAGGTGAGGATAGGTTAGGTTAGGTTAGGTTAGGTTATGTTAGGTTAGATTAGGTTAGGTTAGGTTAGATGTTAGATGTTAGATTATATTAAATGGGAAGTTATATGTTCGATGTTAGACTAGATTAGACGTTAGGTTAGGTTAGGATAGGTTAGGTTGTTAGGTTAGGTTAGGTTAGGTTAGGTTAGGCTAGGTTAGGTTAGGTTAGGTTAGGATTAGATGTTAGGTTAGATGTTAGATGTTAGATTAGATTAGATGTTAGGTTAGGTTAGGTTAGGTTAGGTTAGGTTAGGTTAGGATGAGATGTTAGGTTAGATGTTAGATGTTAGATTAGATTAGATGTTAGGTTAGGTTAGGTGAGGTGAGGTTAGGTTAGGTTAGGTTAGGTTAGGGTATGTTAGGTTAGGTTAGGTTAGATGTTAGATGTTAGATTATATTACATGGGAAGTTAGATGTTCGATGTTAGACTAGATTAGACGTTAGGTTAGGTTAGGTTAGGTTAGGTTAGGTTAAGTTAGGTTAGGTTAGGTTAGGTTAGGTTAGGTTAGGTTATGTTAGGTTAGGTTAGGTTAGCTTAGGTTAGTTTAGGTTAGGTTAGGTTTGGTTAGGTTAGGTTAGGTTAGGTTAGGTTAGGTTAGGTTAGGTTAGGTGTTAGATGTTAGATTAGATTAGATGTTAAGTTAGATGTTAGATGTTAGAATAGATTAGATGTTAGGTTAGGTTAGGTTAGGTGAGGTGAGGTTAGGTTAGGTTAGGTTAGGTTAGGTTATATTAGGTTAGGTTAGGTTAGGTTAGGTTAGATGTTAGATTATAATAAATGGGAAGTTAGATGTTCGATGTTAGACTAGATTAGACGTTAGGTTAGGTTAGGTTAGGTTGTTAGGTTAGGTTAGGTTAGGTTAGGTTAGGTTAGCTTAGGTTAGGTTAGGATGAGATGTTAGGTTAGATGTTAGATGTTAGATTAGATTAGATGTTAGGTTAGGTTAGGTGAGGTGAGGTTAGGTTAGGTTAGGTTAGGTTAGGTTAGGGTATGTTAGGTTAGGTTAGGTTAGGTTAGGTTAGGTGTTGTTAATTTAGGTTAGGTTAGGTTAGGTTAGGCTAGGTTAGTTTAGGTTAGGTTAGGTTAGGTTAGGTTAGGTTAGGGTATGTTAGGTTAGGTTAGGTTAGGTTAGGTTAGATGTTAGATGTTAGAATATAATAAATGGGAAGTTAGATGTTCGATGTTAGACTAGATTAGACGTTAGGTTAGATTAGGTCAGGTTAGGTTGTTAGGTTAGGTTAGGTTAGGTTAGGTTATGTTAGGTTAGGTTAGGTTAGGTTAGGTTAGGTTAGGTTAGGTTAGGTTAGGATAGGTTAGGTTAGGTTAGGTTAGGTTCGGTTAGGTTAGGTTAGGTTAGGTTAGGTTAGGTTAGGTTAGGTTAGGTTAGGTAAGGTTAGGTTTGGTTAGGTTAGGTTTGGTTAGGTTAGGTTAGGTTAGGTTAGCTTAGGTTAGGTTAGGTTAAGTTAGGTTAGGTTAGGTTAGGTTAGGTTAGGTTAGGTTAGGTTAGGTGTTAGATGTTAGATTAGATTAGATGTTAGGTTAGGTTAGGTTAGGTTAGGTTGGGTTAAGTTAGGTTAGGTGAGGTGACGTTAGGTTAGGTTAGGTTATGTTAGGTTAGGTTAGGTTAGGTTAGGTTAGATGTTAGATGTTAGATTATATTAAATGGGAAGTTAGATGTTCGATGTTAGACTAGATTAGACGTTAGGTTAGGTTAGGTTAGGTTGTTAGGTTAGGTTAGGTTAGGTTAGGTTAGGTTAGGTTAGGTTAGGATGAGATGTTAGGTTAGATTAGATGTTAGGTTAGGTTAGGTTATGTTAGGTTAGGTTAGGTTAGGTTAGGTTAGATGTTAGATGTTAGATTATATTAGATGGGAAGTGAGATGTTCGATGTTAGACTAGATTAGACGTTAGGTTAGGTTAGGTTAGGTTAGGTTAGGATTTGATGTTAGGTTAGATGTTAGATGTTAGATTAGATTAGATGTTATGTTAGGTTAGGTTAGGTTAGGTGAGGTTAGGTTAGGTTAGGTTAGGTTATGTTAGGTTAGGTTAGGTTAGGTTAGGTTAGGTTAGGTTAGGTTAGGTTAGGTTAGGTTAGGTTAGGTTAGGTTAGGATGAGATGTTAGGTTAGATGTTAGGTTAGGTTAGGTTAGGTTAGGTCAGGTGAGGTTAGGTTAGGTTAGGTTAGGTTAGGTTAGGTTAGGTTTGGTTAGGTTAGGTTAGGTTAGGTTAGGTTAGGTTAGGTTAGGTGTTAGATGATAGATTAGATTAGATGTTAAGTTAGATGTTAGATGTTAGAATAGATTAGATGTTAGGTTAGGTTAGGTTAGGTTAGTTTAGGATTAGATGTTACGTTAGATGTTAGATGTTAGATTAGATTAGATGTTAGGTTAGGTTAGGTTAGGTTAGGTTGGGTTAAGTTAGGTTAGGTTAGGTGAGGTGAGGTTAGGTTAGGTTAGGTTAGGTTATATTAGGTTAGGCTAGGTTAGGTTAGGTTAGGTTAGATGTTAGATGTTAGATTAAAATAAATGGGAAGTTAGATGTTCAATGTTAGACTAGATTAGACGTTAGGTTAGGTTAGGTTAGGTTAGGTTGTTAGGTTAGGTTAGGTTAGGTTAGGTTAGTTAGGTTAGGTTAGGTTAGGTTAGGATGAGATGTTAGGTTAGATGTTAGATGTTAGATTAGATTAGATGTTAGGTTAGGTTAGGTGAGGTGAGGTTAGGTTAGGTTAGGTTAGGTTAGGGTATGTTAGGTTAGGTTAGGTTAGGTTAGGTTAGGTGAGGTGAGGTTAGGTTAGGTTAGGTTAGGTTAGGTTAGGGTATGTTAGGTTAGGTTAGGTTAGGTTATGTTAGGTTAGGTTATGTTAGGTTAGGTTAGGTTAGCTTAGGTTAGTTTAGGTTAGGTTAGGTTAGGTTACGTTAGGGTAGGTTAGGTTAGGTTAGGTTATGTTAGGTTAGGTTAGGTTAGGTTAGGTTAGGTTATGTTAGGTTAGGTTAGGTTAGGTTAGGTTAGGTTAGGTTAGGTTAGGGTAGGTTAGGTTAGGTTAGGTTAGGTTAGGTTAGGTTAGGCTAGGTTAGGTTAGGTTAGGTTAGGTTAGGTTAGGTGTTAGATGTTAGATTAGATTAGATGTTAAGTTAGATATTAGATGTTAGATTAGATTAGATGTTAGGTTAGGTTATGTTAGGTTAGGTTAGTTTAGGATTAGATGTTACGTTAGATGTTAGATGTTAGATTAGATTAGATGTTAGGTTAGGTTAGGTTAGGTTAGGTTGGGTTAGGTTAGGTTAGGTTAGGTTAGATGTTAGATGTTAGATTATATTAAATGGGAAGTTAGATGTTCGATGTTAGACTAGATTAGACGTTAGGTTAGGTTAGGTTAGGTTAGGTTGTTAGGTTAGGTTAGGTTAGGTTAGGTTAGGTTACGTTAGGTTAGGTTAGGTTAGGTTGTTAGGTTAGGTTAGGTTAGCTTAGGTTAGGTTAGGTTAGGTTAGGATTAGATGTTAGGTTAGATGTTAGATGTTAGATTAGATTAGATGTTAGGTTAGGTTAGGTTAGGTTAGGTGAGGTGAGGTTAGGTTAGGTTAGGTTAGGTTATGTTAGGTTAGGTTAGGTTAGGTTAGGTTAGATGTTAGATGTTAGATTATATTAGATGGAAAGTTAGATGTTCGATGTTAGACTAGATTAGACGTTAGGTTAGGTTAGGTTAGGTTGTTAGGTTAGGTTAGGTTAGGTTAAGTTAGGTTAGGTTAGGTTAGGTTAGGTTAGGTTAGGTTAGGTTAGGTTTGGTTAGGTTAGGTTAGGTTAGGTTAGGTTAGGTTAGGTGTTAGATGATAGATTAGATTAGGTGTTAAGTTAGATGTTAGATGTTAGAATAGATTAGATGTTAGCTTAGGTTAGGTTAGGTTAGTTTAGGATTAGATGTTACGTTAGATGTTAGATTAGATTAGATGTTAGGTTAGGTTAGGTTAGGTTGGGTTAAGTTAGGTTAGGTTAGGTTAGGTTAGGTTAGGTTAGGTTATATTAGGTTAGGTTAGGTTAGGTTAGGTTAGATGTTAGATGTTAGATTATAATAAATGGGAAGTTAGATGTTCAATGTTAGACTAGATTAGACGTTAGGTTAGGTTAGGTTAGGTTAGGTTGTTAGGTTAGGTTAGGTTAGGTTAGGTTAGGTTAGGTTAGGTTAGGTTAGGATGAGATGTTAGGTTAGATGTTAGATTTTAGATTAGATTAGATGTTAGGTTAGGTTAGGTGAGGTGAGGTTAGGTTAGGTTAGGTTAGGTTAGGGTATGTTAGGTTAGGTTAGGTTAGGTGAGGTGAGGTTAGGTTAGGTTAGGTTAGGTTAGGGTAGGTTAGGTTAGGTTAGGTTAGGTTAGGTTAGGTTATGTTAGGTTAGGTTAGGTTAGCTTAGGTTAGTTTAGGTTAGGTTAGGTTAGGTTAGGTTACGTTAGGGTAGGTTAGGTTAGGTTAGGTTAGGTTAGGTTAGGTTAGGTTAGGTTAGGCTATGTTAGGTTAGGTTAGGTTAGGTTAGGTTAGGTTAGGTTAGGTAAGGTTAGGCTAGGTTAGGTTAGGTTAGGTTAGGTTAGGGTAGGTTAGGTTAGGTTAGGTTAGGTTAGGTTAGGTTAGGTTAGGCTAGGTTAGGTTAGGTTAGGTTAGGTTAGGTTAGGTTAGGTGTTAGATGTTAGATTAGATTAGATGTTAAGTTAGATATTAGATGTTAGATTAGATTAGAGGTTAGGTTAGGTTATGTTAGGTTAGGTTAGTTTAGGATTAGATGTTACGTTAGATGTTAGATGTTAGATTAGATTAGATGTTAGGTTAGGTTAGGTTAGGTTAGGTTGGGTTAGGTTAGGTTAGGTTAGGTTAGATGTTAGATGTTAGATTATATTGAATGGGAAGTTAGATGTTCGATGTTAGACTAGATTAGACGTTAGGTTAGGTTAGGTTAGGTTAGGTTGTTAGGTTAGGTTAGGTTAGGTTAGGTTAGGTTAGGTTACATTAGGTTAGGTTAGGTTAGGTTGTTAGGTTAGGTTAGGTTAGGTTAGGATTAGATGTTAGGTTAGATGTTAGATGTTAGATTAGATTAGATGTTAGGTTAGGTTAGGTTAGGTTAGGTGAGGTTAGGATTAGAAGTTAGGTTAGATGTTAGATGTTAGATTAGATTAGATGTTAGGTTAGGTTAGGTTATGTTAGGTTAGGTTAGGTTAGGTTAGGTTAGGTTAGGTTAGGTTAGGTTAGGTTAGGTTAGATGTTAGATGTTAGATTATATTGAATGGGAAGTTAGATGTTCGATGTTAGACTAGATTAGACGTTAGGTTAGGTTAGGTTAGGTTAGGTTGTTAGGTTAGGTTAGGTTAGGTTAGGTTAGGTTAGGTTACATTAGGTTAGGTTAGGTTAGGTTGTTAGGTTAGGTTAGGTTAGGTTAGGATTAGATGTTAGGTTAGATGTTAGATGTTAGATTAGATTAGATGTTAGGTTAGGTTAGGTTAGGTTAGGTGAGGTTAGGATTAGAAGTTAGGTTAGATGTTAGATGTTAGATTAGATTAGATGTTAGGTTAGGTTAGGTTATGTTAGGTTAGGTTAGGTTAGGTTAGGTTAGATGTTAGATGTTAGATTATATTAGATGGGAAGTGAGATGTTCGATGTTAGACTAGATTAGACGTTAGGTTAGGTTAGGTTAGGTTAGGATTTGATGTTAGGTTAGATGTTAGATGTTAGATTAGATTAGATGTTATGTTAGGTTAGGTTAGGTTAGGTGAGGTTAGGTTAGGTTAGGTTAGGTTATGTTAGGTTAGGATAGGTTAGGTTAGGTTAGGTTAGGTTAGGTGTTAGATGTTAGATTAGATTGGATGTTAAGTTAGATGTTAGATGTTAGAATAGATTAGATGTTAGGTTAGGTTAGGTTAGGTTAGTTTAGGATTAGATGTTACGTTAGATGTTAGATGTTAGATTAGATTAGATGTTAGGTTAGGTTAGGTTAGGTTAGGTTGGGTTAAGTTAGGTTAGGTTAGGTTAGGTGAGGTGAGGTTAGGTTAGGTTAGGTTAGGTTAGGTTAGGTTAGGTTAGATGTTAGATGTTAGATTATATTAAATGGGAAGTTAGATGTTCGATGTTAGACTAGATTAGACGTTAGGTTAGTTTAGGTTAGGTTGTTAGGTTAGGTTAGGTTAGGTTAGGTTAGGTTAGGTTAGGCTAGGCTAGCCTAGGCTAGACTAGGCTAGGCTAGGCTAGGCTAGGCTAGGTTAGGTTAGGTTAGGTTAGGTTAGGTTAGGTTAGGGTAGGCTAGGCTAGGCTAGGCTAGGCTAGGCAAGGCTAGGTTAGGTTAGGTTAGGTTAGGTTAGGTTAGGTTAGGTTAGGTTAGGTTAGGTTAGGATAGGTTAGGTTAGGTTAGGTTAGGTTCGGTTAGGTTAGGTTAGGTTAGGTTAGGTTAGGTTAGGTTAGGTTAGGTTAGGTTAGGTAAGGTTAGGTTTGGTTAGGTTAGGTTTGGTTAGGTTAGGTTAGGTTAGGTTAGGTTAGGTTAGGTTAAGTTAGGTTAGGTTAGGTTAGGTTAGGTTAGGTTAGGTTAGGTTAGGTGTTAGATGTTAGATTAGATTAGATGTTAGGTTAGGTTAGGTTAGGTTAGGTTGGGTTAAGTTAGGTTAGGTGAGGTGACGTTAGGTTAGGTTAGGTTATGTTAGGTTAGGTTAGGTTAGGTTAGATGTTAGATGTTAGATTATATTAAATGGGAAGTTAGATGTTCGATGTTAGACTAGATTAGACGTTAGGTTAGGTTAGGTTAGGTTGTTAGGTTAGGTTAGGTTAGGTTAGGTTAGGTTAGGTTAGGTTAGGATGAGATGTTAGGTTAGATGTTAGGTTAGGTTAGGTTAGGTTAGGTCAGGTGAGGTTAGGTTAGGTTAGGTTAGGTTAGGTTAGGTTAGGTTTGGTTAGGTTAGGTTAGGTTAGGTTAGGTTAGGTTAGGTTAGGTGTTAGATGATAGATTAGATTAGATGTTAAGTTAGATGTTAGATGTTAGAATAGATTAGATGTTAGGTTAGGTTAGGTTAGGTTAGGTTAGGATTAGATGTTACGTTAGATGTTAGATGTTAGATTAGATTAGATGTTAGGTTAGGTTAGGTTAGGTTAGGTTGGGTTAAGTTAGGTTAGGTTAGGTGAGGTGAGGTTAGGTTAGGTTAGGTTAGGTTAGGTTAGGTTAGGTTAGGTTAGGTTAGGTTAGGTTAGGTTAGATGTTAGATGTTAGATTAAAATAAATGGGAAGTTAGATGTTCAATGTTAGACTAGATTAGACGTTAGGTTAGGTTAGGTTAGGTTAGGTTGTTAGGTTAGGTTAGGTTAGGTTAGGTTAGGTTAGTTAGGTTAGGTTAGGTTAGGTTAGGTTAGGATGAGATGTTAGGTTAGATGTTAGATGTTAGATTAGATTAGATGTTAGGTTAGGTTAGGTGAGGTGAGGTTAGGTTAGGTTAGGTTAGGTTAGGGTATGTTAGGTTAGGTTAGGTTAGGTTAGGTGAGGTGAGGTTAGGTTAGGTTAGGTTAGGGTATGTTAGGTTAGGTTAGGTTAGGTTATGTTAGGTTAGGTTATGTTAGGTTAGGTTAGGTTAGCTTAGGTTAGTTTAGGTTAGGTTAGGTTAGGTTACGTTAGGGTAGGTTAGGTTAGGTTAGGTTATGTTAGGTTAGGTTAGGTTAGGTTAGGTTAGGTTATGTTAGGTTAGGTTAGGTTAGGTTAGGTTAGGTTAGGTTAGGTTAGGTTAGGTTAGGTTAGGGTAGGTTAGGTTAGGTTAGGTTAGGTTAGGTTAGGTTAGGTTAGGTTAGGTTAGGTTAGGTTAGGTTAGGTTAGGTTAGGTGTTAGATGTTAGATTAGATTAGATGTTAAGTTAGATATTAGATGTTAGATTAGATTAGATGTTAGGTTAGGTTATATTAGGTTAGGTTAGTTTAGGATTAGATGTTACGTTAGATGTTAGATGTTAGATTAGATTAGATGTTAGGTTAGGTTAGGTTAGGTTAGGTTGGGTTAGGTTAGGTTAGGTTAGGTTAGATGTTAGATGTTAGATTATATTAAATGGGAAGTTAGATGTTCGATGTTAGACTAGATTAGACGTTAGGTTAGGTTAGGTTAGGTTAGGTTAGGTTAGGTTAGGTTACGTTAGGTTAGGTTAGGTTAGGTTGTTAGGTTAGGTTAGGTTAGCTTAGGTTAGGTTAGGTTAGGTTAGGATTAGATGTTAGGTTAGATGTTAGATGTTAGATTAGATTAGATGTTAGGTTAGGTTAGGTTAGGTTAGGTTAGGTTAGGTGAGGTGAGGTTAGGTTAGGTTAGGTTAGGTTATGTTAGGTTAGGTTAGGTTAGGTTAGGTTAGATGTTAGATGTTAGATTATATTAGATGGAAAGTTAGATGTTCGATGTTAGACTAGATTAGACGTTAGGTTAGGTTAGGTTAGGTTGTTAGGTTAGGTTAGGTTAGGTTAGGTTAGGTTAGGTTAGGTTAGGTTAGGTTAGGTTAGGTTAGGTTAGGTTTGGTTAGGTTAGGTTAGGTTAGGTTAGGTTAGGTTAGGTGTTAGATGATAGATTAGATTAGGTGTTAAGTTAGATGTTAGATGTTAGAATAGATTAGATGTTAGCTTAGGTTAGGTTAGGTTAGTTTAGGATTAGATGTTACGTTAGATGTTAGATGTTAGATTAGATTAGATGTTAGGTTAGGTTAGGTTAGGTTGGGTTAAGTTAGGTTAGGTTAGGTTAGGTTAGGTTAGGTTAGGTTATATTAGGTTAGGTTAGGTTAGGTTAGGTTAGATGTTAGATGTTAGATTATAATAAATGGGAAGTTAGATGTTCAATGTTAGACTAGATTAGACGTTAGGTTAGGTTAGGTTAGGTTAGGTTGTTAGGTTAGGTTAGGTTAGGTTAGGTTAGGTTAGTTAGGTTAGGGTAGGTTAGGTTAGGTTAGGATGAGATGTTAGGTTAGATGTTAGATGTTAGATTAGATTAGATGTTAGGTTAGGTTAGGTTAGGTTAGGTTGGGTTAAGTTAGGTTAGGTTAGGTTAGGTGAGGTGAGGTTAGGTTAGGTTAGGTTAGGTTAGGTTAGGTTAGGTTAGATGTTAGATGTTAGATTATATTAAATGGGAAGTTAGATGTTCGATGTTAGACTAGATTAGACGTTAGGTTAGTTTAGGTTAGGTTGTTAGGTTAGGTTAGGTTAGGTTAGGTTAGGTTAGGTTAGGCTAGGCTAGCCTAGGCTAGACTAGGCTAGGCTAGGCTAGGCTAGGCTAGGTTAGGTTAGGTTAGGTTAGGTTAGGTTAGGTTAGGGTAGGCTAGGCTAGGCTAGGCTAGGCTAGGCAAGGCTAGGTTAGGTTAGGTTAGGTTAGGTTAGGTTAGGTTAGGTTAGGTTAGGTTAGGTTAGGATAGGTTAGGTTAGGTTAGGTTAGGTTCGGTTAGGTTAGGTTAGGTTAGGTTAGGTTAGGTTAGGTTAGGTTAGGTAAGGTTAGGTTTGGTTAGGTTAGGTTTGGTTAGGTTAGGTTAGGTTAGGTTAGGTTAGGTTAGGTTAGGTTAAGTTAGGTTAGGTTAGGTTAGGTTAGGTTAGGTTAGGTTAGGTTAGGTTAGGTGTTAGATGTTAGATTAGATTAGATGTTAGGTTAGGTTAGGTTAGGTTAGGTTGGGTTAAGTTAGGTTAGGTGAGGTGACGTTAGGTTAGGTTAGGTTATGTTAGGTTAGGTTAGGTTAGGTTAGGTTAGGTTAGATGTTAGATGTTAGATTATATTAAATGGGAAGTTAGATGTTCGATGTTAGACTAGATTAGACGTTAGGTTAGGTTAGGTTAGGTTGTTAGGTTAGGTTAGGTTAGGTTAGGTTAGGTTAGGTTAGGTTAGGATGAGATGTTAGGTTAGATGTTAGGTTAGGTTAGGTTAGGTTAGGTCAGGTGAGGTTAGGTTAGGTTAGGTTAGGTTAGGTTAGGTTAGGTTTGGTTAGGTTAGGTTAGGTTAGGTTAGGTTAGGTTAGGTGTTAGATGATAGATTAGATTAGATGTTAAGTCAGATGTTAGATGTTAGAATAGATTAGATGTTAGGTTAGGTTAGGTTAGGTTAGTTTAGGATTAGATGTTACGTTAGATGTTAGATGTTAGATTAGATTAGATGTTAGGTTAGGTTAGGTTAGGTTAGGTTGGGTTAAGTTAGGTTAGGTTAGGTGAGGTGAGGTTAGGTTAGGTTAGGTTAGGTTATATTAGGTTAGGCTAGGTTAGGTTAGGTTAGGTTAGATGTTAGATGTTAGATTAAAATAAATGGGAAGTTAGATGTTCAATGTTAGACTAGATTAGACGTTAGGTTAGGTTAGGTTAGGTTAGGTTGTTAGGTTAGGTTAGGTTAGGTTAGGTTAGGTTAGTTAGGTTAGGTTAGGTTAGGTTAGGTTAGGATGAGATGTTAGGTTAGATGTTAGATGTTAGATTAGATTAGATGTTAGGTTAGGTTAGGTGAGGTGAGGTTAGGTTAGGTTAGGTTAGGTTAGGGTATGTTAGGTTAGGTTAGGTTAGGTTAGGTGAGGTGAGGTTAGGTTAGGTTAGGTTAGGGTATGTTAGGTTAGGTTAGGTTAGGTTATGTTAGGTTAGGTTATGTTAGGTTAGGTTAGGTTAGCTTAGGTTAGTTTAGGTTAGGTTAGGTTAGGTTACGTTAGGGAAGGTTAGGTTAGGTTAGGTTATGTTAGGTTAGGTTAGGTTAGGTTAGGTTAGGTTATGTTAGGTTAGGTTAGGTTAGGTTAGGTTAGGTTAGGTTAGGTTAGGTTAGGGTAGGTTAGGTTAGGTTAGGTTAGGTTAGGTTAGGTTAGGTTAGGTTAGGTTAGGCTAGGTTAGGTTAGGTTAGGTTAGGTTAGGTTAGGTTAGGTGTTAGATGTTAGATTAGATTAGATGTTAAGTTAGATATTAGATGTTAGATTAGATTAGATGTTAGGTTAGGTTATGTTAGGTTAGGTTAGTTTAGGATTAGATGTTACGTTAGATGTTAGATGTTAGATTAGATTAGATGTTAGGTTAGGTTAGGTTAGGTTAGGTTGGGTTAGGTTAGGTTAGGTTAGGTTAGATGTTAGATGTTAGATTATATTAAATGGGAAGTTAGATGTTCGATGTTAGACTAGATTAGACGTTAGGTTAGGTTAGGTTAGGTTAGGTTGTTAGGTTAGGTTAGGTTAGGTTAGGTTAGGTTACGTTAGGTTAGGTTAGGTTAGGTTGTTAGGTTAGGTTAGGTTAGCTTAGGTTAGGTTAGGTTAGGTTAGGATTAGATGTTAGGTTAGATGTTAGATTAGATTAGATGTTAGGTTAGGTTAGGTTAGGTTAGGTTAGGTGAGGTGAGGTTAGGTTAGGTTAGGTTAGGTTATGTTAGGTTAGGTTAGGTTAGGTTAGGTTAGATGTTAGATGTTAGATTATATTAGATGGAAAGTTAGATGTTCGATGTTAGACTAGATTAGACGTTAGGTTAGGTTAGGTTAGGTTGTTAGGTTAGGTTAGGTTAGGTTAGGTTAGGTTAGGTTAGGTTAGGTTAGGTTAGGTTAGGTTAGGTTTGGTTAGGTTAGGTTAGGTTAGGTTAGGTGTTAGATGATAGATTAGATTAGGTGTTAAGTTAGATGTTAGATGTTAGAATAGATTAGATGTTAGCTTAGGTTAGGTTAGGTTAGTTTAGGATTAGATGTTACGTTAGATGTTAGATGTTAGATTAGATTAGATGTTAGGTTAGGTTAGGTTAGGTTGGGTTAAGTTAGGTTAGGTTAGGTTAGGTTAGGTTAGGTTATATTAGGTTAGGTTAGGTTAGGTTAGGTTAGATGTTAGATGTTAGATTATAATAAATGGGAAGTTAGATGTTCAATGTTAGACTAGATTAGACGTTAGGTTAGGTTAGGTTAGGTTAGGTTGTTAGGTTAGGTTAGGTTAGGTTAGGTTAGGTTAGTTAGGTTAGGTTAGGTTAGGTTAGGTTAGGATGAGATGTTAGGTTAGATGTTAGATGTTAGATTAGATTAGATGTTAGGTTAGGTTAGGTGAGGTGAGGTTAGGTTAGGTTAGGTTAGGTTAGGGTATGTTAGGTTAGGTTAGGTTAGGTGAGGTGAGGTTAGGTTAGGTTAGGTTAGGGTAGGTTAGGTTAGGTTAGGTTAGGTTAGGTTAGGTTATGTTAGGTTAGGTTAGGTTAGCTTAGGTTAGTTTAGGTTAGGTTAGGTTAGGTTAGGTTACGTTAGGGTAGGTTAGGTTAGGTTAGGTTAGGTTAGGTTAGGTTAGGTTAGGTTAGGTTAGGTTATGTTAGGTTAGGTTAGGTTAGGTTAGGTTAGGTTAGGTAAGGTTAGGTTAGGTTAGGTTAGGTTAGGTTAGGTTAGGGTAGGTTAGGTTAGGTTAGGTTAGGTTAGGTTAGGTTAGGTTAGGCTAGGTTAGGTTAGGTTAGGTTAGGTTAGGTTAGGTTAGGTGTTAGATGTTAGATTAGATTAGATGTTAAGTTAGATATTAGATGTTAGATTAGATTAGAGGTTAGGTTAGGTTATGTTAGGTTAGGTTAGTTTAGGATTAGATGTTACGTTAGATGTTAGATGATAGATTAGATTAGATGTTAGGTTAGGTTAGGTTAGGTTAGGTTGGGTTAGGTTAGGTTAGGTTAGGTTAGATGTTAGATGTTAGATTATATTGAATGGGAAGTTAGATGTTCGATGTTAGACTAGATTAGACGTTAGGTTAGGTTAGGTTAGGTTAGGTTGTTAGGTTAGGTTAGGTTAGGTTAGGTTAGGTTACGTTAGGTTAGGTTAGGTTGTTAGGTTAGGTTAGGTTAGGTTAGGTTAGGTTAGGTTAGGATTAGATGTTAGGTTAGATGTTAGATGTTAGATTAGATTAGATGTTAGGTTAGGTTAGGTTAGGTTAGGTGAGGTTAGGATTAGATGTTAGGTTAGATGTTAGATGTTAGATTAGATTAGATGTTAGGTTAGGTTAGGTTATGTTAGGTTAGGTTAGGTTAGGTTAGGTTAGATGTTAGATGTTAGATTATATTAGATGGGAAGTGAGATGTTCGATGTTAGACTAGATTAGACGTTAGGTTAGGTTAGGTTAGGTTAGGTTAGGTTAGGTTAGGATTTGATGTTAGGTTAGATGTTAGATGTTAGATTAGATTAGATGTTATGTTAGGTTAGGTTAGGTTAGGTGAGGTTAGGTTAGGTTAGGTTAGGTTATGTTAGGTTAGGTTAGGTTAGGTTAGGTTAGGTTAGGTTAGGTGTTAGATGTTAGATTAGATTAGATGGTAAGTTAGATGTTAGATGTTAGAATAGATTAGATGTTAGGTTAGGTTAGGTTAGGTTGGGTTAAGTTAGGTTAGGTTAGGTTAGGTGAGGTGAGGTTAGGTTAGGTTAGGTTAGGTTAGGTTAGGTTAGGTTAGATGTTAGATGTTAGATTATATTAAATGGGAAGTTAGATGTTCGATGTTAGACTAGATTAGACGTTAGGTTAGTTTAGGTTAGGTTGTTAGGTTAGGTTAGGTTAGGTTAGGTTAGGTTAGGTTAGGTTAGGCTAGGCTAGCCTAGGCTAGACTAGGCTAGGCTAGGCTAGGCTAGGCTAGGTTAGGTTAGGTTAGGTTAGGTTAGGTTAGGTTAGGTTAGGTTAGGGTAGGCTAGGCTAGGCTAGGCTAGGCTAGGCAAGGCTAGGCTAGGCTAGGTTAGGTTAGGTTAGGTTAGGTTAGGTTAGGTTAGGTTAGGGTATGTTAGGTTAGGTTAGGTTAGGTTAGGTTAGATGTTAGATGTTAGATTATATTAGATGGGAAGTTAGATGTTCGATGTTAGACTAGATTAGACGTTAGGATAGGTTAGGTTAGGTTAGGTTAGGTCAGGTTAGGTTAGGTTAGGTTAGGTTAGGTTAGGTTAGTTTAGGTTAGGTTAGGTTAGGTTAGGTTAGGTTAGGTTAGGTTAGGTTAGGTGTTAGATGTTAGATTAGATTAGATGTTAAGTTAGATGTTAGATGTTAGAATAGATTAGATGTTAGGTTAGGTTAGGTTAGGTTAGTTTAGGATTAGATGTTACGTTAGATGTTAGATTAGATTAGATGTTAGGTTAGGTTAGGTTAGGTTAGGTTGGGTTAAGTTAGGTTAGGTTAGGTTAGGTGAGGTGAGGTTAGGTTACGTTAGGTTAGGTTAGGTTATGTTAGGTTAGGTTAGGTTAGGTTAGGTTAGGTGTTACGCTAGATGTTAGATGTTAGATTAGATTAGATGTTAGGTTAGGTTAGGTTAGGTTAGGTTAGGTTGGGTTAAGTTAGGTTAGGTTAGGTTAGGTGAGGTGAGGTTAGGTTAGGTTAGGTTAGGTTAGGTTATGTTAGGTTAGGTTAGGTTAGGTTAGGTTAGATGTTAGATTAGATTAGATGTTAGGTTAGGTTAGGTTAGGTTAGGTTAGGTTGGGTTAAGTTAGGTTAGGTTAGGTTAGGTGAGGTGAGGTTAGGTTAGGTTAGGTTAGGTTATGTTAGGTTAGGTTAGGTTAGGTTAGGTTAGATGTTAGATGTTAGATTATATTAAATGGGAAGTTAGATGTTGGATGTTAGACTAGATTAGACGTTAGGTTAGGTTAGGTTAGGTTAGGTTGTTAGGTTAGGTTAGGTTAGGTTATATTAGGTTAGGTTAGGTTAGGTTAGATGTTAGATGTTAGATTATAATAAATGGGAAGTTAGATGTTCGATGTTAGACTAGATTAGACGTTAGGTTAGGTTAGGTTAGGTTGTTAGGTTAGGTTAGGTTAGGTTAGGTTAGGTTAGCTTAGGTTAGGTTAGGATGAGATGTTAGGTTAGATGTTAGATGTTAGATTAGATTAGATGTTAGGTTAGGTTAGGTGAGGTGAGGTTAGGTTAGGTTAGGTTAGGTTAGGTTAGGGTATGTTAGGTTAGGTTAGGTTAGGTTAGGTTAGGTGTTAGATGTTAGATTATATTAGATGGGAAGTTAGATGTTGGATGTTAGACTAGATTAGACGTTAGGTTAGGTTAGGTTAGGTTAGGTTAGGTTAGGTTATGTTAGGTTAGGTTAGCTTAGCTTAGGTTAGTTTAGGTTAGGTTAGGTTAGGTTAATTTAGGTTAGGTTAGGTTAGGCTAGGTTAGTTTAGGTTAGGTTAGGTTAGGTTAGGTTAGGTTAGGTTAGGGTATGTTAGGTTAGGTTAGGTTAGGTTAGATGTTAGATGTTAGAATATAATAAATGGGAAGTTAGATGTTCGATGTTAGACTAGATTAGACGTTAGGTTAGATTAGGTCAGGTTAGGTTGTTAGGTTAGGTTAGGTTAGGTTAGGTTAGGTTAGGTTAGGTTAGGATAGGTTAGGTTAGGTTAGGTTAGGTTAGGTTAGGTTAGGTTAGGTTAGGTTAGGTTAGGTTAGGTTAGGTAAGGTTAGGTTTGGTTAGGTTAGGTTTGGTTAGGTTAGGTTAGGTTAGGTTAGGTTAGGTTAGGTTAAGTTAGGTTAGGTTAGGTTAGGTTAGGTTAGGTTAGGTTAGGTGTTAGATGTTAGATTAGATTAGATGTTAGGTTAGGTTAGGTTAGGTTAGGTTGGGTTAAGTAAGGTTAGGTGAGGTGACGTTAGGTTAGGTTAGGTTATGTTAGGTTAGGTTAGGTTAGGTTAGGTTAGGTTAGATGTTAGATGTTAGATTATATTAAATGGGAAGTTAGATGTTCGATGTTAGACTAGATTAGACGTTAGGTTAGGTTAGGTTAGGTTGTTAGGTTAGGTTAGGTTAGGTTAGGTTAGGTTAGGTTAGGATGAGATGTTAGGTTAGATGTTAGGTTAGGTTAGGTTAGGTTAGGTCAGGTGAGGTTAGGTTAGGTTAGGTTAGGTTAGGTTAGGTTAGCTTTGGTTAGGTTAGGTTAGGTTAGCTTAGGTTAGGTTAGGTGTTAGATGATAGATTAGATTAGATGTTAAGTTAGATGTTAGATGTTAGAATAGATTAGATGTTAGGTTAGGTTAGGTTAGGTTAGTTTAGGATTAGATGTTACGTTAGATGTTAGATGTTAGATTAGATTAGATGTTAGGTTAGGTTAGGTTAGGTTGGGTTAAGTTAGGTTAGGTTAGGTGAGGTTAGGTTAGGTTAGGTTAGGTTATATTAGGTTAGGCTAGGTTAGGTTAGGTTAGGTTAGATGTTAGATGTTAGATTAAAATAAATGGGAAGTTAGATGTTCAATGTTAGACTAGATTAGACGTTAGGTTAGGTTAGGTTAGGTTGTTAGGTTAGGTTAGGTTAGGTTAGGTTAGGTTAGTTAGGTTAGGTTAGGTTAGGTTAGGGTATGTAAGGTTAGGTTAGGTTAGGTTAGGTTAGGTTAGGTGAGGTGAGGTTAGGTTAGGTTAGGTTAGGTTAGGTTAGGGTATGTTAGGTTAGGTTAGGTTAGGTTATGTTAGGTTAGGTTATGTTAGGTTAGGTTAGGTTAGCTTAGGTTAGTTTAGGTTAGGTTAGGTTAGGTTACGTTAGGGTAGGTTAGGTTAGGTTAGGTTAGGTTAGGTTATGTTAGGTTAGGTTAGGTTAGGTTAGGTTAGGTTATGTTAGGTTAGGTTAGGTTAGGTTAGGTTAGGTTAGGTTAGGTTAGGGTAGGTTAGGTTAGGTTAGGTTAGGTTAGGTTAGGTTAGGTTAGGTTAGGTTAGGTTAGGCTAGGTTAGGTTAGGTTAGGTTAGGTTAGGTTAGGTTAGGTGTTAGATGTTAGATTAGATTAGATGTTAAGTTAGATATTAGATGTTAGATTAGATTAGATGTTAGGTTAGGTTATGTTAGGTTAGGTTAGTTTAGGATTAGATGTTACGTTAGATGTTAGATGTTAGATTAGATTAGATGTTAGGTTAGGTTAGGTTAGGTTAGGTTGGGTTAGGTTAGGTTAGGTTAGGTTAGATGTTAGATGTTAGATTATATTAAATGGGAAGTTAGATGTTCGATGTTAGACTAGATTAGACGTTAGGTTAGGTTAGGTTAGGTTAGGTTGTTAGGTTAGGTTAGGTTAGGTTAGGTTACGTTAAGTTAGATTAGGTTAGGTTGTTAGGTTAGGTTAGGTTAGCTTAGGTTATGTTAGGTTAGGTTAGGATTAGATGTTAGGTTAGATGTTAGATGTTAGATTAGATTAGATGTTAGGTTAGGTTAGGTTAGGTTAGGTTAGGTGAGGTGAGGTTAGGTTAGGTTAGGTTAGGTTATGTTAGGTTAGGTTAGGTTAGGTTAGATGTTAGATGTTAGATTATATTAGATGGGAAGTTAGATGTTCGATGTTAGACTAGATTAGACGTTAGGTTAGGTTAGGTTAGGTTGTTAGGTTAGGTTAGGTTAGGTTAGGTTAGGTTAGGTTAGGTTAGGTTTGGTTAGGTTAGGTTAGGTTAGGTTAGGTTAGGTTAGGTGTTAGATGATAGATTAGATTAGGTGTTAAGTTAGATGTTAGATGTTAGAATAGATTAGATGTTAGGTTAGGTTAGGTTAGGTTAGTTTAGGATTAGATGTTACGTTAGATGTTAGATGTTAGATTAGACTAGATGTTAGGTTAGGTTAGGTTAGGTTAGGTTGGGTTAAGTTAGGTTAGGTTAGGTTAGGTTAGGTTAGGTTAGGTTAGGTTATATTAGGTTAGGTTAGGTTAGGTTAGGTTAGATGTTAGATGTTAGATTATAATAAATGGGAAGTTAGATGTTCAATGTTAGACTAGATTAGACGTTAGGTTAGGTTAGGTTAGGTTAGGTTGTTAGGTTAGGTTAGGTTAGGTTAGGTTAGTTAGGTTAGGTTAGGTTAGGTTAGGTTAGGATGAGATGTTAGGTTAGATGTTAGATGTTAGATTAGATTAGATGTTAGGTTAGGTTAGGTGAGGTGAGGTTAGGTTAGGTTAGGTTAGGGTATGTTAGGTTAGGTTAGGTTAGGTGAGGTGAGGTTAGGTTAGGTTAGGTTAGGTTAGGGTAGGTTAGGTTAGGTTAGGTTAGGTTAGGTTAGGTTATGTTAGGTTAGGTTAGGTTAGCTTAGGTTAGTTTAGGTTAGGTTAGGTTAGGTTAGGTTACGTTAGGGTAGGTTAGGTTAGGTTAGGTTAGGTTAGGTTAGGTTAGGTTAGGTTAGGTTATGTTAGGTTAGGTTAGGTTAGGTTAGGTTAGGTAAGGTTAGGTTAGGTTAGGTTAGGTTAGGTTAGGGTAGGTTAGGTTAGGTTAGGTTAGGTTAGGTTAGGTTAGGCTAGGTTAGGTTAGGTTAGGTTAGGTTAGGTTAGGTTAGGTGTTAGATGTTAGATTAGATTAGATGTTACGTTAGATATTAGATGTTAGATTAGATTAGAGGTTAGCTTAGGTTATGTTAGGTTAGGTTAGTTTAGGATTAGATGTTACGTTAGATGTTAGATGTTAGATTAGATTAGATGTTAGGTTAGGTTAGGTTAGGTTAGGTTGGGTTAGGTTAGGTTAGGTTAGGTTAGATGTTAGATGTTAGATTATATTGAATGGGAAGTTAGATGTTCGATGTTAGACTAGATTAGACGTTAGGTTAGGTTAGGTTAGGTTAGGTTGTTAGGTTAGGTTAGGTTAGGTTAGGTTAGGTTACATTAGGTTAGGTTAGGTTAGGTTGTTAGGTTAGGTTAGGTTAGGTTAGGTTAGGTTAGGATTAGATGTTAGGTTAGATGTTAGATGTTAGATTAGATTAGATGTTAGGTTAGGTTAGGTTAGGTTAGGTTAGGTGAGGTTAGGATTAGATGTTAGGTTAGATGTTAGATGTTAGATTAGATTAGATGTTAGGTTAGGTTAGGTTATGTTAGGTTAGGTTAGGTTAGGTTAGGTTAGATGTTAGATGTTAGATTATATTAGATGGGAAGTGAGATGTTCGATGTTAGACTAGATTAGACGTTAGGTTAGGTTAGGTTAGGTTAGGTTAGGTTAGGCTAGGTTAGTTTAGGTTAGGTTAGGTTAGGTTAGGTTAGGGTATGTTAGGTTAGGTTAGGTTAGGTTAGGTTAGATGTTAGATGTTAGAATATAATAAATGGGAAGTTAGATGTTCGCTGTTAGACTAGATTAGACGTTAGGTTAGATTAGGTCAGGTTAGGTTGTTAGGTTAGGTTAGGTTAGGTTAGGTTAGGTTAGGTTAGGTTAGGTTAGGTTAGGTTAGGATAGGTTAGGTTAGGTTAGGTTAGGTTCGGTTAGGTTAGGTTAGGTTAGGTTAGGTTAGGTTAGGTTAGGTTAGGTTAGGTAAGGTTAGGTTTGGTTAGGTTAGGTTTGGTTAGGTTAGGTTAGGTTAGGTTAGGTTAGGTTAGGTTAAGTTAGGTTAGGTTAGGTTAGGTTAGGTTAGGTTAGGTTAGGTTAGGTGTTAGATGTTAGATTAGATTAGATGTTAGGTTAGGTTAGGTTAGGTTAGGTTGGGTTAAGTTAGGTTAGGTGAGGTGACGTTAGGTTAGGTTAGGTTATGTTAGGTTAGGTTAGGTTAGGTTAGGTTAGGTTAGGTTAGATGTTAGATGTTAGATTATATTAAATGGGAAGTTAGATGTTCGATGTTAGACTAGATTAGACGTTAGGTTAGGTTAGGTTAGGTTGTTAGGTTAGGTTAGGTTAGGTTAGGTTAGGTTAGGTTAGGATGAGATGTTAGGTTAGATGTTAGGTTAGGTTAGGTTAGGTTAGGTCAGGTGAGGTTAGGTTAGGTTAGGTTAGGTTAGGTTAGGTTAGCTTTGGTTAGGTTAGGTTAGGTTAGGTTAGGTTAGGTTAGGTGTTAGATGATAGATTAGATTAGATGTTAAGTTAGATGTTAGATGTTAGAATAGATTAGATGTTAGGTTAGGTTAGGTTAGGTTAGTTTAGGATTAGATGTTACGTTAGATGTTAGATGTTAGATTAGATTAGATGTTAGGTTAGGTTAGGTTAGGTTGGGTTAAGTTAGGTTAGGTTAGGTGAGGTTAGGTTAGGTTAGGTTAGGTTATATTAGGTTAGGCTAGGTTAGGTTAGGTTAGGTTAGATGTTAGATGTTAGATTAAAATAAATGGGAAGTTAGATGTTCAATGTTAGACTAGATTAGACGTTAGGTTAGGTTAGGTTAGGTTAGGTTGTTAGGTTAGGTTAGGTTAGGTTAGGTTAGGTTAGTTAGGTTAGGTTAGGTTAGGTTAGGTTAGGATGAGATGTTAGGTTAGATGTTAGATGTTAGATTAGATTAGATGTTAGGTTAGGTTAGGTGAGGTGAGGTTAGGTTAGGTTAGGTTAGGTTAGGGTATGTTAGGTTAGGTTAGGTTAGGTTAGGTTAGGTTAGGTGAGGTGAGGTTAGGTTAGGTTAGGTTAGGTTAGGTTAGGGTATGTTAGGTTAGGTTAGGTTAGGTTATGTTAGGTTAGGTTATGTTAGGTTAGGTTAGGTTAGCTTAGGTTAGTTTAGGTTAGGTTAGGTTAGGTTACGTTAGGGTAGGTTAGGTTAGGTTAGGTTAGGTTAGGTTATGTTAGGTTAGGTTAGGTTAGGTTAGGTTAGGTTATGTTAGGTTAGGTTAGGTTAGGTTAGGTTAGGTTAGGTTAGGTTAGGTTAGGGTAGGTTAGGTTAGGTTAGGTTAGGTTAGGTTAGGTTAGGTTAAGTTAGGTTAGGTTAGGCTAGGTTAGGTTAGGTTAGGTTAGGTTAGGTTAGGTTAGGTGTTAGATGTTAGATTAGATTAGATGTTAAGTTAGATATTAGATGTTAGATTAGATTAGATGTTAGGTTAGGTTATGTTAGGTTAGGTTAGTTTAGGATTAGATGTTACGTTAGATGTTAGATGTTAGATTAGTTAGATATTAGGTTAGGTTAGGTTAGGTTAGGTTGGGTTAGGTTAGGTTAGGTTAGGTTAGATGTTAGATGTTAGATTATATTAAATGGGAAGTTAGATGTTCGATGTTAGACTAGATTAGACGTTAGGTTAGGTTAGGTTAGGTTAGGTTGTTAGGTTAGGTTAGGTTAGGTTAGGTTACGTTAGTTAGATTAGGTTAGGTTGTTAGGTTAGGTTAGGTTAGCTTAGGTTATGTTAGGTTAGGTTAGGATTAGATGTTAGGTTAGATGTTAGATGTTAGATTAGATTAGATGTTAGGTTAGGTTAGGTTAGGTTAGGTTAGGTGAGGTGAGGTTAGGTTAGGTTAGGTTAGGTTATGTTAGGTTAGGTTAGGTTAGGTTAGATGTTAGATGTTAGATTATATTAGATGGGAAGTTAGATGTTCGATGTTAGACTAGATTAGACGTTAGGTTAGGTTAGGTTAGGTTGTTAGGTTAGGTTAGGTTAGGTTAGGTTAGGTTAGGTTAGGTTAGGTTAGGTTAGGTTTGGTTAGGTTAGGTTAGGTTAGGTTAGGTTAGGTTAGGTGTTAGATGATAGATTAGATTAGGTGTTAAGTTAGATGTTAGATGTTAGAATAGATTAGATGTTAGGTTAGGTTAGGTTAGGTTAGTTTAGGATTAGATGTTACGTTAGATGTTAGATGTTAGATTAGACTAGATGTTAGGTTAGGTTAGGTTAGGTTAGGTTGGGTTAAGTTAGGTTAGGTTAGGTTAGGTTAGGTTAGGTTAGGTTATATTAGGTTAGGTTAGGTTAGGTTAGGTTAGATGTTAGATGTTAGATTATAATAAATGGGAAGTTAGATGTTCAATGTTAGACTAGATTAGACGTTAGGTTAGGTTAGGTTAGGTTAGGTTAGGTTGTTAGGTTAGGTTAGGTTAGGTTAGGTTAGGTTAGTTAGGTTAGGTTAGGTTAGGTTAGGTTAGGATGAGATGTTAGGTTAGATGTTAGATGTTAGATTAGATTAGATGTTAGGTTAGGTTAGGTGAGGTGAGGTTAGGTTAGGTTAGGTTAGGGTATGTTAGGTTAGGTTAGGTTAGGTGAGGTGAGGTTAGGTTAGGTTAGGGTAGGTTAGGTTAGGTTAGGTTAGGTTAGGTTAGGTTATGTTAGGTTAGGTTAGGTTAGCTTAGGTTAGTTTAGGTTAGGTTAGGTTAGGTTAGGTTACGTTAGGGTAGGTTAGGTTAGGTTAGGTTAGGTTAGGTTAGGTTAGGTTAGGTTAGGTTAGGTTAGGTTATGTTAGGTTAGGTTAGGTTAGGTTAGGTTAGGTAAGGTTAGGTTAGGTTAGGTTAGGTTAGGTTAGGGTAGGTTAGGTTAGGTTAGGTTAGGTTAGGTTAGGTTAGGCTAGGTTAGGTTAGGTTAGGTTAGGTTAGGTTAGGTGTTAGATGTTAGATTAGATTAGATGTTACGTTAGATATTAGATGTTAGATTAGATTAGAGGTTAGCTTAGGTTATGTTAGGTTAGGTTAGTTTAGGATTAGATGTTACGTTAGATGTTAGATGTTAGATTAGATTAGATGTTAGGTTAGGTTAGGTTAGGTTAGGTTGGGTTAGGTTAGGTTAGGTTAGGTTAGATGTTAGATGTTAGATTATATTGAATGGGAAGTTAGATGTTCGATGTTAGACTAGATTAGACGTTAGGTTAGGTTAGGTTAGGTTAGGTTGTTAGGTTAGGTTAGGTTAGGTTAGGTTACATTAGGTTAGGTTAGGTTAGGTTGTTAGGTTAGGTTAGGTTAGGTTAGGTTAGGATTAGATGTTAGGTTAGGTTAGGTTAGGTTAGGTTAGGTTAGGTGAGGTTAGGATTAGATGTTAGGTTAGATGTTAGATGTTAGATTAGATTAGATGTTAGGTTAGGTTAGGTTATGTTAGGTTAGGTTAGGTTAGGTTAGGTTAGATGTTAGATGTTAGATTATATTAGATGGGAAGTGAGATGTTCGATGTTAGACTAGATTAGACGTTAGGTTAGGTTAGGTTAGGTTAGGTTAGGTTAGGTTAGGTTAGGATTTCATGTTAGGTTAGATGTTAGATGTTAGATTAGATTAGATGTTATGTTAGGTTAGGTTAGGTTAGGTGAGGTTAGGTTAGGTTAGGTTAGGTTAGGTTAGGTTAGGTTAGGTTAGGTTAGGTTAGGTTAGGTTAGGTGTTAGATGTTAGATTAGATTAGATGTTAGGTTAGGTTAGGTTAGGTTAGGTTGGGTTAAGTTAGGTTAGGTTAGGTTAGGTGAGGTGAGGTTAGGTTAGGTTAGGTTAGGTTAGGTTAGGTTAATTTAGATGTTAGATGTTAGATTATATTAAATGGGAAGTTAGATGTTCGATGTTAGACTAGATTAGACGTTAGGTTAGTTTAGGTTAGGTTAGGTTAGGTTAGGTTAGGTTAGGTTAGGTTAGGTTAGGTTAGGCTAGGCTAGCCTAGGCTAGACTAGGCTAGGCTAGGCTAGGCTAGGCTAGGTTAGGTTAGGTTAGGTTAGGTTAGGTTAGGTTAGGTTAGGTTAGGGTAGGCTAGGCTAGGCTAGGCTAGGCTAGGCAAGGCTAGGCTAGGTTAGGTTAGGTTAGGTTAGGTTAGGTTAGGTTAGGGTATGTTAGGTTAGGTTAGGTTAGATGTTAGATGTTAGATTATATTAGATGGGAAGTTAGATGTTCGATGTTAGACTAGATTAGACGTTAGGATAGGTTAGGTTAGGTTAGGTTAGGTCAGGTTAGGTTAGGTTAGGTTAGGTTAGGTTAGGTTAGGTTAGGTTAGGTTAGGTTAGGTTAGTTTAGGTTAGGTTAGGTTAGGTTAGGTTAGGTTAGGTTAGGTTAGGTTAGGTGTTAGATGTTAGATTAGATTAGATGTTAAGTTAGATGTTAGATGTTAGAATAGATTAGATGTTAGGTTAGGTTAGGTTAGGTTAGTTTAGGATTAGATGTTACGTTAGATGTTAGATTAGATTAGATGTTAGGTTAGGTTAGGTTAGGTTAGGTTGGGTTAAGTTAGGTTAGGTTAGGTTAGGTGAGGTGAGGTTAGGTTACGTTAGGTTAGGTTAGGTTATGTTAGGTTAGGTTAGGTTAGGTTAGGTTAGGTTAGGTTAGGTTAGGATAGGTTAGGTTAGGTTAGGTTAGGTTAGGTTAGGTTAGGTTAGGTTAGGTGTTAGATGTTAGATTAGATTAGATGTTAAGTTAGATGTTAGATGTTAGAATAGATTAGATGTTAGGTTAGGTTAGGTTAGGTTAGTTTAGGATTAGATGTTACGTTAGATGTTAGATTAGATTAGATGTTAGGTTAGGTTAGGTTAGGTTAGGTTGGGTTAAGTTAGGTTAGGTTAGGTTAGGTGAGGTGAGGTTAGGTTACGTTAGGTTAGGTTAGGTTATGTTAGGTTAGGTTAGGTTAGGTTAGGTTAGGTTAGGTTAGGATAGGTTAGGTTAGGTTAGGTTAGGTTCGGTTAGGTTAGGTTAGGTTAGGTTAGGTTAGGTTAGGTTAGGTTAGGTTAGGTTAGGTAAGGTTAGGTTTGGTTATGTTAGGTTTGGTTAGGTTAGGTTAGGTTAGGTTAGGTTAGGTTAAGTTAGGTTAGGTTAGGTTAGGTTAGGTTAGGTTAGGTGTTAGATGTTAGATTAGATTAGATGTTAGGTTAGGTTAGGTTAGGTTAGGTTGGGCTAAGTTAGGTTAGGTGAGGTGACGTTAGGTTAGGTTAGGTTTTGTTAGGTTAGGTTAGGTTAGGTTAGGTTAGGTTAGATGTTAGATGTTAGATTATATTAAATGGGAAGTTAGATGTTCGATGTTAGACTAGATTAGACGTTAGGTTAGGTTAGGTTAGGTTGTTAGGTTAGGTTAGGTTAGGTTAGGTTAGGTTAGGTTAGGTTAGGTTAGGTTAGGTTAGGATAGGTTAGGTTAGGTTAGGTTAGGTTCGGTTAGGTTAGGTTAGGTTAGGTTAGGTTAGGTTAGGTTAGGTTAGGTTAGGTAAGGTTAGGTTTGGTTAGGTTAGGTTTGGTTAGGTTAGGTTAGGTTAGGTTAGGTTAGGTTAGGTTAAGTTAGGTTAGGTTAGGTTAGGTTAGGTTAGGTTAGGTTAGGTGTTAGATGTTAGATTAGATTAGATGTTAGGTTAGGTTAGGTTAGGTTAGGTTGGGTTAAGTTAGGGTAGGTGAGGTGACGTTAGGTTAGGTTAGGTTATGTTAGGTTAGGTTAGGTTAGGTTAGGTTAGGTTAGATGTTAGATGTTAGATTATATTAAATGGGAAGTTAGATGTTCGATGTTAGACTAGATTAGACGTTAGGTTAGGTTAGGTTAGGTTGTTAGGTTAGGTTAGGTTAGGTTAGGTTAGGTTAGGTTAGGTTAGGTTTGGTTAGGTTAGGTTAGGTTAGGTTAGGTTAGGTTAGGTTAGGTGTTAGATGATAGATTAGATTAGATGTTAAGTTAGATGTTAGATGTTAGAATAGATTAGATGTTAGGTTAGGTTAGGTTAGGTTAGTTTAGGATTAGATGTTACGTTAGATGTTAGATGTTAGATTAGATTAGATGTTAGGTTAGGTTAGGTTAGGTTAGGTTAGGTTAAGTTAGGTTAGGTTAGGTGAGGTGAGGTTAGGTTAGGTTAGGTTAGGTTATATTAGGTTAGGCTAGGTTAGGTTAGGTTAGGTTAGATGTTAGATGTTAGATTAAAATAAATGGGAAGTTAGATGTTCAATGTTAGACTAGATTAGACGTTAGGTTAGGTTAGGTTAGGTTAGGTTGTTAGGTTAGGTTAGGTTAGGTTAGGTTAGGTTAGTTAGGTTAGGTTAGGTTAGGTTAGGTTAGGATGAGATGTTAGGTTAGATGTTAGATGTTAGATTAGATTAGATGTTAGGTTAGGTTAGGTGAGGTGAGGTTAGGTTAGGTTAGGTTAGGTTAGGGTATGTTAGGTTAGGTTAGGTTAGGTTAGGTGAGGTGAGGTTAGGTTAGGTTAGGTTAGGTTAGGGTATGTTAGGTTAGGTTAGGTTAGGTTATGTTAGGTTAGGTTATGTTAGGTTATGTTAGGTTAGCTTAGGTTAGTTTAGGTTAGGTTAGGTTAGGTTACGTTAGGGTAGGTTAGGTTAGGTTAGGTTAGGTTAGGTTATGTTAGGTTAGGTTAGGTTAGGTTAGGTTAGGTTAGGTTAGGTTAGGTTAGGTTAGGGTAGGCTAGGCTAGGCTAGGCTAGGCTAGGCAAGGCTAGGCTAGGCTAGGTTAGGTTAGGTTAGGTTAGGTTAGGTTAGGTTAGGGTATGTTAGGTTAGGTTAGGTTAGATGTTAGATGTTAGATTATATTAGATGGGAAGTTAGATGTTCGATGTTAGACTAGATTAGACGTTAGGATAGGTTAGGTTAGGTTAGGTTAGGTCAGGTTAGGTTAGGTTAGGTTAGGTTAGGTTAGGTTAGGTTAGGTTAGGTTAGGTTAGGTTAGTTTAGGTTAGGTTAGGTTAGGTTAGGTTAGGTTAGGTTAGGTTAGGTTAGGTGTTAGATGTTAGATTAGATTAGATGTTAAGTTAGATGTTAGATGTTAGAATAGATTAGATGTTAGGTTAGGTTAGGTTAGGTTAGTTTAGGATTAGATGTTACGTTAGATGTTAGATTAGATTAGATGTTAGGTTAGGTTAGGTTAGGTTAGGTTGGGTTAAGTTAGTTTAGGTTAGGTTAGGTGAGGTGAGGTTAGGTTACGTTAGGTTAGGTTAGGTTATGTTAGGTTAGGTTAGGTTAGGTTAGGTTAGGTTAGGTTAGGTTAGGTTAGGATAGGTTAGGTTAGGTTAGGTTAGGTTAGGTTAGGTTAGGTTAGGTTAGGTGTTAGATGTTAGATTAGATTAGATGTTAAGTTAGATGTTAGATGTTAGAATAGATTAGATGTTAGGTTAGGTTAGGTTAGGTTAGTTTAGGATTAGATGTTACGTTAGATGTTAGATTAGATTAGATGTTAGGTTAGGTTAGGTTAGGTTAGGTTGGGTTAAGTTAGGTTAGGTTAGGTTAGGTGAGGTGAGGTTAGGTTACGTTAGGTTAGGTTAGGTTATGTTAGGTTAGGTTAGGTTAGGTTAGGTTAGGTTAGGTTAGGTTAGGATAGGTTAGGTTAGGTTAGGTTAGGTTCGGTTAGGTTAGGTTAGGTTAGGTTAGGTTAGGTTAGGTTAGGTTAGGTTAGGTTAGGTAAGGTTAGGTTTGGTTATGTTAGGTTTGGTTAGGTTAGGTTAGGTTAGGTTAGGTTAGGTTAGGTTAAGTTAGGTTAGGTTAGGTTAGGTTAGGTTAGGTTAGGTGTTAGATGTTAGATTAGATTAGATGTTAGGTTAGGTTAGGTTAGGTTAGGTTGGGCTAAGTTAGGTTAGGTGAGGTGACGTTAGGTTAGGTTAGGTTATGTTAGGTTAGGTTAGGTTAGGTTAGGTTAGGTTAGATGTTAGATGTTAGATTATATTAAATGGGAAGTTAGATGTTCGATGTTAGACTAGATTAGACGTTAGGTTAGGTTAGGTTAGGTTGTTAGGTTAGGTTAGGTTAGGTTAGGTTAGGTTAGGTTAGGTTAGGTTAGGTTAGGTTAGGTTAGGATAGGTTAGGTTAGGTTAGGTTAGGTTCGGTTAGGTTAGGTTAGGTTAGGTTAGGTTAGGTTAGGTTAGGTTAGGTTAGGTTAGGTAAGGTTAGGTTTGGTTAGGTTAGGTTTGGTTAGGTTAGGTTAGGTTAGGTTAGGTTAGGTTAGGTTAAGTTAGGTTAGGTTAGGTTAGGTTAGGTTAGGTTAGGTTAGGTTAGGTGTTAGATGTTAGATTAGATTAGATGTTAGGTTAGGTTAGGTTAGGTTGGGTTAAGTTAGGGTAGGTGAGGTGACGTTAGGTTAGGTTAGGTTATGTTAGGTTAGGTTAGGTTAGGTTAGGTTAGGTTAGATGTTAGATGTTAGATTATATTAAATGGGAAGTTAGATGTTCGATGTTAGACTAGATTAGACGTTAGGTTAGGTTAGGTTAGGTTGTTAGGTTAGGTTAGGTTAGGTTAGGTTAGGTTAGGTTTGGTTAGGTTAGGTTAGGTTAGGTTAGGTTAGGTTAGGTTAGGTGTTAGATGATAGATTAGATTAGATGTTAAGTTAGATGTTAGATGTTAGAATAGATTAGATGTTAGGTTAGGTTAGGTTAGGTTAGTTTAGGATTAGATGTTACGTTAGATGTTAGATGTTAGATTAGATTAGATGTTAGGTTAGGTTAGGTTAGGTTAGGTTAAGTTAGGTTAGGTTAGGTGAGGTGAGGTTAGGTTAGGTTAGGTTAGGTTATATTAGGTTAGGCTAGGTTAGGTTAGGTTAGGTTAGATGTTAGATGTTAGATTAAAATAAATGGGAAGTTAGATGTTCAATGTTAGACTAGATTAGACGTTAGGTTAGGTTAGGTTAGGTTAGGTTGTTAGGTTAGGTTAGGTTAGGTTAGGTTAGGTTAGTTAGGTTAGGTTAGGTTAGGTTAGGATGAGATGTTAGGTTAGATGTTAGATGTTAGATTAGATTAGATGTTAGGTTAGGTTAGGTGAGGTGAGGTTAGGTTAGGTTAGGTTAGGTTAGGGTATGTTAGGTTAGGTTAGGTTAGGTTAGGTGAGGTGAGGTTAGGTTAGGTTAGGTTAGGTTAGGTTAGGGTATGTTAGGTTAGGTTAGGTTAGGTTATGTTAGGTTAGGTTATGTTAGGTTATGTTAGGTTAGCTTAGGTTAGTTTAGGTTAGGTTAGGTTAGGTTACGTTAGGGTAGGTTAGGTTAGGTTAGGTTAGGTTAGGTTATGTTAGGTTAGGTTAGGTTAGGTTAGGTTAGGTTATGTTAGGTTAGGTTAGGTTAGGTTAGGTTAGGTTAGGTTAGGTTAGGTTAGGTTAGGGTAGGTTAGGTTAGGTTAGGTTAGGTTAGGTTAGGTTAGGTTAGGTTAGGCTAGGTTAGGTTAGGTTAGGTTAGGTTAGGTTAGGTTAGGTGTTAGATGTTAGATTAGATTAGATGTTAAGTTAGATATTAGATGTTAGATTAGATTAGATGTTAGGTTAGGTTATGTTAGGTTAGGTTAGTTTAGGATTAAATGTTACGTTAGATGTTAGATGTTAGATTAGATTAGATGTTAGGTTAGGTTAGGTTAGGTTAGGTTGGGTTAGGTTGGGTTAGGTTAGGTTAGATGTTAGATGTTAGATTATATTAAATGGGAAGTTAGATGTTCGATGTTAGACTAGATTAGACGTTAGGTTAGGTTAGGTTAGGTTAGGTTGTTAGGTTAGGTTAGGTTAGGTTAGGTTAGGTTAGGTTAGGTTATGTTAGGTTAGGTTAGGTTGTTAGGTTAGGTTAGGTTAGCTTAGGTTACGTTAGGTTAGGTTAGGATTAGATGTTAGGTTAGATGTTAGATGTTAGATTAGATTAGATGTTAGGTTAGGTTAGGTTAGGTTAGGTTAGGTGAGGTGAGGTGAGGTTAGGTTAGGTTAGGTTAGGTTATGTTAGGTTAGGTTAGGTTAGGTTAGGTTAGATGTTAGATGTTAGATTATATTAGATGGGAAGTTAGATGTTCGATGTTAGACTAGATTAGACGTTAGGTTAGGTTAGGTTAGGTTGTTAGGTTAGGTTAGGTTAGGTTAGGTTAGGTTAGGTTAGGTTAGGTTAGGTTAGGTTAGGTTAGGTTAGGTTTGGTTAGGTTAGGTTAGGTTAGGTTAGGTTAGGTTAGGTGTTAGATGATAGATTAGATTAGGTGTTAAGTTAGATGTTAGATGTTAGAATAGATTAGATGTTAGGTTAGGTTAGGTTAGGTTAGTTTAGGATTAGATGTTACGTTAGATGTTAGATGTTAGATTAGATTAGATGTTAGGTTAGGTTAGGTTAGGTTAGGTTGGGTTAAGTTAGGTTAGGTTAGGTTAGGTTAGGTTAGGTTATATTAGGTTAGGTTAGGTTAGGTTAGGTTAGATGTTAGATGTTAGATTATAATAAATGGGAAGTTAGATGTTCAATGTTAGACTAGATTAGACGTTAGGTTAGGTTAGGTTAGGTTAGGTTGTTAGGTTAGGTTAGGTTAGGTTAGGTTAGTTAGGTTAGGTTAGGTTAGGTTAGGTTAGGATGAGATGTTAGGTTAGATGTTAGATGTTAGATTAGATTAGATGTTAGGTTAGGTTAGGTGAGGTGAGGTTAGGTTAGGTTAGGTTAGGGTATGTTAGGTTAGGTTAGGTTAGGTTAGGTTAGGTTAGGTGAGGTGAGGTTAGGTTAGGTTAGGTTAGGTTAGGGTAGGTTAGGTTAGGTTAGGTTAGGTTAGGTTAGGTTATGTTAGGTTAGGTTAGGTTAGCTTAGGTTAGTTTAGGTTAGGTTAAGTTAGGTTAGGTTACGTTAGGGTAGGTTAGGTTAGGTTAGGTTAGGTTAGGTTAGGTTAGGTTATGTTAGGTTAGGTTAGGTTAGGTTAGGTTAGGTAAGGTTAGGTTAGGTTAGGTTAGGTTAGGTTAGGTTAGGTTAGGGTAGGTTAGGTTAGGTTAGGTTAGGTTAGGTTAGGTTAGGTTAGGTTAGGCTAGGTTAGGTTAGGTTAGGTTAGGTTATGTTAGGTTAGGTTAGTTTAGGATTAGATGTTACGTTAGATGTTAGATGTTAGATTAGATTAGATGTTAGGTTAGGTAAGGTTAGGTTAGGTTGGGTTAGGTTAGGTTAGGTTAGGTTAGATGTTAGATGTTAGATTATATTGAATGGGAAGTTAGATGTTCGATGTTAGACTAGATTAGACGTTAGGTTAGGTTAGGTTAGGTTAGGTTGCTAGGTTAGGTTAGGTTAGGTTAGGTTAGGTTAGGTTACATTAGGTTAGGTTAGGTTAGGTTGTTAGGTTAGGTTAGGTTAGGTTAGGTTAGGTTAGGATTAGATGTTAGGTTAGATGTTAGATGTTAGATTAGATTAGATGTTAGGTTAGGTTAGGTTAGGTTAGGTTAGGTGAGGTTAGGATTAGATGTTAGGTTAGATGTTAGATGTTAGATTAGATTAGATATTAGGTTAGGTTAGGTTATGTTAGGTTAGGTTAGGTTAGGTTAGGTTAGATGTTAGATGTTAGATTATATTAGATGGGAAGTGAGATGTTCGATGTTAGACTAGATTAGACGTTAGGTTAGGTTAGGTTAGGTTAGGTTAGGTTAGGTTAGGATTTGATGTTAGGTTAGATGTTAGATGTTAGATTAGATTAGATGTTATGTTAGGTTAGGTTAGGTTAGGTGAGGTTAGGTTAGGTTAGGTTAGGTTATGTTAGGTTAGGTTAGGTTAGGTTAGGTTAGGTTAGGTTAGGTGTTAGATGTTAGATTAGATTAGATGTTAGGTTAGGTTAGGTTAGGTTAGGTTGGGTTAAGTTAGGTTAGGTTAGGTTAGGTGAGGTGAGGTGAGGTTAGGTTAGGTTAGGTTAGGTTAGGTTAGGTTAGGTTAGGTTAATTTAGATGTTAGATGTTAGATTATATTAAATGGGAAGTTAGATGTTCGATGTTAGACTAGATTAGACGTTAGGTTAGTTTAGGTTAGGTTGTTAGGATAGGTTAGGTTAGGTTAGGTTAGGTTAGGTTAGGTTAGGTTAGGTTAGGCTAGGCTAGCCTAGGCTAGCCTAGGCTAGACTAGGCTAGGCTAGGCTAGGCTAGGCTAGGTTAGGTTAGGTTAGGTTAGGTTAGGTTAGGTTAGGTTAGGGTAGGCTAGGCTAGGCTAGGCTAGGCTAGGCAAGGCTAGGCTAGGCTAGGTTAGGTTAGGTTAGGTTAGGTTAGGTTAGGTTAGGGTATGTTAGGTTAGGTTAGGTTAGATGTTAGATGTTAGATTATATTAGATGGGAAGTTAGATGTTCGATGTTAGACTAGATTAGACGTTAGGATAGGTTAGGTTAGGTTAGGTTAGGTCAGGTTAGGTTAGGTTAGGTTAGGTTAGGTTAGGTTAGGTTAGGTTAGGTTAGTTTAGGTTAGGTTAGGTTAGGTTAGGTTAGGTTAGGTTAGGTGTTAGATGTTAGATTAGATTAGATGTTAAGTTAGATGTTAGATGTTAGAATAGATTAGATGTTAGGTTAGGTTAGGTTAGGTTAGTTTAGGATTAGATGTTACGTTAGATGTTAGATTAGATTAGATGTTAGGTTAGGTTAGGTTAGGTTAGGTTGGGTTAAGTTAGGTTAGGTTAGGTTAGGTGAGGTGAGGTTAGGTTACGTTAGGTTAGGTTAGGTTATGTTAGGTTAGGTTAGGTTAGGTTAGGTTAGGTTAGGTTAGGTTAGGATAGGTTAGGTTAGGTTAGGTTAGGTTCGGTTAGGTTAGGTTAGGTTAGGTTAGGTTAGGTTAGGTTAGGTTAGGTTAGGTTAGGTAAGGTTAGGTTTGGTTAGGTTAGGTTTGGTTAGGTTAGGTTAGGTTAGGTTAGGTTAGGTTAGGTTAAGTTAGGTTAGGTTAGGTTAGGTTAGGTTAGGTTAGGTGTTAGATGTTAGATTAGATTAGATGTTAGGTTAGGTTAGGTGAGGTGAGGTTAGGCTAGGTTAGGTTAGGTTATGTTAGGTTAGGTTAGGTTAGGTTAGGTTGGGTTAGATGTTAGATTATATTAAATGGGAAGTTAGATGTTCGATGTTAGACTAGATTAGACGTTAGGTTAGGTTAGGTTAGGTTAGGTTAGGTTGTTAGGTTAGGTTAGGTTAGGTTAGGTTAGGTTAGGTTAGGTTAGGTTAGGTTAGGTTAGGTTAGGTTAGGTTAGGTTAGGTTAGGTTAGGTGTTAGATGTTAGATTAGATTAGATGTTAAGTTAGATGTTAGATGTTAGATTAGATTAGATGTTAGGTTAGGTTAGGTTAGGTTAGGTTAGGATTATATGTTAGGTTAGATGTTAGATGTTAGATTAGATTAGATGTTAGGTTAGGTTAGGTTAGGTGAGGTGAGGTTAGGTTAGGTTAGGTTAGGTTAGGTTAGGTTAGATGTTAGGTGTTAGATTATATTAGATGGGAAGTTAGATGTTCGATGTTAGACTAGATTAGACGTTAGGTTAGGTTAGGTTAGGTTGTTAGGTTAGGTGAGGTTAGGTTAGGTTAGGTTAGGTTTGGTTTGGTTAGGTTAGGTTAGGTTAGGTTAGGTTAGGTTAGGTTAGGGTAGGTTAGGTTAGGTTAGGTTAGGTTAGGTTAGGTTACGTTAGGTTAGGCTAGGTTAGGTTAGGTTAGGTTAGGTTAGGTTAGGTTAGGTTAGGTGTTAGATGTTAGATTAGATTAGATGTTAAGTTAGATGTTAGATGTTAGATTAGATTAGATGTTAGGTTAGGTTAGGTTAGGTTAGGTTAGGTTAGGTTAGGTTAGGTTAGGTTTGGTTAGGTTAGGTTAGGTTAGGTTAGGTTAGGTTAGGTTAGATGTTAGATGTTAGATTATATTAGATGGGAAGTTAGTTCTTCGATGTTAGACTAGATTAGACGTTAGGTTAGGTTAGGTTAGGTTAGGTTAGGTTAGGTTAGGTTAGGTTTGGTTAGGTTAGGTTAGGTTAGGTTAGGTTAGGTTAGGTTAGGTTACGTTAGGTTAGGTTAGGTTAGGTTAGAATAGGTTAGGTTAGGTTAGGTTAAATTAGGTTAGGTTAGGTTAGGTTAGGTTAGGTTAAGTTAGGTTAGGTTAGGTGAGGTTTGGTTAGGTTAGGTTAGGTTAGGTTAGGTTAGGTTAGGTTAGGTTGGGTTAGGTAAGGTTAGGTTAGGTTAGGTTAGGTGTTAGATGTTAGATTAGATTAGATGTTAAGTTAGATGTTAGATGTTAGATTAGATTAGATGTTAGGTTAGGTTAGTTTAGGATTAGATGTTACGTTAGATGTTAGATGTTAGGTTAGATTAGATGTTAGATTAGGTTAGGTTAGGTTAGGTTGGGTTAGGTTAGGTTAGGTTAGGTTAGGTTAGGTGAGGTGAGGTTAGGTTACGTTAGGTTATGTTAGGTTAGGTTAGGTTAGGTTAGATGTTAGATGTTAGATTATATTAGATGGGAAGTTAGATGTTCGATGTTAGACTAGATTAGAGGTTAGGTTAGGTTAGGTTAGGTTGTTAGGTTAGATTAGGTTAGGTTAGGTTAGGTTAGGTTAGGTTAGGTTAGGATTAGATGTTAGGTTAGATGTTAGATGTTAGATTAGATTAGATGTTAGGTTAGGTTAGGTTAGATGAGGTAAGGTTAGGTTAGGTTAGGTTAGGTTATGTTAGGTTAGGTTAGGTTAGGTTAGATGTTAGATGTTAGATTATATTAGATGGGAAGTTAGATGTTCGATGTTAGACTAGATTAGACGTTAGGTTAGGTTAGGTTAGGTTTGGTTAGGTTAGGTTAGGTTAGGTTAGGTTAGGTTAGGTTAGGTTAGGTTAGGTTAGGTTAGGCTAGGTTAGGTTAGGTTAGGTTAGGTTAGGTTAGGTGTTAGATGTTAGATTAGATTAGATGTTAAGTTAGATGTTAGATGTTAGATTAGATTAGATGTTAGGTTAGGTTAGGTTAGGTTAGTTTAGGATTAGATGTTACGTTAGATGTTAGATGTTAGATTAGATTAGATGTTAGGTTAGGTTAGGTTAGGTTAGGTTGGGTTAAGTTAGGTTAGGTTAGGGGAGGTGAGGTTAGGTTAGGTTAGGTTAGGTTAGGTTAGGTGAGGTGAGGTGAGGTTAGGTTAGGTTAGGTTAGGTTATGTTAGGTTAGGTTAGGTTAGGTTAGGTTAGATGTTAGATGTTAGATTATATTAAATGGGAAGTTAGATGTTCGATGTTAGATTAGATTAGACGTTAGGTTAGGTTAGGTTAGGTTAGGTTGTTAGGTTAGGTTAGGTTAGGTTAGGTTAGGTTAGGTTACGTTACGTTAGGGTAGGTTAGGCTAGGTTAGGTTAGGTTAGGTTAGATGTTAGATGTTAGATTATAATAAATGGGAAGTTAGATGTTCGATGTTAGTCTAGATTAGACGTTAGGTTAGGTTAGGTTAGGTTAGGTTGTTAGGTTAGGTTAGGTTAGGTTAGGATGAGATGTTAGGTTAGATGTTAGATGTTAGATTAGATTAGATGTTAGGTTAGGTTAGGTGAGGTGAGGTTAGGTTAGGTTAGGTTAGGTTAGATGTTAGATGTTAGATTATATTAAATGGGAAGTTAGATGTTCGATGTTAGACTAGATTAGACGTTAGGTTAGGTTAGGTTAGGTTAGGTTAGGTTAGGTTAGGTTAGGTTAGGTTAGGTTATGTTAGGTTAGGTTAGGTTAGCTTAGGTTAGTTTAGGTTAGGTTAGGTTAGGTTAGGTTAGGTTAGGTTATGTTAAGTTAGGTTAGGTTAGGTTAGGTTAGGTTAGGTTAGGTTAGGTAAGGTTATGTTAGGTTAGCTTAGGTTAGTTTAGGTTAGGTTAGGTTAGGTTACGTTAGGGTAGGTTAGGTTAGGTTAGGTTAGGTTAGGTTATGTTAGGTTAGGTTAGGTTAGGTTAGGTTAGGTTATGTTAGGTTAGGTTAGGTTAGGTTAGGTTAGGTTAGGTTAGGTTAGGTTAGGTTAGGGTAGGTTAGGTTAGGTTAGGTTAGGTTAGGTTAGGTTAGGTTAGGTTAGGCTAGGTTAGGTTAGGTTAGGTTAGGTTAGGTTAGGTTAGGTGTTAGATGTTAGATTAGATTAGATGTTAAGTTAGATATTAGATGTTAGATTAGATTAGATGTTAGGTTAGGTTAGTTTAGGATTAGATGTTACGTTAGATGTTAGATGTTAGGTTAGATTAGATGTTAGGTTAGGTTAGGTTAGGTTGGGTTAAGTTAGGTTAGGTTAGGTTAGGTGAGGTGAGGTTAGGTTAGGTTAGGTTATGTTAGGTTAGATTAGGTTAGGTTAGGTTAGATGTTAGATTATATTAGATGGGAAGTTAGATGTTCGATGTTAGACTAGATTAGAGGTTAGGTTAGGTTAGGTTAGGTTGTTAGGTTAGGTTAGGTTAGGTTAGGTTAGGTTAGGTTAGGATTAGATGTTAGGTTAGATGTTAGATGTTAGATTAGATTAGATGTTAGGTTAGGTTAGGTTAGGTTAGGTTAGGTGAGGTGAGGTTAGGTTAGGTTAGGTTATGTTAGGTTAGGTTAGGTTAGGTTAGATGTTAGATGTTAGATTATATTAGATGGGAAGTTAGATGTTCGATGTTAGACTAGATTAGACGTAGGGTTAGGTTAGGTTAGGTTTGGTTAGGTTAGGTTAGGTTAGGTTAGGTTAGGTTAGGTTAGGTTAGGTTAGGCTAGGTTAGGTTATGTTAGGTTAGGTGTTAGATGTTAGATTAGATTAGATGTTAAGTTAGATGTTAGATGTTAGATTAGATTAGATGTTAGGTTAGGTTAGGTTAGGTTAGGTTAGTTTAGGATTAGATGTTACGTGAGATGTTAGATGTTAGATTAGATTAGATGTTAGGTTAGGTTAGGTTAGGTTAGGTTGGGTTAGGTTAGGTTAGGTTAGGTTAGGTGAGGTGATGTTAGGTTAGGTTAGGTTAGGTTATGTTAGGTTAGGTTAGGTTAGGTTAGGTTAGATGTTAGATTATATTAAATGGGAAGTTAGATGTTCGATGTTAGACTAGATTAGACGTTAGGTTAGGTTAGGTTAGGTTAGGTTGTTAGGTTAGGTTAGGTTAGGTTAGGTTAGGTTAGGTTGTTAGGTTAGGTTAGGTTAGGTTAGGTTAGGTTAGGTTAGGTTAGGTTAGGCTAGGTTAGGTTAGGTTAGGTTAGGTTAGGTTATGTTAGGTGTTAGATGTTAGATTAGATTAGATGTTAAGTTAGATGTTAGATGTTAGATTAGATTAGATGTTAGGTTAGGTTAGGTTAGGTTAGGTTAGGATTATATGTTAGGTTAGATGTTAGATGTTAGATTAGATTAGATGTTAGGTTAGGTTAGGTTAGGTGAGGTGAGGTTAGGTTAGGTTAGGTTAGGTTAGGTTATGTTAGGTTAGGTTAGGTTAGGTTAGGTTAGATGTTAGATGTTAGATTATATTAGATGGGAAGTTAGATGTTCGATGTTAGACTAGATTAGAGGTTAGGTTAGGTTAGGTTAGGTTGTTAGGTTAGGTTAGGTTAGGTTAGGTTAGGTTAGGTTAGGATTAGATGTTAGGTTAGATGTTAGATGTTAGATTAGATTAGATGTTAGGTTAGGTTAGGTTAGGTTAGGTTAGGTGAGGTGAGGTTAGGTTAGGTTAGGTTAGGTTAGGTTAGGTTATGTTAGGTTAGGTTAGGTTAGATGTTAGATGTTAGATTATATTAGATGGGAAGTTAGATGTTCAATGTTAGAATAGATTAGACGTTAGGTTAGGTTTGGTTAGGTTAGGTTAGGTTAGGTTAGGTTAGGTTAGGTTAGGTTAGGTTAGGTTAGGTTAGGTTAGGTGTTAGATGTTAGATTAGATTAGATGTTAAGTTAGATGTTAGATGTTAGATTAGATTAGATGTTAGGTAAGGTTAGGTTAGGTTAGTTTAGGATTAGATGTTACGTTAGATGTTAGATGTTAGATTAGATTAGATGTTAGGTTAGGTTAGGTTAGGTTGGGTTAGGTTAGGTTAGGTTAGGTTAGGTGAGGTGAGGTTAGGCTAGGTTAGGTTAGGTTATGTTAGGTTAGGTTAGGTTAGGTTAGGTTGGGTTAGATGTTAGATTATATTAAATGGGAAGTTAGATGTTCGATGTTAGACTAGATTAGACGTTAGGTTAGGTTAGGTTAGGTTAGGTTGTTAGGTTAGGTTAGGTTAGGTTAGGTTAGGTTAGGTTAGGTTGTTAGGTTAGGTTAGGTTAGGTTAGGTTAGGTTAGGTTAGGCTAGGTTAGGTTAGGTTAGGTTAGGTTAGGTTAGGTTAGGTGTTAGATGTTAGATTAGATTAGATGTTAAGTTAGATGTTAGATGTTAGATTAGATTAGATGTTAGGTCAGGTTAGGTTAGGTTAGGTTAGGATTATATGTTAGGTTAGATGTTAGATGTTAGATTAGATTAGATGTTAGGTTAGGTTAGGTTAGGTGAGGTGAGGTGAGGTTAGGTTAGGTTAGGTTAGGTTAGGTTAGGTTAGGTTAGATGTTAGATGTTAGATTATATTAGATGGGAAGTTAGATGTTCGATGTTAGACTAGATTAGACGTTAGGTTAGGTTAGGTTAGGTTGTTAGGTTAGGTGAGGTTAGGTTAGGTTAGGTTAGGTTTGGTTTGGTTAGGTTAGGTTAGGTTAGGTTAGGTTAGGTTAGGTTAGGTTAGGTTAGGTTAGGGTAGGTTAGGTTAGGTTAGGTTAGGTTACGTTAGGTTAGGCTAGGTTAGGTTAGGTTAGGTTAGGTTAGGTTAGGTTAGGTTAGGTGTTAGATGTTAGATTAGATTAGATGTTAAGTTAGATGTTAGATGTTAGATTAGATTAGATGTTAGGTTAGGTTAGGTTAGGTTAGGTTAGGTTAGGTTATGTTTGGTTAGGTTAGGTTAGGTTAGGTTAGGTTAGGTTAGATGTTAGATGTTAGATTATATTAGATGGGAAGTTAGATGTTCGATGTTAGACTAGATTAGACGTTAGGTTAGGTTAGGTTAGGTTAGGTTAGGTTAGGTTTGGTTAGGTTAGGTTAGGTTAGGTTAGGTTAGGTTAGGTTAGGTTACGTTAGGTTAGGTTAGGTTAGGTTAGAATAGGTTAGGTTAGGTTAGGTTAAATTAGGTTAGGTTAGGTTAGGTTAGGTTAGGTTAAGTTAGGTTAGGTTAGGTGAGGTTTGGTTAGGTTAGGTTAGGTTAGGTTAGGTTAGGTTAGGTTAGGTTAGGTTAGGTTGGGTTAGGTAAGGTTAGGTTAGGTTAGGTTAGGTGTTAGATGTTAGATTAGATTAGATGTTAAGTTAGATGTTAGATGTTAGATTAGATTAGATGTTAGGTTAGGTTAGTTTAGGATTAGATGTTACGTTAGATGTTAGATGTTAGGTTAGATTAGATGTTAGATTAGGTTAGGTTAGGTTAGGTTGGGTTAGGTTAGGTTAGGTTAGGTTAGGTGAGGTGAAGTTAGGTTAGGTTAGGTTATGTTAGGTTAGGTTAGGTTAGGTTAGATGTTAGATGTTAGATTATGTTAGATGGGAAGTTAGATGTTCGATGTTAGACTAGATTAGAGGTTAGGTTAGGTTAGGTTAGGTTGTTAGGTTAGGTTAGGTTAGGTTAGGTTAGGTTAGGTTAGGTTAGGATTAGATGTTAGGTTAGATGTTAGATGTTAGATTAGATTAGATGTTAGGTTAGGTTAGGTTAGGTGAGGTAAGGTTAGGTTAGGTTAGGTTAGGTTATGTTAGGTTAGGTTAGGTTAGGTTAGATGTTAGATGTTAGATTATATTAGATGGGAAGTTAGATGTTCGATGTTAGACTAGATTAGACGTTAGGTTAGGTTAGGTTAGGTTTGGTTAGGTTAGGTTAGGTTAGGTTAGGTTAGGTTAGGTTAGGTTAGGTTAGGTTAGGCTAGGTTAGGTTAGGTTAGGTTAGGTTAGGTTAGGTTAGGTGTTAGATGTTAGATTAGATTAGATGTTAAGTTAGATGTTAGATGTTAGATTAGATTAGATGTTAGGTTAGGTTAGTTTAGGATTAGATGTTACGTTAGATGTTAGATGTTAGATTAGATTAGATGTTAGGTTAGGTTAGGTTAGGTTAGGTTGGGTTAGGTTAGGTTAGGTTAGGTTAGGTGAGGTGAGGTTAGGTTAGGTTAGGTTAGGTTATGTTAGGTAAGGTTAGGTTAGGTTAGGTTAGATGTTAGATTATATTAAATGGGAAGTTAGATGTTCGATGTTAGACTAGATTAGACGTTAGGTTAGGTTAGGTTAGGTTAGGTTGTTAGGTTAGGTTAGGTTAGGTTAGGTTAGGTTAGGTAGTTAGGTTAGGTTAGGTTAGGTTAGGTTAGGTTAGGTTAGGTTAGGTTAGGCTAGGTTAGGTTAGGTTAGGTTAGGTTAGGTTAGGTGTTAGATGTTAGATTAGATTAGATGTTCAGTTAGATGTTAGATGTTAGATTAGATTAGATGTTAGGTTAGGTTAGGTTAGGTTAGGTTAGGATTATATGTTAGGTTAGATGTTAGATGTTAGATTAGATTAGATGTTAGGTTAGGTTAGGTTAGGTGAGGTGAGGTGAGGTTAGGTTAGGTTAGGTTAGGTTAGGTTAGGATATGTTAGGTTAGGTTAGGTTAGGTTAGGTTAGATGTTAGATGTTAGATTATATTAGATGGGAAGTTAGATGTTCGATGTTAGACTAGATTAGACGTTAGGTTAGGTTAGGTTAGGTTGTTAGGTTAGGTGAGGTTAGGTTAGGTTAGGTTAGGTTTGGTTTGGTTAGGTTAGGTTAGGTTAGGTTAGGTTAGGTTAGGTTAGGTTAGGTTAGGTTAGGTTAGGGTAGGTTAGGTTAGGTTAGGTTAGGTTAGGTTAGGTTAGGTTAGGTTAGGCTAGGTTAGGTTAGGTTAGGTTAGGTTAGGTTAGGTTAGGTTAGGTGTTAGATGTTAGATTAGATTAGATGTTAAGTTAGATGTTAGATGTTAGATTAGATTAGATGTTACGTTGGGTTAGGTTAGGTTAGGTTGGGTTAGGTTAGGTTAGGTTAGGTTAGGTGAGGTGAGGTTAGGTTAGGTTAGGTTAGGTTAGGTTATGTAAGGTTAGGTTAGGTTAGGTTAGGTTAGGTTAGATGTTAGATGTTAGACTAGATTAGACGTTAGGTTAGGTTAGGTTAGGTTAGGTTGTTAGGTTAGGTAAGGTTAGGTTAGGTTAGGTTAGGTTAGGTTAGGTTAGGTTAGGTGTTAGATGCTAGATTAGATTAGATGTTAAGTTAGATGTTAGATGTTAGATTAGATTAGATGTTAGGTTAGGTTAGGTTAGGTTAGTTTAGGATTAGATGTTACATTAGATGTTAGATGTTAGATTAGATTAGATGTTATGTTAGGTTGGGTTAAGTTAGGTTAGGTTAGGTGAGGTGAGGTGAGGTGAGGTTAGGTTAGGTTAGGTTAGGTTATGTTAGGTTAGGTTAGGTTAGGTTAGGTTAGGTTAGGTTAGGATTAGATGTTAGGTTAGATGTTAGATGTTAGATTAGATTAGATGTTAGGTTAGGTTAGGTTAGGTGAGGTGAGGTTAGGTTAGGTTAGGTTAGGTTATGTTAGGTTAGGTTAGGTTAGGTTAGGTTAGGTTAGGTTAGATGTTAGATGTTAGATTATATTAGATGGGAAGTTAGATGTTCGATGTTAGACTAGATTAGACGTTAGGTTAGGTTAGGTTAGGTTAGGTTTGGTTAGGTTAGGTTAGGTTAGGTTAGGTTAGGTTAGGTTAGGTTAGGTTACGTTAGGTTAGGTTAGGTTAGGTTAGGTTAGGTTAGAATAGGTTAGGTTAGGTTAGGTTAAATTAGGTTAGGTTAGGTTAGGTTAGGTTAGGTTAGGTTAGGTTAAGTTAGGTTAGGTTAGGTGAGGTTTGGTTAGGTTAGGTTAGGTTAGGTTAGGTTAGGTTATGTTAGGTGTTAGATGTTAGATTAGATTAGATGTTAAGTTAGATGTTAGATGTTAGAATAGATTAGATGTTAGGTTAGGTTAGGTTAGGTTAGTTTAGGATTAGATGTTACGTTAGATGTTAGATGTTAGATTAGATTAGACGTTAGGTTAGGTTAGGTTAGGTTGGGTTAAGTTAGGTTAGGTTAGGTGAGGTTAGGTTAGGTTAGGTTAGGTTATGTTAGGTTAGGTTAGGTTAGGTTAGGTTAAGTTAGATGTTAGATGTTAGATTATATTAAATGGGAAGTTAGATGTTCGATGTTAGACTAGATTAGACGTTAGGTTAGGTTAGGTTAGGTTGTTAGGTTAGGTTAGGTTAGGTTAGGTTAGATTAGGTTAGGTTAGGTTAGGTCAGGTTAGGTTAGGTTAGGTTAGGTTAGGTAAGGTTAGGTTAGGATGAGATGTTAGGTTAGATCTTAGATGTTAGATTAGATTAGATGTTAGGTTAGGTTAGGTTAGGTTAGGTGAGGTGAGGTTAGGTTTGGTTAGGTTAGGGTATGTTAGGTTTGGTTAGGTTAGGTTAGGTTAGATGTTAGATGTTAGATTATATTAGATGGGAAGTTAGATGTTCGATGTTAGACTAGATTAGACGTTAGGTTAGGTTAGGTTAGGTAAGGTTAGGTCAGGTTAGGTTAGGTTAGGTTAGGTTAGGTTAGGTTAGGTTAGGTTAGGTTAGTTTAGGCTAGGTTAGGTTAGGTTAGGTTAGGTTAGGTTAGTTTAGGATTAGATGTTACGTTAGATGTTAGATGTTAGATTAGATTAGATGTTAGGTTAGGTTAGGTTAGGTTAGGTTGGGTTAGGTTAGGTTAGGTTAGGTTAGGTGAGGTGAGGTTAGGTTAGGTTAGGTTAGGTTAGGTTATGTAAGGTTAGGTTAGGTTAGGTTAGGTTAGGTTAGATGTTAGATGTTAGACTAGATTAGACGTTAGGTTAGGTTAGGTTAGGTTGTTAGGTTAGGTAAGGTTAGGTTAGGTTAGGTTAGGTTAGGTGTTAGATGCTAGATTAGATTAGATGTTAAGTTAGGTGTTAGATGTTAGATTAGATTAGATGTTAGGTTAGGTTAGGTTAGGTTAGTTTAGGATTAGATGTTACATTAGATGTTAGATTAGATTAGATGTTAGGTTAGGTTAGGTTAGGTTAGGTGAGGTGAGGTGAGGTGAGGTGAGGTTAGGTTAGGTTAGGTTAGGTTAGGTTAGGTTAGGTTAGGTTAGGTTAGATGTTAGATTATATTAGATGGGAAGTTAGATGTTCGATGTTAGACTAGATTAGACGTTAGGTTAGGTTAGGTTAGGTTAGGTTAGGTTAGGTTAGGTTTGGTTAGGTTAGGTTAGGTTAGGTTAGGTTAGGTTAGGTTAGGTTAGGTTAGGTTAGGTTACGTTAGGTTAGGTTAGGTTAGGTTAGGTTAGGTTAGAATAGGTTAGGTTAGGTTAGGTTAAATTAGGTTAGGTTAGGTTAGGTTAGGTTAGGTTAGGTTAAGTTAGGTTAGGTTAGGTGAGGTTTGGTTAGGTTAGGTTAGGTTAGGTTAGGTTAGGTTAGGTTAGGTTAGGTAAGGTTAGGTTAGGTTAGGTTAGGTGTTAGATGTTAGATTAGATTATATGTTAAGTTAGATGTTAGATGTTAGATTAGATTAGATGTTAGGTTAGGTTAGTTTAGGATTAGATGTTACGTTAGATGTTAGATGTTAGGTTAGATTAGATGTTAGATTAGGTTAGGTTAGGTTAGGTTAGGTTGGGTTAGGTTAGGTTAGGTTAGGTGAGGTGAGGTTAGGTTAGGTTAGGTTATGTTAGGTTAGGTTAGGTTAGGTTAGGTTAGATGTTAGATTATATTAAATGGGAAGTTAGATGTTCGATGTTAGACTAGATTAGACGTTAGGTTAGGTTAGGTTAGGTTAGGTTGTTAGGTTAGGTTAGGTTAGGTTAGGTTAGGTAGTTAGGTTAGGTTAGGTTAGGTTAGGTTAGGTTAGGTTAGGTTAGGTTAGGCTAGGTTAGGTTAGGTTAGGTTAGGTTAGGTTAGGTGTTAGATGTTAGATTAGATTAGATGTTCAGTTAGATGTGAGATGTTAGATTAGTTTAGATGTTAGGTTAGGTTAGGTTAGGTTAGGATTATATGTTAGGTTAGATGTTAGATGTTAGATTAGATTAGATGTTAGGTTAGGTTAGGTTAGGTGAGGTGAGGTGAGGTTAGGTTAGGTTAGGTTAGGATATGTTAGGTTAGGTTAGGTTAGGTTAGATGTTAGATGTTAGATTATATTAGATGGGAAGTTAGATGTTCGATGTTCGACTAGATTAGACGTTAGGTTAGGTTAGGTTAGGTTGTTAGGTTAGGTGAGGTTAGGTTAGGTTAGGTTAGGTTTGGTTTGGTTAGGTTAGGTTAGGTTAGGTTAGGTTAGGTTAGGTTAGGTTAGGTTAGGTTAGGGTAGGTTAGGTTAGGTTAGGTTAGGTTAGGTTAGGTTAGGCTAGGTTAGGTTAGGTTAGGTTAGGTTAGGTTAGGTTAGGTTAGGTTAGGTGTTAGATGTTAGATTAGATTAGATGTTAAGTTAGATGTTAGATGTTAGATTAGATTAGATGTTAGGTTGGGTTAGGTTAGGTTAGGTTGGGTTAGGTTAGGTTAGGTTAGGTTAGGTGAGGTGAGGTTAGGTTAGGTTAGGTTAGGTTAGGTTATGTAAGGTTAGGTTAGGTTAGGTTAGGTTAGGTTAGATGTTAGATGTTAGACTAGATTAGACGTTAGGTTAGGTTAGGTTAGGTTAGGTTGTTAGGTTAGGTAAGGTTAGGTTAGGTTAGGTTAGGTTAGGTTAGGTTAGGTTAGGTGTTAGATGCTAGATTAGATTAGATGTTAAGTTAGATGTTAGATGTTAGATTAGATTAGATGTTAGGTTAGGTTAGGTTAGGTTAGTTTAGGATTAGATGTTACATTAGATGTTAGATGTTAGATTAGATTAGATGTTATGTTAGGTTGGGTTAAGTTAGGTTAGGTTAGGTGAGGTGAGGTGAGGTGAGGTTAGGTTAGGTTAGGTTAGGTTATGTTAGGTTAGGTTAGGTTAGGTTAGGTTAGGTTAGGTTAGGTTAGGTTAGGATTAGATGTTAGGTTAGATGTTAGATGTTAGATTAGATTAGATGTTAGGTTAGGTTAGGTTAGGTTAGGTGAGGTGAGGTTAGGTTAGGTTAGGTTAGGTTATGTTAGGTTAGGTTAGGTTAGGTTAGGTTAGATGTTAGATGTTAGATTATATTAGATGGGAAGTTAGATGTTCGATGTTAGACTAGATTAGACGTTAGGTTAGGTTAGGTTAGGTTAGGTTAGGTTTGGTTAGGTTAGGTTAGGTGAGGTTAGGTTAGGTTACGTTAGGTTAGGTTAGGTTAGGTTAGGTTAGGTTAGGTTAGAATAGGTTAGGTTAGGTTAGGTTAAATTAGGTTAGGTTAGGTTAGGTTAGGTTAGGTTAGGTTAGGTTAGGTTAAGTTAGGTTAGGTTAGGTGAGGTTTGGTTAGGTTAGGTTAGGTTAGGTTAGGTTAGTTTAGGATTAGATGTTACGTTAGATGTTAGATGTTAGATTAGATTAGACGTTAGGTTAGGTTAGGTTAGGTTGGGTTAAGTTAGGTTAGGTTAGGTGAGGTTAGGTTAGGTTAGGTTAGGTTATGTTAGGTTAGGTTAGGTTAGGTTAGGTTAAGTTAGATGTTAGATGTTAGATTATATTAAATGGGAAGTTAGATGTTCGATGTTAGACTAGATTAGACGTTAGGTTAGGTTAGGTTAGGTTGTTAGGTTAGGTTAGGTTAGGTTAGGTTAGGTTAGGTTAGGTTAGGTTAAGTTAGGTCAGGTTAGGTTAGGTTAGGTTAGGTTAGGTTAGGTTAGGTAAGGTTAGGTTAGGATGAGATGTTAGGTTAGATCTTAGATGTTAGATTAGATTAGATGTTAGGTTAGGTTAGGTTAGGTTAGGTGAGGTGAGGTTAGGTTTGGTTAGGTTAGGGTATGTTAGGTTTGGTTAGGTTAGGTTAGGTTAGATGTTAGATGTTAGATTATATTAGATGGGAAGTTAGATGTTCGATGTTAGACTAGATTAGACGTTAGGTTAGGTTAGGGTAGGTAAGGTTAGGTCAGGTTAGGTTAGGTTAGGTTAGGTTAGGTTAGGTTAGGTTAGGTTAGGTTAGTTTAGGCTAGGTTAGGTTAGGTTAGGTTAGGTTAGGTTAGGTTAGTTTAGGATTAGATGTTACGTTAGATGTTAGATGTTAGATTAGATTAGATGTTAGGTTAGGTTAGGTTAGGTTAGGTTGGGTTAGGTTAGGTTAGGTTAGGTTAGGTGAGGTGAGGTTAGGTTAGGTTAGGTTAGGTTAGGTTAGGTTAGGTTATGTAAGGTTAGGTTAGGTTAGGTTAGGTTAGGTTAGATGTTAGATGTTAGACTAGATTAGACGTTAGGTTAGGTTAGGTTAGGTTGTTAGGTTAGGTAAGGTTAGGTTAGGTTAGGTTAGGTTAGGTGTTAGATGCTAGATTAGATTAGATGTTAAGTTAGGTGTTAGATGTTAGATTAGATCAGATGTTAGGTTAGGTTAGGTTAGTTTAGGATTAGATGTTACATTAGATGTTAGATTAGATTAGATGTTAGGTTAGGTTAGGTTAGGTTAGGTTGGGTTAAGTTAGGTTAGGTTAGGTGAGGTGAGGTGAGGTGAGGTTAGGTTAGGTGAGGTGAGGTGAGGTTAGGTTAGGTTAGGTTAGGTTAGATGTTAGATGTTAGATTATATTAGATGGGAAGTTAGATGTTCGATGTTAGACTAGATTAGACGTTAGGTTAGGTTAGGTTAGGTTAGGTTAGGTTAGGTTTGGTTAGGTTAGGTTAGGTTAGGTTAGGTTAGGTTAGGTTAGGTTAGGTTAGGTTACGTTAGGTTAGGTTAGGTTAGGTTAGGTTAGGTTAGAATAGGTTAGGTTAGGTTAGGTTAAATTAGGTTAGGTTAGGTTAGGTTAGGTTAAGTTAGGTTAGGTTAGGTGAGGTTTGGTTAGGTTAGGTTAGGTTAGGTTAGGTTAGGTTAGGTTAGGTTAGGTTAGGTTAGGTAAGGTTAGGTTAGGTTAGGTTAGGTGTTAGATGTTAGATTAGATTATATGTTAAGTTAGATGTTAGATGTTAGATTAGATTAGATGTTAGGTTAGGTTAGTTTAGGATTAGATGTTACGTTAGATGTTAGATGTTAGGTTAGATTAGATGTTAGATTAGGTTAGGTTAGGTTAGGTTAGGTTGGGTTAGGTTAGGTTAGGTTAGGTGAGGTGAGGTTAGGTTAGGTTAGGTTATGTTAGGTTAGGTTAGGTTAGGTTAGGTTAGATGTTAGATGTTAGATTATATTAGATGGGAAGTTAGATGTTCGATGTTAGACTAGATTAGAGGTTAGGTTAGGTTAGGTTAGGTTAGGTTAGGTTAGGTTAGGATTAGATGTTAGGTTAGATGTTAGATGTTAGATTAGATTAGATGTTAGGTTAGGTTAGGTTAGCTTAGGTTAGGTGAGGTAAGGTTAGGTTAGGTTAGGTTAGGTTATGTTAGGTTAGGTTAGGTTAGGTTAGATGTTAGATGTTAGATTATATTAGATGGGAAGTTAGATGTTCGATGTTAGACTAGATTAGACGTTAGGTTAGGTTAGGTTAGGTTTGCTTAGGTTAGGTTAGGTTGTTAGGTTAGGTAAGGTTAGGTTAGGTTAGGTTAGGTTAGGTTAGGTTAGGTGTTAGATGCTAGATTAGATTAGATGTTAAGTTAGGTGTTAGATGTTAGATTAGATTAGATGTTAGGTTAGGTTAGGTTAGGTTAGTTTAGGATTAGATGTTACATTAGATGTTAGATGTTAGATTAGATTAGATGTTAGGTTAGGTTAGGTTAGGTTAGGTTGGGTTAAGTTAGGTTAGGTTAGGTGAGGTGAGGTGAGGTGAGGTTAGGTTAGGTTAGGTTATGTTAGGTTAGGTTAGGTTAGGTTAGGTTAGGTTAGGTTAGGTTAGGTTAGGATTAGATGTTAGGTTAGATGTTAGATGTTAGATTAGATTAGATGTTAGGTTAGGTTAGGTTAGGTTAGGTGAGGTGAGGTTAGGTTAGGTTAGTTTAGGCTAGGTTAGGTTAGGTTAGGTTAGGTTAGGTTAGTTTAGGATTAGATGTTACGTTAGATGTTAGATGTTAGATTAGATTAGATGTTAGGTTAGGTTAGGTTAGGTTGGGTTAGGTTAGGTTAGGTTAGGTTAGGTGAGGTGAGGTTAGGTTAGGTTAGGTTAGGTTAGGTTAGGTTATGTAAGGTTAGGTTAGGTTAGGTTAGGTTAGATGTTAGATGTTAGACTAGATTAGACGTTAGGTTAGGTTGTTAGGTTAGGTAAGGTTAGGTTAGGTTAGGTTAGGTTAGGTTAGGTGTTAGATGCTAGATTAGATTAGATGTTAAGTTAGGTGTTAGATGTTAGATTAGATTAGATGTTAGGTTAGGTTAGGTTAGGTTAGTTTAGGATTAGATGTTACATTAGATGTTAGATGTTAGATTAGATTAGATGTTAGGTTAGGTTAGGTTAGGTTAGGTTGGGTTAAGTTAGGTTAGGTTAGGTGAGGTGAGGTGAGGTGAGGTTAGGTTAGGTTAGGTTATGTTAGGTTAGGTTAGGTTAGGTTAGGTTAGGTTAGGTTAGGTTAGGTTAGGATTAGATGTTAGGTTAGATGTTAGATGTTAGATTAGATTAGATGTTAGGTTAGGTTAGGTTAGGTTAGGTGAGGTGAGGTTAGGTTAGGTTAGGTTAGGTTATGTTAGGTGAGGTTAGGTTAGGTTAGGTTAGGTTAGGTTAGGTTAGGTTAGGTTAGGTTAGGTTAGGTTAGGTTAGGTTAGGTTAGGTTAGGTTAGGTTTGGTTAGGTTAGGTTAGGTTAGGTTAGGTTAGGTTAGGTTAGGTGAGGTTAGGTTAGGTTACGTTAGGTTAGGTTAGGTTAGGTTAGGTTAGGTTAGAATAGGTTAGGTTAGGTTAGGTTAAATTAGGTTAGGTTAGGTTAGGTTAGGTTAAGTTAGGTTAGGTTAGGTGAGGTTTGGTTAGGTTAGGTTAGGTTAGGTTAGGTTAGGTTAGGTTAGGTTAGGTTAGGTAAGGTTAGGTTAGGTTAGGTTAGGTGTTAGATGTTAGATTAGATTAGATGTTAAGTTAGATGTTAGATGTTAGATTAGATTAGATGTTAGGTTAGGTTAGCTTAGGATTAGATGTTACGTTAGATGTTAGATGTTAGGTTAGATTAGATGTTAGATTAGGTTAGGTTAGGTTAGGTTGGGTTAGGTTAGGTTAGGTTAGGTTAGGTGAGGTGAGGTTAGGTTAGGTTAGGTTATGTTAGGTTAGGTTAGGTTAGGTTAGGTTAGATGTTAGATTATATTAGATGGGAAGTTAGATGTTCGATGTTAGATTAGATTAGATGTTAGGTTAGGTTAGGTTAGCTTAGGTTAGGTGAGGTAAGGTTAGGTTAGGTTAGGTTATGTTAGGTTAGGTTAGGTTAGGTTAGATGTTAGATGTTAGATTATATTAGATGGGAAGTTAGATGTTCGATGTTAGACTAGATTAGACGTTAGGTTAGGTTAGGTTAGGTTTGGTTAGGTTAGGTTAGGTTAGGTTAGGTTAGGTTAGGTTAGGTTAGGTTAGGTTAGGTTAGGTTAGGTTAGGCTAGGTTAGGTTAGGTTAGGTTAGGCTAGGTTAGGTTAGGTGTTAGATGTTAGATTAGATTAGATGTTAAGTTAGATGTTAGATGTTAGATTAGATTAGATGTTAGGTTAGGTTAGGTTAGGTTAGGTTAGTTTAGGATTAGATGTTACGTTAGATGTTAGATGTTAGATTAGATTAGATGTTAGGTTAGGTTAGGTTGGGTTAGGTTGGGTTAGGTTAGGTTAGGTTAGGTTAGGTGAGGTGAGGTTAGGTTAGGTTAGGTTAGGTTATGTTAGGTTAGGTTAGGTTAGGTTAGGTTAGATGTTAGATTATATTAAATGGGAAGTTAGATGTTCGATGTTAGACTAGATTAGACGTTAGGTTAGGTTAGGTTGGGTTAGGTTGTTAGGTTAGGTTAGGTTAGGTTAGGTTAGGTTAGGTTAGGTTAGGTTAGGTTAGGCTAGGTTAGGTTAGGTTAGGTTAGGTTAGGTTAGGTTAGGTGTTAGATGTTAGATTAGATTAGATGTTAAGTTAGATGTTAGATGTTAGATTAGATTAGATGTTAGGTTAGGTTAGGTTAGGTTAGGATTATAGGTTAGGTTAGATGTTAGATTAGATTAGATGTTAGGTTAGGTTAGGTTAGGTGATGTGAGGTGAGGTTAGGTTAGGTTAGGTTAGGTTATGTTAGGTTAGGTTAGGTTAGGTTAGGTTAGATGTTAGATGTTAGATTATATTAGATGGGAAGTTAGATGTTCGATGTTAGACTAGATTAGACGTTAGGTTAGGTTAGGTTAGGTTGTTAGGTTAGGTGAGGTTAGGTTAGGTTAGGTTAGGTTTGGTTTGGTTAGGTTAGGTTAGGTTAGGTTAGGTTAGGTTAGGTTAGGTTAGGGTAGGTTAGGTTAGGTTAGGTTAGGTTAGGTTAGGTTAGGTTAGGTTAGGCTAGGTTAGGTTAGGTTAGGTTAGGTTAGGTTAGGTTAGGTTAGGTGTTAGATGTTAGATTAGATTAGATGTTAAGTTAGATGTTAGATGTTAGATTAGATTAGATGTTAGGTTAGGTTAGGTTAGGTTAGTTTAGGATTAGATGTTACGTTAGATGTTAGATGTTAGATTAGATTAGATGTTAGGTTAGGTTAGGTTAGGTTAGGTGAGGTGAGGTTAGGTTAGGTTAGGTTAGGTTAGGTTATGTAAGGTTAGGTTAGGTTAGGTTAGGTTAGGTTAGATGTTAGATGTTAGACTAGATTAGACGTTAGGTTAGGTTAGGTTAGGTTAGGTTGTTAGGTTAGGTAAGGTTAGGTTAGGTTAGGTTAGGTTAGGTTAGGTGTTAGATGCTAGATTAGATTAGATGTTAAGTTAGATGTTAGATTAGATTAGATGTTAGGTTAGGTTAGGTTAGGTTAGTTTAGGATTAGATGTTACATTAGATGTTAGATGTTAGATTAGATTAGATGTTAGGTTAGTTTAGGTTAGGTTAGGTTGGGTTAAGTTAGGTTAGGTTAGGTGAGGTGAGGTGAGGTGAGGTTAGGTTAGGTTAGGTTATGTTAGGTTAGGTTAGGTTAGGTTAGGTTAGGTTAGGTTAGGATTAGATGTTAGGTTAGATGTTAGATGTTAGATTAGATTAGATGTTAGGTTAGGTTAGGTTAGGTTAGGTGAGGTGAGGTGAGGTGAGGTTAGGTTAGGTTAGGTTAGGTTATGTTAGGTTAGGTTAGGTTAGGTTAGGTTAGGTTAGATGTTAGATGTTAGATTATATTAGATGGGAAGTTAGATGTTCGATGTTAGTCTAGATTAGACGTTAGGTTAGGTTAGGTTAGGTTAGGTTTGGTTAGGTTAGGTTAGGTTAGGTTAGGTTAGGTTAGGTTACGTTAGGTTAGGTTAGGTTAGGTTAGGTTAGGTTAGAATAGGTTAGGTTAGGTTAGGTTAAATTAGGTTAGGTTAGGTTAGGTTAGGTTAGGTTAGGTTAAGTTAGGTTAGGTTCGGTGAGGTTTGGTTAGGTTAGGTTAGGTTAGGTTAGGTTAGGTGTTAGATGTTAGAATAGATTAGATGTTAGGTTAGGTTAGGTTAGGTTAGTTTAGGATTAGACGTTACGTTAGATGTTAGATGTTAGATTAGATTAGATGTTAGGTTAGGTTAGGTTAGGTTGGGTTAAGTTAGGTTAGGTTAGGTGAGGTTAGGTTAGGTTAGGTTAGGTTATGTTAGGTTAGGTTAGGTTAGGTTAAGTTAGATGTTAGATGTTAGATTATATTAAATGGGAAGTTAGATGTTCGATGTTAGACTAGATTAGACGTTAGGTTAGGTTAGGTTAGGTTGTTAGGTTAGGTTAGGTTAGGTTAGGTTAGGTTAGGTTAAGTTAGGTCAGGTTAGGTTAGGTTAGGTTAGGTTAGGTTAGGTTAGGTAAGGTTAGGTTAGGATGAGATGTTAGGTTAGATCTTAGATGTTAGATTAGATTAGATGTTAGGTTAGGTTAGGTTAGGTTAGGTGAGGTGAGGTTAGGTTAGGTTAGGGTATGTTAGGTTTGGTTAGGTTAGGTTAGGTTAGATGTTAGATGTTAGATTATATTAGATGGGAAGTTAGATGTTCGATGTTAGACTAGATTAGACGTTAGGTTAGGTTAGGTTAGGTAAGGTTAGGTCAGGTTAGGTTAGGTTAGGTTAGGTTAGGTTAGGTTAGGTTAGTTTAGGCTAGGTTAGGTTAGGTTAGGTTAGGTTAGGTTAGGTTAGGTTAGGTGTTAGATGTTAGATTAGATTAGATGTTAAGTTAGATGTTAGAATAGATTAGATGTTAGGTTAGGTTAGGTTAGGTTAGTTTAGGATTAGATGTTACGTTAGATGTTAGATGTTAGATTAGATTAGATCTTAGGTTAGGTTAGGTTAGGTTAGGTTGGGTTAAGTTAGGTTAGGTTAGGTTAGGTTAGGTTAGGTTAGGTTAGGTTAGATGTTAGATGTTAGATTATATTAGATGGGAAGTTAGATGTTCGATGTTAGACTAGATTAGACGTTAGGTTAGGTTAGGTTAGGTTAGGTTAGGTTTGGTTAGGTTAGGTTAGGTGAGGTTAGGTTAGGTTACGTTAGGTTAGGTTAGGTTAGGTTAGGTTAGGTTAGGTTAGAATAGGTTAGGTTAGGTTAGGTTAAATTAGGTTAGGTTAGGTTAGGTTAGGTTAGGTTAGGTTAGGTTAGGTTAAGTTAGGTTAGGTTAGGTGAGGTTTGGTTAGGTTAGGTTAGGTTAGGTTAGGTTAGGTGTTAGATGTTAGATTAGATTAGATGTTAAGTTAGATGTTAGACGTTAGAATAGATTAGATGTTAGGTTAGGTTAGGTTAGGTTAGTTTAGGATTAGATGTTACGTTAGATGTTAGATGTTAGATTAGATTAGACGTTAGGTTAGGTTAGGTTAGGTTGGGTTAAGTTAGGTTAGGTTAGGTGAGGTTAGGTTAGGTTAGGTTAGGTTATGTTAGGTTAGGTTAGGTTAGGTTAGGTTAAGTTAGATGTTAGATGTTAGATTATATTAAATGGGAAGTTAGATGTTCGATGTTAGACTAGATTAGACGTTAGGTTAGGTTAGGTTAGGTTGTTAGGTTAGGTTAGGTTAGGTTAGGTTAGGTTAGGTTAGGTTAGGTTAAGTTAGGTCAGGTTAGGTTAGGTTAGGTTAGGTTAGGTTAGGTAAGGTTAGGTTAGGATGAGATGTTAGGTTAGATCTTAGATGTTAGATTAGATTAGATGTTAGGTTAGGTTAGGTTAGGTTAGGTGAGGTGAGGTTAGGTTTGGTTAGGTTAGGGTATGTTAGGTTTGGTTAGGTTAGGTTAGGTTAGATGTTAGATGTTAGATTATATTAGATGGGAAGTTAGATGTTCGATGTTAGACTAGATTAGACGTTAGGTTAGGTTAGGGTAGGTAAGGTTAGGTCAGGTTAGGTTAGGTTAGGTTAGGTTAGGTTAGGTTAGGTTAGGTTAGGTTAGTTTAGGCTAGGTTAGGTTAGGTTAGGTTAGGTTAGGTTAGGTTAGTTTAGGATTAGATGTTACGTTAGATGTTAGATGTTAGATTAGATTAGATGTTAGGTTAGGTTAGGTTAGGTTAGGTTGGGTTAGGTTAGGTTAGGTTAGGTTAGGTGAGGTGAGGTTAGGTTAGGTTAGGTTAGGTTAGGTTAGGTTAGGTTATGTAAGGTTAGGTTAGGTTAGGTTAGGTTAGGTTAGATGTTAGATGTTAGACTAGATTAGACGTTAGGTTAGGTTAGGTTAGGTTGTTAGGTTAGGTAAGGTTAGGTTAGGTTAGGTTAGGTTAGGTGTTAGATGCTAGATTAGATTAGATGTTAAGTTAGGTGTTAGATGTTAGATTAGATCAGATGTTAGGTTAGGTTAGGTTAGGTTAGTTTAGGATTAGATGTTACATTAGATGTTAGATTAGATTAGATGTTAGGTTAGGTTAGGTTAGGTTAGGTTGGGTTAAGTTAGGTTAGGTTAGGTGAGGTGAGGTGAGGTGAGGTTAGGTTAGGTGAGGTGAGGTGAGGTTAGGTTAGGTTAGGTTAGGTTAGATGTTAGATGTTAGATTATATTAGATGGGAAGTTAGATGTTCGATGTTAGACTAGATTAGACGTTAGGTTAGGTTAGGTTAGGTTAGGTTAGGTTAGGTTTGGTTAGGTTAGGTTAGGTTAGGTTAGGTTAGGTTAGGTTAGGTTAGGTTAGGTTACGTTAGGTTAGGTTAGGTTAGGTTAGGTTAGGTTAGAATAGGTTAGGTTAGGTTAGGTTAAATTAGGTTAGGTTAGGTTAGGTTAGGTTAAGTTAGGTTAGGTTAGGTGAGGTTTGGTTAGGTTAGGTTAGGTTAGGTTAGGTTAGGTTAGGTTAGGTTAGGTTAGGTTAGGTAAGGT